>NW_020537324.1:47902725-47915860 GCF_003426905.1 Ctenocephalides felis | reverse complement strand
CTTCGGCTGATTTTGACTACGGTCGTCTTTTAACTCAGCGGAGTTTCAATACTGCGGATGAATTCAGCGGACTTTCAATTTGGCCGCCTTTTAATTCAGTGGACTTTCAATGCGACCGCTTTTTGTTATGGCCCTTTTTCGTGTATGGCCGCCTTAAATTTTTCATTTTTTGATTTGACCGCCTCTAGGCCGCCCTAAAAGGCGGCTATTTGTATTTGGACAGAAAGAGAGAGCGGCGCTTCTGCTAATGCTTGAAAGAGACAGAACAAGCGTTGAACAGCGGCACGAAACGCGTGCCACGTGCGAAGAATTTTTTGTACACAGGCGAAGCAGATGTGTGTGCGTGTAGACAACAATTTAAAATTCAAAAGATAATTATCGACAATATGACAATATTTTGTCAAGCGCAAATTTATTTTTACATATTTAATTATTTTCGATAATATAATTTCAATATAACTGCAGCTAATATTGTATTCGTATTGCCTATATCTAATATGTCTATGCATGGAACTATATAAAACACAAAGTTAAAAATATAAGTAGATATATTATAACATATGATTAATAATTTCGGAAAGTAGATTTTGCAAAATAGTATTTTATTTATGCCAACCGATTCTACAAAATAAAAAAAAAACATATTTTCCACTCCGATCGAGCAATACAAATCCGAAAAATTTTAAAAAAAATTAATTTTGGAAATGATTTCAATAAAACGTATAAAACAATACGCGACTTATCAAACAGATGCGACGATTGAAAGAGTCTTTATATATTACGAACAAATATTCATATTATTTCATTACACTCATCCTGTCGATTGTTTAATTTTTAATAATTGTTTTGATGAAATTTTAAATTGATACTTGTTTCCCGAATTTTTATGAAATTTGCTTGATTTATTCTCGATTGATCCATATGAAGAAAAATTTGAATTCATTAAATTGATATACGGTCTCTGAAACAAATATTTGTTTATATGAATGATTATTAACATTTTATAATAACAGTTATCATAAAATTATTATATAACAGTAAAAGCTATACATTTTAAAATATTTCATACTAAAATATTCAACAATTATAAAATGTTATTATAATACATTTTATAATAACAGTTATTATAAAATTATTATATTAACAGTAAAAAGCTATACATTTTAAAATATTTCATACTAAAATATTCAACAATTATAAATGTTATTATAATAACATTTTATAATTGTTGAATATTTTAGCATGAAATATTTTAAAATATATAGAATTTTACTGTTATTATAATAACATTTTATAATAGTTGAATATTTTAGTATGAAATATTTTGAAATATATAGCTTTTTACTTCTGAAAATTAAACATTGTTTATATGTATTCTTATGTCTTTAGCCCATAAATATTAATTTTAGGGACTTCTCCAAATCATACTTTGACACTTGTTTTCAGAAAGACCACCAACAATTTTCAATAGAACACCCGACTACGCAGAAAAAGCGTACTCTAAAAGTACGCTTTTGCTTTGAAATCTTTAGATATATATGTATTAGTACATTTACTAATATTATGATCATAAGGTCCACTTTCACAATGTTCGTGCAAGAGTCGAATTACATAATGGGAAGAGCTTGGGTAACAAAATAAATATATGTATGTGTTGGCATAGTATGAAATTTTTATATTTCTATGAAGTTAACAATTTAGAAATTAACTTACTTTTTATGAAATAGACTATTATTTCAATTAAACTAAGGCGTTTTGTTGTAATACTTTTAATAAAATATTTTTTTAATACTATATGCAGCCAGTTTTGTAAATTCTCCTGATCAAAAGAAACCGCCTCTTGCTATGGATATCGAAAACTTTAATTGAGAAACTAAAAACTAAAGAAACTGAAATATGCTTCAAAGTAATTAAAGTTATGTTTATTTTTGTAAGTTTTTAGAATATATTATTTTTTAAGTAAGTTTTTCATTATGCTGCAGTTGTTTAATTATTTTTAATTTTTAATTATTACTAACAATTTGTATAAATTAATTTATATGTAAATATATACAGTGATATATATATAATATGTTGTGAAAGTGTTTAAATTTGATGTTGAAATGTATGATTAATTATACATATATATATTTATATATATATGGTAAATTTTTATATTTTGATGTTGATATATATATATATATATATATATATCTATCTATATATATATTTATATCTATTCTCTATATATATATATATATATATATATATATATATATATATTATATATTATATTATATACAGTGATATCCCGCCTTACGAGCTTAATTCGTTCCGTACCCACACTCGCATTTCGAATCGTATATCATATCTCGATGCAATTTTCTCTATACAAATACATTGAAATGCCATTAATTCGTTCCAGGACAGTGTTTTTTTATTAATAAAATGGATTGAAACATTTATTTCTAAGATCAAATATATATATTATCCAAAATATAGCAAGTTACTAAATAAAAAATAACTTAATTATTATTATATTAGTTCTTGCGTTTGAATAAACTATCTAATCATGATTCTATAAATATACTATCTCATAAAAATCGTGATTATACAAGTAAATATTTTTTAACGGCATAAGAAGCAAAAGAAATCGAACGCTACTTTTTACATTAACATAAATAATCACAATGGGTGTGAATTGTTGTATCTGACGAACAAGAATAATGAAACAATTAATATTAATTAATTGAAATTTTTGACTATAAACAATTGACACTAATATTTTTTATGCAACTTCATATACAAAAATCCTATTAAATGAATCTGCTTCATTCACACTCTTATAAATTTACAGAATCAGGCGGTCTTGCTAGCGGCATCGCTTCTTTGGCGGCGCGTATCACGAATTTTGTTCGTATATTGAAGCAAACGAACCGCGCCTTCGAAGGCTCGTATCTCAAAAAACGATACATTAATATATGTATCTAGTTTTTTAACAAATATTTTCGTATAAAAAAATGGTTGACTCTTACAAAGCGGCGTACCTAGATGTTCGTTTTTCCCAGTTTTGAGTATAAAGTTTACCTATATTTAAATAAATTTTGGGTAATAGAAGCAAAATGTACAACCTTTCGCATGTTTACATTATTTTTAATAAGATAATTAAATTTATTATATTTCTTTAATAATTTTAATTTTATAATATTAATTAGTTATAATTTTAATTTAATAACAAATCGTATTATTACTATAATAGCTCTAATTATGATTATTTTGCTGATTTTAATGAAGCAACAGTTTTTAAAAAGTTTAAATATGATTTTAATTTCGTAATATGTTTTCAGTTAAAGTCACACTTAAATATTACGGTATAGATTTTTTGTGCATTTTGTTTCAAATTTTCTTTACCTACCACAACCCCCGAGTAATTCTTGGATGTCTTTAGAATTCCTAAATGAAAGATTTGTCTCAAGTGCTTCAAGGATCAGTTTCTTACAGACGTTTGAAGAAAATACACGCAATTGGCTATTATTAAAGTTCATTTTAGAAATATATTTATAATTATACTTCTAATTTTGAAACTTTTAAAGTTAAAGTAAAGCATTTATTTTCAATTAATCTTTTGTTATTATTTAAATTTATTAATCTTTTTGTACCGACAACAAATTATAATGATGAATCAACAAAGTTCAGTTTGGTGTTATTTTAAAAAAATATCGGTTGATACCGCAGAATGCAAGTTTTGCAAAAAACAACTGAAGTGCGTTGGAGGAAGTACTAGCTCAATTCGTAAACATTTGAAAACTATTCATAGTGTTTTCGATATCGAGAAAAGCTCTTCCGGAACTTCTTCAACTTCTAGAAAGCGCAAAGGTAAATAATTTATCAGATTTTAATATTCCATCAATATTCATTTACTAATTGAATCCTTTTGTGACAATCAAGTGTAAAAGTTTTATAAAATCTAATTTGGAACACAATTTTATTAATATCAGCTTATACTGTTTTTGCATAACATATTTTCAGACACAGTGCCAATTACAACCCTTTTTGTATTTGATTTTTCATTACATGTGTTACTTTTCAATACTAAATAGAAATATTAAATTTTTCACAAATTCTTTTAAAACTTATAGTTGGTATGACTATAGTTATTAATATAAGTAGTACTAAACATTATAGAGGTTTCAGAAACAGAGAGATTTATGCATTTTATATTAGTTATCCAACACTATACTTACATAGTTCTTAATAACTATATAGATATATATATATATATATATATATATATACTATATAAGTATATATACTTATATAGTTTTGAATAACTAATGCAAAATGCATAAATTGCTCTGTTTCTGAAACTTTTATAGTGCCGTCAATACTTTTATAATAAATAGCGCAACGCAATTTCTCGAAGAAGTTTACGTTTTCACCAGAAAATCCTACTTGCTAAATTCATGTTAATGATATAATTTAGTAATAAATAAATAAATAGTAATTAAATAATAAATAAGCTGACGTATAATAGAACAGAATTTGACGACAGTAATGGGCGTCTGCAAATAATACTGTGTAAAATATATATTTTTAACTTAAATATTACAAATATTAGAAGTATCGCTCTAATTACTTTTCATTGAAAAAAATGAAACAAGCTTATGAAACTTAAATATCAAATTATTTTATAATAGTCCATTATTGGCCATATTGATTGTTCAACTTCAATCTTTAGAATTTTTTATCATTATATACACATAATACACATATACACATGAACACATGAAATAGTGAATAAAAATATTTCACTGTTTTAGATTTTCAATGGACGTTGAAGAAGAGGTAGAGATCCTGAGTGACTCTGAAGATATGAGCATCACTTCAGCTGATTCTCAAACAACTTCATTGACACAGACCAAAATAACAGGAGCATTTCGAAGCAGCAAGTATTTGGAAGAAAGGAGCGAGAAAATTACTTGCTTACTTGCTGAAATGATTTCCACAGATATGCTACCACTAAGCTTTGTGGAACGTAAAGGATTTCAGAAATTTATGAAATTTCTTGAACCGACTTACAAAATTCCTTCAAGAGGTACTGTGCTGAGTCGTGTGAAATTATTATACGACAACAAGACCAGCGAAGTCAAGAAATTGTTGTCTGAAGCTAAAAATGTGGCAATCACAACTGATATGTGGACATCAAGATCATCAAATTCATATATGACTATTACTGGTCATGTAATAGACAGTACATGGAAGTACAACAATGTTACATTATCCACTGTCGAAATTTCGGTAAACACACTTCAGAGAATTTAAAAAATAAATTGACTGAACTATTGGGAGTTTGGAATATTAAAGGTAAAATATCTGCTGTTGTTCATGACAATGCTGCAAACATTACAGAGGCTGTTTCGAAGAACAGGAACTTGTTTGGTGATAGCATACCCTGCTTTGCACATACCCTACAGTGTGCATCAATAGAGCCCTTTCAGTCGGTAATGTTCATGATGTTGTGAAGAAAGCTGGAAATGTAGTAAGTCATTTCCATCATTCTAGCTTAGCCTATTATAATTTGAAACAGAAGCAAGATCAACTACAACTTCCAGTACATAAGCTAATAAACAAGAACATTACTAGGTGGAACAGCACTTACCACATGCTTGAAAGACTGGTAGAACAACGGCCAGCAATTTCAGCTGTTCTAAATGATCGCTCTGTGACGAACATTAGGACAGCTGTGTCACTTGAAATAACTGAGCAGGAATGGGCGATAATAGGAATGCTGGTCGCAATCTTAAGACCATTTGAAATGAGTACCAGCTTATTGTCATACGAAAAGGCTGTAACATTGTCAACAGCAAAACCATTGATGTCTTCGTTAATGAGAAGATGTTCAGAGAGAATTAATGAAGAGGAATCTATCCATATAAAAAAGTTTAAAAAACTAATAAGAACTGAAATAATGGATAGATTTCTCTATAATGTTGACGATGGAAATTTAACAGTTTTCGATATGGCAAGCATATTAGATCCTAGATACAAAGATGAAGTTCCTCATAACGTAAAACAAAAGGCAATAGTGTTGTTAAGGCGTATGGAAGAGACAACCCCCATTACAATCGAAGAAGAATCTTCAGACATAGAAAGATACTATTTAGATGTATTTTTCGATGAGGAAAGAGACGATGCTATGCCTACTATAACAAAATCAGAAATTGATATATACATTACTGAAAAACCAATAAGTAAAAGAGACTGCGTATTTGAATGGTGGCGCCGTAATGAAAACAAATACAAAAAACTATCCATGATAGCCAAAAAATACTTAGCTATACCAGCCACTTCGACACCATCTGAAAGGGTTTTTTCCACAGCTGGAAATATAATCACAAACCGCAGAAATTGCCTTCGACCTGACAATGTGGACATGCTTGTTTTTCTCTATGAAAACAAAAATGTATAAAAATATAAATAAATCAATTTTATGTTGTAAATGTGAGGTTTTAATTTGAAATTTCAGACTCAGAAAAAACGTTTTATAATTTAATGCACCATATTTTTGCACTAGATAGATTTTGATTTTTTTCATAATTAAACTTCTCAATAAAGACTAACATTTAATAGCTAAATGCTAAAATTTTGAAGGTTAAATGCTTCTTGTAATAAATATGATATTTTACTATTTCTCCTCAATTCTTCTTACAACCTTTGGGATCTTAATTTCTATCTATAGTGATAGTTTGCTAGTTGATCTATAATAATCCTCATCTCATATTGAATTATATTCAAGTCTAGAAATTTTAAGCTCAATATTGAAGATCTACAAATTTTAAAAGAACAAACTGTTTATATAAAATATAAAATTTAAAATATTTTTGATGTTTCATATAACTGATAACATTATGTGTATATTAAACATTTACTCATAATTATTAACCTGAAACACAAACTAATTATGCTTCTTTAAGTATATTTAAGAACTTATAGGACGAAATTGGATTGCATAACACACTAACCTACAGTAAAAATATTTGGAGACACATGTTTTTATTATTATGTCATAGACTACAATTCCCAGACTATAAAATTTAATTTAAAATAACTCTGAAATGAAAAAATAAGTTTGTACATAACCTATAAAGCAAAACAATGTCACAAACCCCAGTATAAAGATGGAATTGTATGTTTCATGTTTATTTATCTATGCTTTTCTACTTTATTCATATAGGGCGTCTACATAAAATTATTTTATTTCCGATGTGAATTAAATGATAAATCCGATTGAAAAAAGAAGTTTATTGGTTTAAGAAAAAGTTTATAATTATTTATTTAGAAGTTTATGAAAATTACATATAACCTAAAAATAATGAAAGCAGACTAAATATTATTCGAATGTACAATTTTCAATTTGAGAATTGCATTGCATTATTAATGGCAAACAATCAAACAAATATATAAATAAATAGAAATGCACAGAAAGCGTTAATTATAATTATATTAAAAAATTCAAAGGGTTACAAAAAAAAATTCAAGAACTAAAAGCGAAACACGTAGCTTTTTGGATATTTGTGACTGAATAAAAAAATAAGAAACTAGTGGTGTGTGGCATCGTGTCTTAAGGCAAATTGCTGGTACTTCCCGTATTTTTTATTTTTTAATTATTTTTTTAAAAGGATTAACATTTTGAAAAAAAAAATACTTTGAAAAAAATAGATTTTTGAGAAACTATAAATTTTTGACAAAAATTAACTTTTTTAGAAAGAAAAGACTTTTTGAAAAAAAATTGTTTTTTTTTTTATTTTGAAATATTTTGGGAGTTCTGAACTTTTGTTAAAAGCAATCGTACTGCTTTATCTGCGTTGAAACGAAATTTCTATAAAATATCTGATAATTTGATGTGCATATGTCTAATGATCATTTTTGACCGCCAAATGGCTTTTTTTTAGTTTTTTTACTAGATCTCCGAAACCGATAGATCTGCATTCATAAAAATGGTATCAATTCTTCATCTTGTCAATACAAGTAAAATGATTTTTGAATTATTAAAATCGAACGCTCCGTTCTCTCAAAAACTGAGTTACCGCTTATGGCACTTCTCCCCCATATCTTCGAAACGGCTAGACCTGCTTATGCCAAAAACTAATCAGCACGTCTCCTTATCAATACAAATCGAATGTATTTTGAATAATTGAAATCCGTTGAACCGTGTTCCCGAAATCGTAGACGAAAATTTGTATCCGCACACACACACATACACACACACACATACACCCATTTCATCATAGTGAAATACTACTGCATTATTCACAATATAGAAAAAAAATCCGGTGCCGGAGTTTTTTCCGGTGCGGTCCGGGATTTTCCGGGATCGATCCGGACTTTTCCGGGTTGGAACCGTTCACGGTTCTCCCGGAACCGAGTCCTATTTGGACTTTGGAACCGGTTCTTGAAAATGACGGTTCTTGACAGCTCTACTAATCAGTACTACTAAATTTTATTAATATTGACTTAAAAATTTATCTTTTATCTCTTCGTATCTATAAACACAACTCAATAATATTTCCATCAAATCACATATTTACAAATTCGAATCAGATAAAGTATATGTGGAAGGAATACGTTTATTATACAAATTATTCTCGCGGCTTATCTAGTGCCATCGTGATGGATGTCTTACACGATAATGTTGCAATGTACGTTTTACATGTTTTCTGTTTGTGATATGATTATGCTTAATGCCTGCGCACACGATTTGCAGCTATATCGAACCAAGCCATTGGATATATGAGTTTTACATCATGAATGTGTTAAATTATACTGAATCTATTTGCACCCAATCGGTTCATCCACTTGGTTCCATCTAAGACCGTAATTTCAAGTGCCCTGACACTCGCGACTAGAATTCGCCTCGCTTCGATATACCTTATTTATAACATAACCATATGCCTTTTAGCTATGATATTTGCGCCGATGATGATATTCATAATGCATGTGTGATTTATGTGAGCACATTAGTAATACTTTGACTAAGAAAGTTGTAGCACCGCTTGCTATGGAGATAATTATATGGTCAATTTGCATGTTGGCAAATAAAAACAACTTATTTGAATTATAGCATAATGATACAGGCGCTTCTTAAGTTGTTGTGGACGATACATTAAAAATTATTTATTGGTGAAGAAGAGTGTATTTTCGCAAAAAAGTTATTCTGAATCGTCTGACACCAGAATTGGAAAATGTATGTATGTGTGTGAGCCAAAAATTGACGTTCTGACCCTATTTTCTCAAAAATGGCATCAACGATTTCAAACATTTAGCTATTCGTAGAATCTCGATAAAGACACTCGTCTTATCCAATATCACAAAATATTATGACTACTATACAAGTGGTTTAGGTATAAAAATTCACCCAAGATTGAAGTAACGAGGTACGATTTTAGAAAATACACCCTGTTCAATAAATAGTTTGCTGAAAATAACCAACTGTACAAAATAATCTGTTATTGTTTCTAAAATTGTACAATCTTAAAGCAACTCAGAATACTTATGAATCACTCTTTAATTAATACTCGTATATTGGTGTCTTATTGATTTTATCAATTCTTAATATATTAGGAAGTTTTTGCAATTTGCCAAAATTAAGGCAATTCTCACCTGGTTTTAAATTTCCTGATTTGCTAATTTCATGTTTTTCGACGTTTCAACCCGTTCTTAATCGAATGATACCAAATTTGGAAAAAGTATGTGTTTGTGTATTTGAGACGATTTTTGATCTTTCGTCGACGTTTTCTCAAAAACAGCTGGTTCGATTTCAAAATTTTAAAAGTCATTCTAATCATCTCGATAAGAACTATCGCTAGTCAGTTGGGCGATTATCAAGCCGATTCTTTGCAATTGGCAGAAAGGTTTTTTTTACACCTTTATTTATTCTTTTGTCAATCAAGACTTAAAAAGTCTTATAATACAAAATTGCTTGCTTAGGTAATAAAGAGAACAATCAAATAAAGTAAACAATATACATAATAAGTAATAATAATTAAGAAACTAAAGGAAAATTATGAAGTGAAGTAAGAAATAAAAATATAAAATTAAACAAAAAATTGGATGGAATTGCGTTGATTAGTTTTTGGTAAAAATCGGTCAGGCTGGTTTTCTGTAATTAAATGTTGATTTTTTTTTGAAATATTGATTTTGTAGTCTAAAATAACATACTAAAATATTATAGGCCTACGATAAGCGGTTGATATATAAAAATTCATCAAAGTTAATAATTTCGTCGCGAGCTTAAGCGATTCTAATCAGAATCTATGCCGAAGCGTATGTTCGTTCCTTGGCATTTTATAAGTAGCTACTGATTACAGTAGGACATGAAATGGATGAAATGAAATGTGTTAAAAAAGTTAAATTAATTGATACAATTATAGATATTATGAATAAGTTTAAAAGATATCAATTGGAAATTGTATTCATGATTTATTTTTAAAATAACAGTTGAATTTTTTTACCAAAATAGCAGAAATTCATTTCTCATTGGTTATATAATGTATACATATAAGGCTATCACCACTTGTCTTAAGTCAAAATTTATTAAATTTCAATTTAATTTATTAAATTTAATATTTTTATAAACATATATGAAAATTATCTGAAATGTTAAATAATATAACTTCTGTCACTTACCAGTTAGAAATAGGTGTGACAAGAATAAATACTCCATTATTAATAACAGAAGCGTAGCACATTTCTTTATAAATACCTCGCGCTTGCTTCTTATAAAGCCATTGTAGTGAGTTATGCACGTCATTTCCCATTTATTATTGTGTTATAAATACTTGTATCAAAGTAAAACAAAAACACGCGATCTATGTGCACGGCAACTTTTGCAAAATTTATAATTAAATTATGAAGCGGACATACAATTTCAAGAACAAAAATTAAACATATTAAAACTCTCATGTTGCTTCCATTGCGTCAGACATGGGCAACCGCCACAGGGCCGCACTGGTAAAATAAAAAATTCACTTATATATTGAAATTTTATTAAACAAATTAATATAAAGTTGAATAATTAGCATATTTAGATAATTAGCGTATTTAGATAATTAGCTTTATGATTACTTTTAGTATGATTTATTCATAAATATTGTGCAATTTAATCATTTGTGATGAATTATTATAATCAAGTAGAAATTTATAGTAATTTTTGCCCTTTTACGGTTTTTTAATATTTGTTATAGAGAAAAATAGAAACATAATTAAAAATAATAATTTTAGATCATAATAGTTTTATCATTATTATATGAAATTTAAATTTTGCTGTCAACTATAAAGTATTTGTTAATATATTATATTATCTTATTCTAATTCTAAATTTATCATACTAGAATTTTAAAAATTGGCATTTTACAGCAGTGGTGACACACACTATAGGATATATTTTAAATTCTATGAAAAAAATTTTTATTAAGTTGCCAATGATGTTTATCTTTTCTCCAAAAAATCTGACTTTTTTAGACGTTTCAAGTAAGTTTGAATCGTTTGACACTTAATTTGATCAAAGTAGGTGTGTATGAGTGTATCCTAGTTTGCATATAAGCCGAAATTTGACTTTTATCGACGTTTTATCAAAAACGGCTTAACCGATTAGATTTTGCAGGAGACTGCGGAATTTTTTATCCACGTTTATTAAAAAAATCTTAGACCGATTTTGAAAATTTAAAAATCGTTTGAAAGACAAAACCAATTGTGAATGATGGTGATTAGTTTTTAATCAATTTCGACCGGGCTGTTTCTTCATAATTAATAGTTGAAACTAGTGGGCACCGTGTCTTAAGGCAGAAGAATAAATTTTAATAAAAAAAATATTTTTGGAAATAAAAAACAAAATGAAAAAAAATTTCCCCTAAAGCAATCGTTTCATTAACACAAGCAGTAAGTTTTTTAAATTATTAAAATCGGATGCTTAGTTCTCTCAAAAACTGCAATTTTCTGCATATTTACCTCTGTATCTCCAAAACGACTAGACCTGTCTTTGCCTAAATCTTTTCACCACTTCTCCCCATCATTACAAATTGAACATTTTTGGGATCATTCAAATCGGATGCTCTCAAAAACACGATTTCTACTTTTTGCACTCTTTGCTTCGTTTCTCCAAAACGACTGGAAGTGCCTTTGCTAAAAACTAATCAGCTCATCTCCCTATCAATAGGAATCGAATGCTTCACAAATCATTCAAATCAGTTGATACGAACGCCCGAAAACGTGAATGAAAAATTGTATCCATACATACATACATACACTCACATCCATTTTTTCTAAGGTATGCCAAAATGTTCAGAAACCTTCAAAACATGAAGATATGCAAAAATTTTCAATTTCGATTTTTAGACGATTACAATAACTTACTCTACAGGAAGTTAATAATTTTTTTGGCGATTTTCAAAATAATAGACCCTGACCAAATATGAAAATTACATAGGTACTTTTAATTCTAAAAGTTCTTAATCCAAATTCTTATTAATTATGTATATTAATTACATATATGTACTGGAAAATTGTATGTTATTTTCCTTATGGAAAAATGTCACTCAAGCTTAATTATTAGATAATTCCATAATTTCTCACAACTAGAACTGAACAACAAAAATATTTTTTATTTTGATATTTTTAATTAATTTTTAACAATTCAAATACTACTTTTATATTCAGCTCTGTTCTGTTAAGGCATCTTGAAAGAAACCAAAGAGAAATTGAGCACAAACGGACTCCCGGTCCTTTGATGTTTTGCCATCTTTGTAATTTAATTAGATAACCAAGCCCACATCCCCTTCCTATATTTTGCTTCTATGGGGTGGCAATACCACCCTCTATTTGTACATGAGCAATCGTCAGGAAAAAATTAAGCGAGGAAAAAATTCTTATTTGCGTACTCTTTTGTCTACACAACACATATATCATTTTTTAACCTAAACCTAGATAATAAAACTAATATATTATCTTCTTTGCCTTCGATTTTTGTTAATAAATACAGATGAAAGATTTCTAACAGAAATTGAATGTCCACACATTTGTTACCTATTATGATTTTCAGTAATAAAAAAAACTTAATGGAATGGAGTGTCAATATTATTTAGAACTATCAGAAGGTGTG
>NW_020537324.1:47716422-47901725 GCF_003426905.1 Ctenocephalides felis | reverse complement strand
TGTATATACATGTTTATGCGTATATGTATGTGTATACGTGTATAGCTATAGTTACATAGATAGGTATGAGTATATGTATGGTTCATACATGTACATGTACGTCGTTGTGAATATGCATGCACGTTGCATATATGTATATATACGTTATTTATATGTGTATAGTCTTACATGTATATATGTGTACATAATAGGTATATATTGGTATCTGTATATGTATATGTGTATTATATGTTTGTATGTGTGTGTATATGGATATATGCATGTATATATATATATATATATGTATATATATGTATATGTGTGTATATGTGTACGTATATATATGTATATATGCGTAGGTTTATATGAGTGTACTTAAATATTTTTGCCTATACTTTTTAATTATTTATTTAATTCTAGTCTCTACTACCTCTCCTATCTTTTATATTGGTTTGTTGTTAAGTGTTGCTGTTTGTTAATTTTTCTCTTATTGTATAGTTACTTTACCAATCCACATATATTATAATTACCTAGATATGCTAATTTTCATACTGTTTTTAGATCCACTGATGATGACATTAAATTGAATGTCGAAACGGTTGGAAATAAAGATTATTTTATAAATCTTGGCTTTTCTTTGTTTGATGTATCGCCCTCAAGAACTCACTCATATATTTCAACATCAAAATTAACTACTAAATCATATATATATAGATATATATATATCGTATATATAAAGATATATATAGATATAAATATATATATATAAATATTATAGATATATATATAAATATATATATATATATATATATATATATATATATATATATAAATATATATATATATATATATATATCTATATATAAAAATGGAGCTCTCTTTCAAATGTCCGAATAAAACTCGAAAACGGCTGAATCGATTTGGCCAGTCTTAGTCTTGAAAAATTCGTGCCAATCCAGAGAAAGTCCAAAAGGTGAGAAATTATTTCAAATCCGCGTAGAAACTTTAAATTTTTAATTTGAAAATTTTTGTAAAAGCGTAATTTAAATAAAACAATGGACGGTGGCAATTTCGTGAAATGTCAAACGCTTTTGACAGATGATGTCCAATTACGTTTAATAGGATGTTTTACGCGAATATTATTTATTTATGATAAATTTGTAGTAAGTAGTTTTGTTTGTAGTTTTATTTATATACAAAAACGTTAGTAAACGTGCCGCAAGTGTTACTAGAGACTCAAAATATAAACTTTTTTGATATGTTAATATGAAAATGCACTTTTTGGCATATTTTTCTCAAACACGGTGCTCTGAAAGATCTCATTTGTATAATTATATACTCATTGGTATTATATAAAACATTTTCTAGGTTACATGATTTTTTATTTATCTTATTTAAATTCAGAACCTAAATTTGGTATCGATCAAATGGACATTTTGTCGAATAACATTTTTCCAATTATAATTTCCCAGAATTTATCGCAGAATAGATATTAATATATGAAGGTCCGGGATTAAAAAGGTCCACCACCGATGTGCCAAAACTCAGTAAAGTTAAGCATTGTTTAACAACAATATTTGAAAGTAGAGGGAAAAAGATGTATAGCCAGCTACAAACTTGATTTGAAAACGATAATCTTTGAAATGGGGGAGATAAACGGTAATCTTTGAAAATCCATAATAAAAGTATTTTCTTCCGTTGGTAGTTTTAGCATTAGTTAAAAATGTAATTATTTTGTAAAATACCTTTAAAATTATAATAAGGCTTTAAACCTTTTGCCACCTGCATGTTACAAGTTACCCCGCCTATAGGGTAAAAAGGTCTAGATAACAAATTTCTGAAAGACAGCAAAAAAAGCACATTTTTACAATGACGAAGTCTGTAGTTTTACTGAACGTAGTCAGCTAATTGTTCGTTTGAAATGTGTCATTTGTTGTGATGAAATTGGTTTCATTTTCATAATAAAATTTATATTTGCTCAAACTCAAATTGGACCTTTAAGCCTTGCCCTGCTCTACGTATATACTTTTTATTAAATTTACTTTAATTCAAGGTATGTTACTTGAAACTTTTCAAAAAGCAGGTCAAAGCAGATATATCTAATTTATTTTCTATCTCTCCTCGCAGAATTTTGAAAAATTTGTATAAGCTCAGTAGTAGTATTTACAATTATACACAAAATCCAGAATCCAAAAGAATCTGAAAAGCTTAAAACGTAATCAATAAGTCGAA
Organism: Ctenocephalides felis; assembly: GCF_003426905.1. Lineage (NCBI taxonomy): Eukaryota > Metazoa > Arthropoda > Insecta > Siphonaptera > Pulicidae > Ctenocephalides > Ctenocephalides felis. Next base: position 47,899,514 of record NW_020537324.1, on the reverse strand, counting down.
ATACCAAAAAAATACTTGTATTGGATTATACCATGATTTCTATAGAAAGTGTATAAAACTTCCAGTTTGATTGAATTGACAAAACATAGACAAACTAATGGGGTTTATTGTTTTTATAATACCTCATTGTATATAGCATTCAAACAACACATCCTTATACACTTATAGTATTAACATTTTTGATTCTCTAGAAATTGTTTAGAATATACCTTACTTAGCAAAACAACGTTTGCCGGGTCAGCTAGTATATATATATATATATATATATATATATGCTTATTTATTAATCACTTTGATTATTATTATCTAAGTATTATATAACGAATAACTAAGAGTTATCTACGTTTTTCGGTACAGCTTCGACTCTAAGACGCTGTGTGCATAATCTATATAGATTTTGTTACATCTGTGATTAATGTGTTTTGGAATTACGAAAACCTATAATCGAACTGCGTAAAGACAGCGTATTTCAACCACTTTATAATTGAATTGCGAAATCTAGATAAAAGCATGGGTTTTTTAACTTCCCGTAGGGTAAGTTATAGTAATCGCAAAAAAATCGAAAATGAAAATTTTTATATATCTTTACGTTTCAAAGGTTTCTGAACATTTTGGCATACCTTAGAAAAAATGGATGTATGTGTGGGTGTGTGTGTGTGTGTGTATGTGTGTGTGTATGTGTGTGTATGTGTGTGTGTATGTGTGTGTGTATGTATGTACGTGTGTGTATGTATGTGCGGATACAAATTTTCGTCGACGATTTCGGGAACACGGATCAACCGATTTGAATAATTCAAAGAACATTCGATTCGTATTGATAAAGAGACGTGCTGATTAGTTTTTGGCGGAGGCAGGTCTAGCCGTTCCAAGATACGGGGCAAAAAGTGCCGAAAACGGTAACTCAGTTTTTAAGAGAACGGAGCGTCCGATTTAAATAATTCAAAAAAACATTTCACTTGTATTGACAAGATGAAGAATCGATCAAATTTTCATAAAGGTAGGTCTAGCGGTTCGGAGATATGGAGGAAAAAGTAAAAAAAATGAGCCATTTGGCGGTCAAAAATGATCATTAGACATATGCACATCAAATTATCAGATATTTTATAGAGATTTTAACAATAAGTATACATTTTGTTAACATTCCTATGGGTTCCGTACCAATGCTTATGCGTTAGACAGCGACGCGGCGCTTACGCGCTTTATATTTTGTCCCTATGCAGTTAAATCAGTACGATTGCTTTGAAAAAAAGTTCAGATCTTCCACAATATGTCAAAATAAAGAAAAAAAAATTTTTTTTCAAAAAAAAAAAAAATTAAAAAAAAATTATTTTTTTTAAAAAAATTTTTTTTTTCAAAAAAAAGTAATTTTTGGTCCATATATATAGTTTCTCAAAAATATTATTTTTTCAAAGTACATTTTTTTCAAAAACGTTAATCGTTTTTAAAAAATTAATAATATTTGGTACGGGAAGTTCCAGCAATTTGCCTTAAGGCACGATGCCTTAATTGCCTTAAGACAGAATTCCACTTACAGCTAGTTATACTATATACCAAAATAGCGCAGTGTGTTTACGTTAATGTTAAAAAAGCTATAATTTTAAGTACCCAGTAATTTAAAAAAAACCCCAGAATCACGGCAAAGGTTGTTTCTTCTGTGTGATAAATATCAATGAAATAGATTCAAACAATAGAAGCAAATGGCCATACCATACCCCACAAGCTCAAAGGTCTTTGGACCTATTTACGATGAGCTACATGATTCCTATTAAAACTAATGATTAAAAAACCAGCGTTGAAGAGAGGGCGGTGTTAAAAACGGATATATTTGATGATGCCCAAACTAGACAACTTATAGAAAATTCACGGTTCGTGAATTTTATAAATAAAATCGAGAAGCATACCAGGAAGTCATTCGTTTTAGTTGTAACAATTTTTGTCGAAAAAAATTGAAAGCTATAGAATTTAAAAGTTCTAGGATGCATCAAATTTTATTACCCACGCTCTCATTTAGTATTTAGAACAGTTTTTAGAAAATATCGGAGATTTTAGCGAAGAGCAGGGCGAGCAAATTCACCAAAAGAGCAAGACTTTAGGGAGGTTGGACGTCTACATGATGGCTGACAATTGTTGAAGCTTATGACAAAATCAGTCAGGTCTTGTCCACGCACAAAAATTATATAAAATGATTGCCGAAGGCATAAATAAAATAGTAGTAATTTGAGGGAAAATTAGCACATCAGTATATCTCGAAAATGAGCTATTAGCAAAGTTCTGATACTTTTTTAGAAATCAGTGGCCTCGAATTACTTAATAGCCTCTTAAGAAAAAAATTTACTATTTACTAGTGTTCTTCATTGTAAAGAATCAAAAATAACAGCACTTATGCATTGTTTTCAATTCGAAGAAATTTTTATCCTCAAAATAAAAATGAGAGTTTACGGCATATTTTGAAAGAAACCAAAAAATAAAGAAAAACATTACATATGTATATAAAACGTGCAAGTTTTATATAAGCTAGCTGTTAAAATGCTTAATTTTGGCTAGATTTTTTGCGCTTTTAGAGACTGTATCAGAATTTAGAGATACTAAAAATAAATGTTTAACAGACAATTTAACAAAGTGTAACAAAAATATTTTTATAATATTTAACTTTTCCCGCACCTTTGATTATATCTAAAAAATCTAAAATAAAGTTTTTTTCTCGTTAGGCGCAATTTGAAGCAATTTGTTTTAAACTATCTGCCTCAAAATAATTGAAGGTGTCTGCAATTAAACTTACATTCAATATTTAAGAGATACAGATTAATGTAATCTAATCCGCCTTTGGAATTTTGCATTCGGTAGTTTTCTAATTCATAGCGTATTAATTTATATAAGCATACTCATTGTATATATCATTTCCAGATATTTGATGCGTAGGTACTTGCAATTTTATTATCAAGCAATTACGAAGGTTTGATTATACTTTTCGAATAGTGGACCAATATTGGTTTTAGAAAAACCAGGGTTACAAAGTAAAATCAGGGACTGTATAGCGGCGAAACCGGGAAAATATAAAGGGTCCATAACAAAATGAACTAGCTGTAAGTGGAATTCTGTCTTAAGGCAATTACGGCATCGTGCCTTAAGGCAAATTGCTGGAACTTCCCGTACCAAAAATTATTAATTTTTTTAAAAACGATTAACATTTTTGAAAAAAAAATTACTTTGAAAAAATAAGATTTTTGAGAAACTATAAATTGGACAAAAAATTACTTTTTTTTGAAAAAAAAAATTTAAAAAAAAAATTTTTTTTTATTATTTTTTTTTTTGAAAAAAAAATTTTTTTCTTTATTTTGACATATTGTGGAAGATCTGAACTTTTTTTTTCAAAGCAATCGTACTGCTTTAACTGCATAGGGACAAAATATAAAGCGCGTAAGCGCCGCGTCGCTGTCTAACGCATAAGCATTGGTACGGAACCCATAGGAATGTTGACAAAATGTATACTTATTGTTAAAATCTCTATAAAATATCTGATAATTTGATGTGCATATGTCTAATGATCATTTTTGACCGCCAAATGGCTCATTTTTTTACTTTTTCCTCGATATCTCCGAAACCGCTAGACCTACCTCTATGAAAATTTTATCAACTCTTTATCATCTTGCCAATACAAGTAAAATGTTTTTTGAATTATTCAAATCGGATGCTCCGTTCTCTTAAAACCTGAGTTACCGTTTTCGGCACTTTCTGCCCCGTATCTTCGGAACGGCTAGACCTAACTTCGCCAAAAACTAATCAGCACGTCTCCTTATCAGTACGAATCGAATGTTTTTTGAATTATTCAAATCGGTTGATCCGTGTTCCCGAAATCGTCGACGAAATTTGTATCCGCACATACATACACACACATACATACACACACACACACACACACACACACATACATCCATTTTTTCTAAGGTATGCCAAAATGTTCAGAAACCTCTGAAACGTAAAGATATATTATAAAAAATTTCATTTTCGATTTTTTTGCGATTACTATAACTTACCCTACTGGAAGTTAAAAACATCGCAAGGCGTCCATGGCACAAATAAGTATGGGAACCTATGATCCAAATTGATACATTTCTCATTTGGCATTTCTCTAATAAATATGAAATATTTTTGATTTAATGCAGTAATCAAGGAGAAGAACAGTTTCCACATTATATGTATGATAAACATAGATCTAAATTTTTAATGAAAGGCTGTTCAAGATGGACGTCGAAAGAATAAAATATAATACTTAATAACCATAGGCGGAATAGTAATAACTCTAGTACTTCATTAATTTCATTATATAACTCATAAATATTTAAAAATATGCTTTGACAAATAAGGTAAATAGAACTAGGTTTATATGTGAAATATAAGGGCAAGTCCGCGGTTTTTTTTAAAAAAAAGATGTCTGAAGTTATTTTAAATATCTATATCTATTTAAATATGAATGTGAAATTGTTGTGTTCCGTTGAATTACTTGAATAGCGGATCCAAGGTTGCAAAAGAAAATACATCACACTTAATTAAATAGTGAATTATAATCAAATAACATCACTAAAATATGTAGATAATTTTGATATATCTTAAACTCGAACAAAGTATGGTAGGTACCTGTAACAGTTCAACGAGATCATATTGGATGTCGCTAACAGTCTCGTTTTGAGTACAATTTTCTATATTCAGCGGTTTCTTGGCTGTTTTTCCAAAGTCCTCTAAAAATAAAAAGAAATATTAATATAAATTAAACTAAATTCGTAATACATTTTTTTTATAACTTATTAATTATTTATTTCCCGTAAGGCAAGTTTTAGTAAATATAGTAAAATAATATAATAAAAAAATAGAAAATGAAAATTTTTATATATCTTTACGTTTCACAACCTTATGAACATTTTGGCATACCTTAGAAAAAATGGATGTATGTGTGTGTGTGCGTGTATGTATGTGTGTGCGAATACAAATTTTCGTCGACGATTTCGGGAACACGGATGATGCGATTTGAGTAATTAAAAAACATTCGATTCGTATTTATAAGAAGACGTGCTGATTAGTTAGGTCTAGCCGTTCCGAAAATATTGGGCAAAAAGTGCTAAAAACGGTAACTCAGTTTTTAAGAGAACGGAGCGTCCGATTTGAATAATTGAAGAAACATTTTACTTGTATTAACAAGAAGAAGAACTGATAAAGTTTTCATGAAGGCAGGTCTAGCGGTTTCGGAGATCTGGTAAAAAAGTAAAAAAAATATGATCATTAGACATACGCACATCAAATTAACAGATATTTAATAGAGATTTAGAATAAGTATAAGTACATTCCTATGGATTCTGTACCAATGTTTATCCGTTAGATGAAGACGCGGCGCTTACTCGTTTCGATATTTCGACTCTATGCAGTTAAAGCAGTACAATTGCTTTGAAAAAAAGTTCAGAATTTCCAAAATATTTCAAAATAAATTTTTCTTCAAAAAGTCTTTTTTTTTTCAAAAAAAAAGTAAATTTTTGTCAAAAATTATAGTTTCTCAAAAATCTAATTTTTCAGAGTAATTTTTTTCATAAATGTTAATCTTTCTTAAAAAAATTTTTTTGCTACGGGAAGTACCAGCAATTTGCCTTAAGGCGCGATGTCATGCGCCCCACGCCCACTAGTTATACTTATGACATAATAGACATGTATTTACATTTATGCAGCTATAAAACGTTCAGGTTATTAATGGATTCGTTGGATAAATGGGATTCTTAAAGAAAATTTTATGGACCAATTCTCGGATAAAATAGGCATGTTACAATAATGCGATGTTACAGGTCTCTATTCGTATGAGTTGGTACTAATGAACACTTAAATACTTAAACCTAACTTCGCGCATGTGTATCAGTAAGATCTCAAAAAGAAGCACTTGCGATAAAATTAGTTATGTTATAAGAAAGTCATGTTATAAGATAGTCATGTTATAAGATAGTCAAGTTATTTATCGTAAGAAGCACTTACGATCAAAATATTTTAAGCGTTTTGCGTTTTGTGAGTAAGATTTTGTGCGTTTTGTGAGAAAATACATAGCAAATATTTTATCCGAGAATTTGTTCCTTATATTTTTCATAATTTTAATAGTATTCTGTCGCATTTGACAATAAGACCTAAAATAAAGTTTATTATAAATATAAAACATTATCTATTACTTTTTTATGCCATTTTGCTTTTGTAACCAGTAATTTGACTTGAACTTCAGATTTTAAAAAAGAGACTCAGAAGCTATTGTAAGCTCAATTAATAAATTTAATATATTAAATGGATATTAATTGATTGCGAACTAAATACAAGCTTATGAAAGTTAATATTATCTTTTTATTTCATTCATAGAGATTTTTTGATCTTTTCGAAGGGTTTTTACGCTGTTTTTTATAAAAATAGCAAGACTAGTTGTAAGTAGCATTTTGCCTTATGTGAAGCATTAACCTCCCGATAGGTATTTAGGTGAAAGTACAACTGTTATTACGAAAATAACATATTTACTTTCTCTAACAAATTTTTGAACTGTATATTCGATCTGTAATTGTATAATTTGTTTAAACACATTTCATTTCAACTATTTCGTGTTATAAAAATGCATTTTATTGAAGTGTGGACATCAACTATAATCAGTAGATACCTACGAAACACCACACGACATAAAATATTCTTCGGCATAGATTCTGATTAGAATCGCTCAAGCATACGGCGAAATTCTAAACGTTGATGATTTTTTATAATTCAACCGTTTGCGTAGACTTATAAATATTTTAACTATTATATAGTATAGTATATTTTTTCAGACTACAAAGTCAATCCTTATACAAAAGTTTCATTAAAAACTTTTCATTTTTTTTAATTTTTTTTAAATTTAATTACGAAGAAACAGTATGGCCGAACCTTACAAAATCAAGCAATTCCCAAAAAAATATCGTTGGTACAGTTTTGATTTTTAAAATCACTTAAAAATTGTGGGCTGAATCGTGAATGAAAACTTTTACATTATTTTGCTAATTACAAGAAACGCTTCAGCCGAACGTCGCACAAAACTAAATAAATATTTCAGCTTAGATCACCTTTAAAACAAAAACTTAACTACTTTGTAAATTTTAAATAGCGAAAAATTGCTTTTTTAATCACAGGTATAGTGTAAACCTGCGATTTAAACAAAATTAGTAGTTGCGGGATGATAAGGGCTGACATTTTTTGATGATTTATGGCTTTCGGTATATCATGTTGGCGAGGTGGCCTCATAGGATTAGTATGAGTGATTAATAGAGTTAAATCTTTCCAAAATCTCGCACACTATAATTTTATAGAAGTTTTAATACACAAAGATTCAAACACGTCCTCGAGGCGATATACGACGCAAAAATATCTCGTAATTAAAATCTGAGTGAAAAATAGTGCAAAAAACGTTGGACCGCTTGAAAACTTCGCATCACAATTAAAGAAATTTTCAAAATTATAATTGCATTCGGGTTAGGCTTTGAAGCGAATGATAATAATTAAATACTGCGATGAACAAAATGCAAAGACCGTTTATTAAACAACAATTAAATCTAATTTGGAGTTTATTTTCACGTTGCAAAAATGTACATTTAACACAAGAAACCATTCATTCTATCCATACATCCATTTTAAGTAGTTATAAGAATTGTATACATGCATAAAACTTAACTTAAAACAATTTTTAAGCGATTTTTTTAAGTTTTTGCTGTTTCTTCATAATAAAATTTACGATTCTCATAAAAGGTTATATTAACCATAACGAGAGATTTTTTAGCCTGAAATAATATACTATAATAGTATAAATATTATTTTGAAATAAGTTATACATTTTACCTAAATACATTTTTTTATACATACATTTCATTATACTTTTCTTAAAGCAAAAATGATCAGTAAAGAAAAGGTAATTGCATAAACTTGATTACAAAATTTTGAATAATCGTTACCATATTTTGGTTTACCCATTATTGAATTAAAAAATAAAACTCTTAAAATTATATTCAATTGCAAGAAGTGTATAGTTGTAAGATGTAATAAGGTGAAGTGTTAAGTGAAATTTGGTGAATTATTTGTTATTTAATATGATTCAATATATTTTTGTATTTTTTCAAGTGTTTTCTTCACAGGCTGATTATTGAAAACAAAACAACAATTCTTCTAATTTCAAGGCCATTTCATAGTTAGAGGAAAGGTTCATAACTATATTATCACTTAAGTAAATGTTTCAGAATATTTATTTTACTAGTTTAGCAGAAAATCTGATAGAAACGCATAAAAATCTATATTTGACCGATAATATACTCTAGTAGTTAAAGTTCACTTTGCTGAATAATTTCTTTGAAAGTTTGATGACTAATCTTGGATATAAAATATCCAAAAGATTTAATTTAATTTAATCCAAAAGATTTAATATCAAAATAAATAATTTCGGCAAACGGCACCTTATTTGATCATAAAAATTCTAACAAAAAAATTATAACAAAATGTTAGTATTTTATTATATTACCTTGATTATAAAATGCTTGATTGGCAGATTTAGTTCGAATTCCATTCCTCTTGGGTTTCGAAACACAAACAGGGATGTCGGCAGATGAGTCATGCTGAGTAAGCTATGAGAAATAAAATAACAAAATTCAATTTTTAATCGATTTAATTTCTAAATGATTACTTATATGCCTATATATTAGTAACAAAATTTCATTGAAATCGCCAAAAAGTTTTAACAATTTACGAGTTAATTGTGAATGACGAGTATTTTTGTCATAGAAAAGTGGTAGAACTTTGTGTGTTGACGAGCATATTTGTTGTGCGTATAAATCTTAGACCTATTTAAATATAACTTCAAAAATTTAACAATATAAAAAAGTCTTTCATAGAGGTTCAGGGCTACTTATTCATTATATTGCTTGAAAAAGAGTAGTTATGAATCTGAATAATTAATAAAACATTCAATTTGTATTATTGTATTCAATTTGTCACACAACTAAATTTTTAATGTTTATAGTAAATATTAAATATTAACTAGTTGGTTTGGTATTTAGCCTTGAGGCAAGTTACATGAACTTCCCGAAATGTGTAAATAATCGACTTAATAAAAAAAATGTGTAAATAATATACTTCATTAATCCTACTTTAAAAAAAACGATAATAATTTTAGCAAACTTTGACGAATTTTTAAAATTAAACTACTTGTCGTTAGGCCGTAATATTACAGTAAGTTCTATAAGACCATGATGTATATCGCCAAAAAAATTTACATAAAAATCGGCTTAAATTATTTTTTCAACTAATATTACAAGAAAACGGCTCGGTAGATTTTCACCTAAAATTAATCAGTACCATTCCCAACTAATATCTTTCGAACAGTTTTTGATATTTTAAAATCGGTTCGGTAGGATGAGCTTAAATGTCGACGAAAATTTAACACTTTTTTTCAACAGTTAATTACAAGAAAACGGCTCGGTAGATTTTCACCTAAAATTAATCAGTAGCATTCCAACTAATATCTTTCGAACAGTTTTTGATATTTTAAAATCGGTTCGGTAGGATGAGCTTAAATGTCGACGAAAATTTAACACTTTTTTTCAACAGTTAATTACAATAAAACGGCTCGGTAGATTTTCACCTAAAATTAATCAGTACCATTCCCAACTAATATCTTTCGAACAGTTTTTGATATTTTAAAATCGGTTCGGTAGGATGAGCTTAAATGTCGACGAAAATTTAACACTTTTTTTCAACAGTTAATTACAAGAAAACGGCTCGGTAGATTTTCACCTAAAATTAATCAGTATCATTCCCAACTAATATCTTTCGAACAGTTTTTGATATTTTAAAATCGGTTCGGTAGGATGAGCTTAAATGTCGACGAAAATTTAACACTTTTTTTCAACAGTTAATTACAAGAAAACGGCTCGGTAGATTTTCACCTAAAATTAATCAGTACCATTCCCAACTAATATCTTTCGAACAGTTTTTGATATTTTAAAATCGGTTCGGTAGGATGAGCTTAAATGTCGACGAAAATTTAACACTTTTTTTTCAACAGTTAATTACAAGAAAACGGCTCGGTAGATTTTCACCTAAAATTAATCAGTATCATTCCCAACTAATATCTTTCGAACAGTTTTTGATATTTTAAAATCGGTTCGGTAGGATGAGCTTAAATGTCGACGAAAATTTAACACTTTTTTCAACAGTTAATTACAAGAAAACGGCTCGGTAGATTTTCACCTAAAATTAATCAGTACCATTCCCAACTAATATCTTTCGAACAGTTTTTGATATTTTAAAATCGGTTCGGTAGGATGAGCTTAAATGTCGACGAAAATTTAACACTTTTTTTCAACAGTTAATTACAAGAAAACGGCTCGGTAGATTTTCACCTAAAATTAATCAGTACCATTCCCAACTAATATCTTTCGAACAGTTTTTGATTTTTAAAATCGTTCGGTAGGATGAGCTTAAATGTGGACGAAAAGTTTTTTTCAAATTACAAAGAAACGGCTTGGCAGATCGTTGCACAAAACTGACAAACGATAGTCCTCACCGAAATACATCAAATGGCTTTTAAATTTCTAAAATCGGTTCAGGCGTTTTTGAGAAAACGTCGATCAAAAGTCTAATTTTGACAAATGCCAAAAAGACCATACTGATTTTTGCAAACTTTGACGAATTTTTAAAGCTGAACCAGTTGTCGTAGGGCCGTAATATTTTAGTATGATCTAGAAGACTATGGTATCTATCGTCAAAAAAATAATCATAAAAATCGTCGAATTTTTTTTTTTAAAAACTTTATTACAAGAAAACGGCTCGGCCGATCTCTACCAAAAACTAATCAGCACGATTCCCAACCAATATCTTTCGAACGGTTTTTGAATTTTCAAAATCGATTCAGAATTGCGGGCTAAAACGTAGACGAAAAATTTTTCACTTTTCTGCCATTTATGAAGAAACGGCTTGGCCGATCGTCGCACAAAACTGACAAACAATAGTTCTCGTCGAGATACATCGAATGGCTTTTAAATTTTTGAAATCGACCCAGCCGTTTTCGAGAAAACGTCGATTTACGGCAAAAAATCTGTTCACATACACACACACACACACACACACACACACACACATACTTTTTCCAAATTTGGTCTCATTCGATTCAGAATGGCTTGAAACGTCGAGAAAACATAAAATTAGCGAATCGGGTTTTTTGATGAAAACATAAACTTCTCCTTCGGGAAGTTAAAAAATGCTACTTTGAAACTCTAAACTTTTAAGCATTTATAAATCCATTTTGGAAATTAAAAATCATTTTAAAATAGTACAAAAAATATCAAACCTTAGAATAATATATTCAAGTTCAAATCGTATATGTACTTTTCTCGTTTATATTACCCAAAGCTCCATATCAGAAACATGAAATGTATAATTCAAAATATATCCTGAAAAATAATTAGTGAAAGAATTATTTCACGATGTTTGCAATTATGAGCTTTTAGGTTCAATCTAGAGCTTTGGAAAAATAATGACCATTTTTCGGTTATTGTGGTTAAATTTTATCAATTTCTTTAAACTTTGGAATCGTAACCATAATAACATTTCTAAGCAAACAGTCAAAAAATGAGCACAAATGTAATGAGTTATCAAGAATGAAGTCTTATTGCTGAACTATAAATTTAAAATTGCTAAATCCTATCAATTTTAAGAGTTTCGCCTTGGAAAAAAATCTATTAAAGTGTGTTGGATTTTAAAATGGTGAAATACTTGATAATTTGATTATTAAAAAAATTTGAGTAAAAAAATAAAAACCTAAAAATAATACGAAAACCGCTTTTTCGCTCACATTCAGTTCAAATATTTCTCTCTCGCACGTCGAAGTGCAATAGCATATGTCATGTTATTTTTTTATTCGAAAATTTTCAATAATCAAATTATTAAGCATTTTTCCCATAAAATTTGCATTTTACTGGATCTGCTTGCTACCTGACTGTCCCTTCTTAAACGCGCATTGGTCAAAAAGGAAATGAAGACAAGTTTTAGAAACATAAAAATAAAAACATATTTCTATAAATAGAAACTAGGAATTTCACTGAGCATAATTCCCTATATACAATATAGTATAGATTTAAAAACAATCTTTAAAAGCAAAGGATAAAAGATATATGACCAGACATAACATTGATTTTTATGAGGTCGATATTAGGAGAAAACCGTCAATGTTTGAAAATTCATAACAAAAGTATTTTCTTTCGTTGGTATAGTGTTTTTGATTTTGGGCACTCGTGCATGGTTTGCGAGACCTTAATATAATTTTTAGCAACCATATTTAATTGTTTTATAAGATGTATTGTTAATTTTAAATCAGATTCAACAGTTGTTTTATATAACTTATGTAAAAGCTTATATGTGGATGGGGTTAAAGGATCAACTGAAGCTTTACACTAGCAAAGGCGCAAATAATAAAACATAAAATAAACAAAAATGTGAATTCAGTTAAAAAAATTTTCACAAAAAATAAATTAAATTAAAAGTTATTTCAACTGTGCTGATGAATATTTTGCACTATACCTTATCAAGATTGTGTACAGTGTAAAAATTGTAAACATAAAATTTAAATTTTAAATTACGTAAAATTTCTTTAAAATTAAAAATAAGATATTGAACCTAATGCTTATGGCCTTTCAATATACCCCACCCATGAGGTGAAAAGGACCAGGTGACAAATTTGTGAAAAACAGCAAGAAAACACATTTCTTCGGTGATGTATTTGCATGTGACGATATGTTTTATGAATAAGCTTGGTGTTTTACTGAACATAGTCAGATAGTTATTTGATATGTGTTATATTTTTATTTATTATTCAATAGACAATCAGAATACATTATTTCTATAAGTCTATTTGATTTTTTTTTATTCATATTTGATGGCATTTAGTAATTAATCTGAGACTTAATAAAGGTATAACGTTTTTAGAGAACCACTCATTGGTACGTTTTCTAATTTATAAAAATATGTACTAAATTTGATGATAATGGAAATAAACAGATAATTAATAATAGCATAAAGTGTAAATAATAATAATAATAATAATATTAATAATAAAATAATAATAATAGTAAACAACAATTCAAGAAAAAAAGTATAACTAAAGTTTAAAATAAAGTATGATATTATAAGTAAAATATTGTTAATATTGTTAAATATCTATCAATCGTGAGTTAACTCTATTAATGTTGTACGTTTGAGCCTGAAATGACGTGTAGAATTATATAAATCGGCAGCTAGAGGATTGGGATGTCAACTCTTGCTTTATAGTTTTGAACGTGTCTCTTGATTTTTTCAATTAATCATTTTTCAATTGTTAGTATCTTGATGTAGATACCGATTTGGTGTGTAAATCGGAGCGTTTAGAACTTGTCTTAATATTATGTTTTGGTGTCTTTCAATAATTTGCAAGTTACTTTTTTTAGCGGAATCCCATAATTCAATACCGTAAGTCCACACTGGTTTAAGGGCAGTTTTGTATAAGCCCTATGCGATGATGTGATATGTGTTATTTGTTGTAATATTATTAGTTTGGTTTTAATAATGTAATTGTTCAAATTTGATCTTTGTGCCCAGCCCTACTCTATATATATATATATATATATATATAGATATATATATATATATATATATATATATATATATATATATAGATATATATATATATATAGATATATATATATATATATATATATATATATATATACATATATATATATATATATGGAGGTGTAGTAGTCCTCCATATTAATACCAATATTATCCAAATTGTAGTAATAATAAATTCCATAAAATATTATTTATATTTGGTTTATTTTATGTATGATTAATATCCACGACACTATGTGTTGTCATATTTATCGTTAATAAAATGTGATTGGTATTTTCTTATTTATAATAGAAAAAGAAAGGTTTTGAAAATTATACATTTTGGCAAGTTCGACTAGGGAGAAACAAAAACCATGTCCGATCTGACACTTGAATTTCCTTTTGTTTTTCTCCGTGCTGTCACTATATGGGCCAATCTGTCCAGTAACATGTGATGCGTGTTGACGAGCCGCGATGCGTGTTGACAACCCGCTATATCACTCCGCCCTAATGAAAAGATTATTTCGTATCTCTGACTGCCATTCTTCAACTTCCTTGTAAATTTCTTTTGGTTGAGATTGTGTGATAAATTTTATTTGTTTGTGGCCGTGGCCGTTTTGAATGCCGTGTTGGCTTGTTGAGTTTGTTGATTGCTTACGTGGCCCTTCGCTGGTGAGTTAGCGGTTGAGTAGATGTGGCCCTTTGCTGGTGAGTTAGCGGCTGAGTATATTCGACACTTCGCTGGTGAGTTAGCGGTTGAGTGTATGTGGCCCTTCGCTGGTGAGTTAGCGGTTGAGTGTATGTGGCCCTTCGCTGGTGAGTTAGCGGTTGAGTGTATGTGGCCCTTCGCTGGTGAGTTAGCGGTTGATTGTATGTGGCCCTTCGCTGGTGAGTTAGCGGTTGAGTGTATGTGGCCCTTCGCTGGTGAGTTAGCGGTTGATTGTATGTGGCCCTTCGCTGGTGAGTTAGTGGTTGATTGTATGTGGCCCTTCGCTGGTGAGTTAGCGGTTGAGTGTATGTGGCGGTTGCCAAATTGTTTGCTCCCTGTCTGCTGCCATGGTGCTTATTATCGACTTATTTACCATGATAATAAGTGATTTATTGAGCACGTGTTGTTGTTGATCTTGAAGTGCGTGGTCGGAGTCTCAGTTGTATGCTTAGAATGCTCTTCGAATGATGGAAGTTGTGAGCCATTTATAATAATTATTTATATTTTTAAAAATTCTTTTCTTAATAATTCTTGAGACTTCAATTTTTTTTTTTTGCTACTTCAAAATATGTCTTGATCTTCTTACCTTCTTTTATGTGTGTTACTTGTTATCACGTCGGGGTCACCAAAATATGAAGGTGTAGTAGATTAAATAGCAAAATGATAGACAATAATAAATTTCATAAAATATTATTATATTTCGTTTATTTTATATATGATTAATATCCACGACACTATGTGTTGTCATATTTATCGTTAATAAAATGTGATTGGTATTTTCTTATTTATAATAGAAAAAGAAAGGTTTTGAAAATTATACATTTTGGCAAGTTCGACTAGGGAGAAACAAAAACCATGTCCGATCTGACACTTGAATTTCCTTTTGTTTTTCTCCGTGCTGTCACTATATGGGCCAATCTGTCCAGTAACATGTGATGCGTGTTGACGAGCCGCGATGCGTGTTGACAACCCGCTATATATATATATGTATATATATTCATGTATGAATATATACTCTATATATATGTATATTATATATGTCTATTCATAACAGATAAAATTGCAATAAGATGTATTTGCGATATTTCTTCCGGAGGCATCCCCAATTCAGCCAACTTGTAACCATAAATGTCGCATCTGTCACCGAGATCCGAAAGGGGAATAGAATATTTTTTTCCCTCCAAGGTGGTTTCTCTTCGAGTTTTAATCGCGTATCTGTTTTACGCTGTTACATCGTTAATCCATTACGCGGTGGCATTAGTGGGGACAAGGGTCGTTAAAGAATTACTCGAGTCTTTGCTTTGCTTTATTCTTTTAATTATTCAAGAGGGCGGCGGCTGAGAGGTAATTAGATGACATTAATCATGACAGCATTTTTTCATTGCTGAATTCAAGACGTTTAACTAATATAGTATTTAAATTTGTATTATGATTGTATATGTACAGGCAGTCTGTTTAATTAGTCTTTCTAACCAAATGTAAAGACAAAACGGTAGAAGACGCTGCTGTGTATCCTTTATTAAATTTATATACCCGATAATACCAAATAAATGTTACTATAGATATATGGTAAATAAGAATAACTATATATACATAAAATAAATATACTCATATAAATAAATAAAGTAACAAGATTTTTTTGCAAATAAATTAAAA
Source organism: Ctenocephalides felis (assembly GCF_003426905.1). Classification (NCBI taxonomy): domain Eukaryota; kingdom Metazoa; phylum Arthropoda; class Insecta; order Siphonaptera; family Pulicidae; genus Ctenocephalides; species Ctenocephalides felis. Next base: position 47,883,484 of record NW_020537324.1, on the reverse strand, counting down.
TTGTTAATCCGGGACGGAATAGAGAGCGCGCTAATTATGCTTAATAAACCTCCAATATAATTTCAAACCAGTGGGGCGCATGGCATTGTGCCTAAAGGCAAATTGCTGGAACTTCGCGTATCAATAATTATTATTTTTTTAAAAGATTAACATTTTTGAAAAAAAATGATTCTGAAAAATTAGATTTTTGAGAAACTATAAATTCTTGACGAAAATTTACTTTTTTTTGAAAAAAAAAACTTGTTGAAGAAAAGTGTAATGTAATGTAGTTTTGAAATATTTTGGAAATTCTGAACTATTTTTCAAAGCAATCGTACTGCTTTAACTGCATAGAGACGAAATGTCGCAGCGCGTAAGCGCCGCGCCTCCGTCTAACGGATAAGCATTGGTACGGAACCCACAGGAATGTAAACAAAATTTATACTTATTGTTAAAATGTCTATAAAATATCTGATAATTTGATGTGCATATGTCTAATGATCATTTTTGACCGCCAGATGGCTTTTTTTTTTTTACTTTTTTCACTAGATCTCCGAAACCACTAGACCTGCCCTCATAAAAATTTGATCAGTTATTCATCTTGTTAGTTAACAAAAACCCCATTTAATATCGAACGACTTAGAAATTTCGACTATCAAATTAATTGTCTAGATTGTAATTTAATTTGCATAGGAGAAACAAGCCAGAACTTAATGAAACGTTTACAACAACATAAAAATTGAAAAAATCCGAGGCAATTTAAAACTGTGATTGTAGAGCATATCTATACTTTAAAACACAATATGGACTTTTCTAACCCGACTGTATTACAATTCGAACAAAATTTATGCAAACGAAGAATTATAGAAGGATCTTTTTTAACTATTTATAGCAATGAAACAATAAATAAACGGAACGAACTTAACACGTTGTACAAAACAAATCTCTTTTATTTAGATAGTATTTCCAAATTTCTCACAAAACAATAAGAACGACGCGCAAAGGATTCGCAATTCGTTTCACACATGTGTAGAATCTTGGTAAAAAATATTTTTTAAAAAGTCCTATCTCCATTATATCATCAACCAGTCTACGAACAACACATTATCCAATTGTGATTTCTTAAATTAGTATTTTGTGAAAATATTGTGCAAAAACAAGTTTAATGTTTATAATACACGTGTAGTGCATTACCATATCCTGATACCATGGATTATTAAAATTTTCCAATTTAACACTAAGATTAACTAATTGTAGGTACTATTTACTATTTTATTTTTTCTTTTCACTCAAATTCAAATTGTTTAATTTTATTTTTAGTTTCCACTAAATGAAGGCTAGGATTATAGCCGAAATGTATGGATTTAAGATAAATTTTTGAAAGAAATTCATGTTTTTTATTGATGTTATGCCCGTTTACTAGACTTTGTTAATATATATATATATACGAGTATATATATATATATATATATATATATATATATACTAGCAAACCAGACGAACTTCGTTTCGTCACCAGATGGTTTCGTGAGAAAGATGAAGAAATTTTTTGTTTGTTTTATATTTGAAAAGAAAAAATTTGATTTTATTATACAACAGTAATGAATTTATTTCGATTACAAAAATGAAGTGTTTTTTAGTTAAACTTCTCTAAGTAAATGAAAGTGAATCCGCAAATTATCCGTTTCATTGAAGTGCTCTTTGTTAAACCACATTTTTTGTTTGTTGGTCTGACGTTAACACAAACAAAGCGGATGGTTTTCCAACTCGTGAACAGGCAACGTATAACTGCCCATGTGAAAAACAATGAATGATTTCTAAATAAACTTTTTGAAATTTATCCCGCAAACACTAAGCGATTGGCCTTGCGACTTGTTATTGCGAACGCAAGGTGAACTGGAAATTGCAATTGTTTGAAGTCAAACGGAAGACCAGTCGGAATCATTGGTATGTCACCAAATCGCCAGCAATTTTTGATTGAATGGTGAAATTCAGTGCGTGTACATCATTATTCTTTGCGGCAAGAATTGCTCGTTGACTTAACCAGGCATAATTCTGATAATTCTCACTAATGTCATTACACGAATTTTTAATTACGTTGCGTGAAATTCCATCAGCTTGCATTAAGGCACGATGCCATGCACAACTAATTTTCTTAGCTATAAACCTTGCGGAGCCCGAGACCTTTCCAACGAATGCAAAATTGTCGAAATCGGTTCGTGCGTTCTGGAGTTATTTCGACAGGAAGGAAAACCCGACTTATTTTTATATATATAGAAGATATATATATATATATATATATATATATATATATATACATATATATATATATACTCGTATATATATATTTTCTTTCTTATTATTTGTGAATAAATTTATTACTGTGATATTAAAAAATAAAGTCACCATTAACTTTTGAGGTGACTAAAAGCTAATCCCCATTGATTCCCTAACGACGTCCTGAAAGCATTACAACGACTTCATAAAGAAAGTCGTGAAAAGTCATATTGTAATTCACTCTAAATCCTCTGAGTTCGGAATTTAATTAGCATAATTTCTTTATTAATATTAATATATTTCAATATAATAAGTTTGGATCATTTATATAAAAGTTGTAGTAAAGGGAATGTAGAATAAATAATAGTCTTGTTGATTTTGAAATCGATTTTCAACCAGTGAAGAAACTAAGATTTTATTTTGTATTTTTAATTTAGACAGTCCATTTATGAAGAAGAAAAACTTCTAGAAAAATATGGTTTTGGAAGCAGATAATTTATAAGAATTTCAATAAAATGTTTCAATAAACTTAGTTAGCAGCTTCGCAGAAAAGAAGATTATATTTTTCCAGAAAATCCTATCTGATAAGTTTAAATTTCCTCGAGGTTTAAAATTATTAAACTATTCGACGTTTTGTTTTTTATATATGTGAATTTGACATTTTGCCTATGTTTCCTCATAAACGGCTGCACCAATTTGAAAAATTTAAAAGACATGTGTTCGTTTTTTATGTAATTTTATTCTGCAATATGTATATATAATTACATTAAGCAGAGAATGCTGACAAGTTGTTTACAATTAGTTGATTACAAATTACTAGATACCCCCAGTGGCGTATCTACTAGAGACATGAGTTCGAGAAGTTGAATTCAATATTTTTATTGACACATATTAGTCCAGTCATTTGGTGCAAAAAAAGGCTGTTGCCGGTACAGTACTCCGGGAATTCTGAAAATTGGTAATCTTATAGATTTCGAGGTGCTCTTTACGAAAATCAACTTTGCCACCTCAAATTTGAACGGCAAGTTGCCGCCATATTGGAAAAATGGCGTCAAACAACAGCTTTTTTAAAATATCTCTTTTCTGGCTGATTCTGCGATAAAAGTATCTATGTACAAATTAAACTAGATAAAATTTCCTACAATTCTTTAGAAAGCCGTTTTTTTGTAAAATTGATAGTTTGAGAGTATGGCCGCCTCAAAGTCTTTGCTGCTCTCGCCGTAGTATCAAATCTCTCCATATATGACAGCACTTCGAACTTGACCACATTCTCTCTAATAATTAATATTTTCAATGTTAAATTAAGCGAATAAGATCTAGAAATAAAATAATTCAAATATTTGTCGTTTTTTTTGCTAATTTTTTAACACTTCAATGGCAAAGTAGCTATAGGTATACTTATAGCTTGAGTAGCACCTTACAGCTTCAAGTAGCTTGAAGCGTTAAGAAATCACCAAAAAACAGAAAAATATTTGAATTATTTTATTTCTAGATCTTATTCGCTTAATTTAACATTAAAAATACGAGTATTTATTTATTAGAAGGAATGTGGTCAAGTTCAAAGTGCTGTCATGTATGGACAGATTTGATACTACGGCGAGAGCAGCAAAGACTTTGAGGTGGCCGTACTCTCAAACCATCAATTTTACAAAAAAACGGTTTTTTAAAAAATTGTAGGAAATTTTCTCTAGTTTAATTCGTACATAGATACTTTTATCGTAGAATAAGCCAGAAAGGAGATATTTTAAAAAAGCTGTTTTTTGAAGCCATTTTTTCAATATGGCGGCAACTTGCCGTTTAAATTTGAGGTGGCAAAGTTGATTTTCGTAAAGAGCATCTCGAAATCTATAAGATTACCAATTTTCAGAATTCCCGGAGTACTGTACCGGCAAAACGACCAAATGACTGGACTATATTTTGAGTTCGTGCAACTTGTCTTAAATCAAACGCGACTTATACCTAATTATTTCAGATTTTTTATTTCTGAAACGCACAAAATTTGAAGAAGCACGTCGTTGCAGTTTTATTGCCATTTATTGCCACATAAAAAATGCACTCAAGTAATAAAATATAGCTATTTGAATAATTTATCAAACGACAATCTAAAGAATTTCTTTTGAGGATAGCCGACAAAGCAAATTATCATATTATAATACAGAAAACTATTCGTTAAAGTATTTTATATCAAAACAAGTATGTCAACCCAATGTCGCAGTCATCGAAAAGAATGCGAGTTATCAAGGGACAAAAAGGGACCGCCCGGTCGTAAAGCGACATTCGACAAAGGGACAGATAAGGAGAAGTAAAACAAACCTTGAAATTGGGGAGGACAGAAGCTGGATAACCTGGTGAATTGTAATTAATTAATAAATTAAACCAACTGTTTCAAACAATGCTTATTAAATAAGTGACAATGATACAATGCATTGACTGACTTAAAACACCACTCAAGAAGTCCTTGGGATTATTCATATTTGGATATTGAAATTATGAATAATTCGTAATTGAAATGCTGACTTTATTATTAACTTCCCGTAGGGTAAGTTATTGTAATCGTCCAAAAATCGAAATTAAATTTTTTTACATTTCTTCACGTTTTGAAGGTTTCTGAACATTTCGGCATTTGGGGCAACCGATTTGAATGGTTAAAAAAACATTCGATTTCTACTAATAGGGGGATGTGCTGATTAGTTTTTGGCAAAGGCAGATCCAGCCGTTTCGAAGATACTGAGCAAAGAGTGCAGAAAATAGAAATTAAGTTTTTGAAAGAACGGAGCATCCGATTTGAATGATCTAAAAATCATTAAATTCGTAACGATGGGGAGAAGTGGTGATTAGATTTTTGCATAGGCGGGTCTAGCCGTTACGGAGATACGGAGCAAAGAGTGCAGAAAATACAAATCGAGTTTTTGAGAGAACAGAGTATCCGATTTGAATGATCTTAAAAACATTCAATTTGTAATGATTGGGAGAAGAAGTGATTAGTTTTTGGCAAATGCAGGTCTAGCCATTTCGAAGATACAGAACTAAATATGCAGAAAATGGCAGTTTTTGAGAGAACTAAGCGTCCGATTTGAACCGGCACATCTCTCTATCAATAGAAATCGAATGTTTTTTGATTCATTGAAATCGGTTGATCCGTGCGCCCGAAAACGAGGACGAAAAATTGCGGACATATAAAACATACACACACCATCCATTTTTTCGGAGGTATGCCAAAATGTTCAAAAACCTTCAAAACATGAATATATGCAAAAAATTTCATTTTCGATTTTCGACTCATTACTATAACCTACGGAAAGTTAATAAAATTATTGAAACATAATTATTACATATAAAATGTAAACAAATTCAGTAGTAAGTGACATTTTGCCTTAAAATCAGGATAAACTTCAAAAACTTCCCTATTTGTAAATAACCAATATTTAATAAAAACAATAAAAACCGCAAATAAACAACAAATTTACAATTTTGTAATTTCATCAATATTATAATATATAGATAAATTTTAATAGTTTTCCCTTTTTTCTACAAAATATATTTTCAAATTTAAATTTGGTTCTAATTAAGTTTACTCATGTTAGTTTTTTTTAGTGACAACAAATAACAGAAGAAATGTATATGTACGATGTTTATATGTATATAAACACTCGATTCCTACTAACGGGTTAAAGTGTTCATTTGTTATATTTCAGAAATACAAAGAATAAAGTGTGAAATATGAAAATTTAGTGGCTCAAATAATCATTGAACATCAAATTATGTGATATTTTATCGAAATTTTAAAATTTAGTGGTTTATCGATAAGAAAACATATTGATTATATTATAAAAAAGAATCCAAAATGTTTCTTCAATTTTTATATTATTTCAAAGTGTTAATTGATAATTAGATGTTTAAAATTTCTTTTTAGATTTAATTTAGAAATAAAAAAAATTCAGGATAAAAAAGAAGTATATGAAAGGCGAAATCTATTTCTTCTACTTACGAGACATTCAACTTAAAAATTGAATTTAACATTGATATCGTTGGGATGGAACATGGAATTTTGTGCCAATAAAATGTATTTGTAAAAAATATATAATCGCTTATTTGAAAAAAGGCAATTTATTTCCCATTTTGTTGATTATTTAATTATTTATTGAGACTTTAGATCAATGTTCAACACGAACTTTACTTGAAAAATCAAATTTCAATAAATGATTAGAAATATCGACAAAAAAAAATTTATAAAACAAATCAACACACCTTCTGATAGTTCTAAATAATATTGACACTCTATTCCATTAAGTTTCTTTTTATTACTGAAAATCATAATAGGTAACAAATGTGTGGACATTCAATTTCTGTTAGAAATCTTTCATCTGTATTTATTAACAAAAATCGAAGGCAAAGAAGATAATATATTAGGTTTATTATTTAAGTTTAGGTTAAAAAATGATATATGTGTTGTGTAGACAAAAAAGTATGCAAATAAGAATTTTTTTCCTGACGATTGCTCGTGTACAAGTAGAGGGCGGTGTTGCCACCCCATAGAAGCAAAATATTGGAAGGGGACGTGGGCTTGGTTATCTAATTAAATTACAAAGATGGCAAAACATCAAAGGACCGGGAGTCCGTTTGTGCTCAATTTCTCTTTGGTTTCTTTCAAGATGCTTTAACAGAACAGAGCTGAATAAAAAAGTAGTATTTGAATTGTTAAAATTAATTAGAAATATTAAAATAAAAATTATGTTTGTTGTTCAGTTCTATATGTTAAAAATTATGGAATAAGCTAATAACTAAGTTTGAGTGGCATTTTTCTTATAAGGCAAGTAGCATAAAATATTCCTGAACATATATGTAACTAATTTAAATAATCAATAAGAATTTGAATTTTAGTATTAAGAGTATGTAATTTTGATATTTGGTCAGGGTTTATTATTTCGAATATTCATATAATTTTATATTTAGATAACTTATTAAAACATTATTAAAAATTAATCAGCACCATTCGAAATTGCCTTTAACTTTCAATCATTTTATTATCATAACCGGTCCAAGATTTTTATGTAAACGCGGACAAAAAATTCTGCAGACTCCTGCAAATTCTATACTTTTTCGAAATCGGTTCAGCCGTTTATGATAAAACGTGATAAAAGTCAAATTTCAGCTCATATGCAAACTAGCATTCACTCATACACACATACTTTGATCAAATTAAGTGTCAAACAATTAAAACTTACTTGAAACGTCGAAAAAAGTCAGATTTTTTGGAGAATCTTTGGCAACTTAATAATGATTTTTGTCATAGAATTTAAAATATATCCTATAGGGTGTGTCAGCCACTGCTGTAAAATGCCAATTTTTAAAATTCTAGTATGATAAATGTAGAATTAAAATATTTCATAGTTGGCATTTAGCCTTGTTTAATTCTAAATTTATCATATTGGTATTTAGCCTTGAGGCAAGTTACATGAACTTCCCGATATGTGTAAATAATCGATTTAATAAAAAAAAATGTGTAAATAATATACTTCATCAATCCTACTTTAAAAAAACGATAATAATTTTAGCAAAGTTTGACGAATTTTTAAAATTAAACTACTTGTCGTAAGGCCGTAATATTACAGTAAGTTCTATAAGACCATGATGTATATCGCCAAAAAAAGTTCTATGAAAATCGGCTAAATTTTTTTTTTCAACAGTTAATTACAAGAAAACGGCTCGGTAGATTTTCACCTAAAATTAATCAGTACCATTCCCAACTAATATCTTTCGAACAGTTTTTGATTTTTTAAAATCGGTTCGGTAGGATGGGGTTAAATGTGGACGAAGAGTTTAACACTTTTTTTTTCAAATGGCAAAGAAACGGCTTGGCAGATCGTCACACAAAACTGACAAACGATAGTCCTCACCAAAATACATCAAATAGCTAAATTTCTAAAATCGGCTCAGGCGTTTTTGAGAAAACGTCGATCAAAGGTCTAATTTTGACAAATGCCAAAAAAACGATACCAATTTTTGCAAACTTTGACGAATTAAAAGCTGAACCTGTTGTCGTAGGGCCGTAATATTTTAGTATGATATAGAAGACTATGGTATCTACCGTCAAAAAAATAATCATAAAAATCGTCAAAATTTTTTTTTAAAACTTCATTACAAGAAAACGGCCCGGCCGATCTCTACCAAAAACTAATCAGGTCGAGTCCCAACCAATATCTTTCGAACGATTTTTGAATTTTCAAAATCGATTCCCAACCAATATCTTTCGAACGATTTTTGAATTTTGAAAATCGATTCAGAACTGCGGGCTAAAACGTGGACGAAAAACTTTTCACTTCTCTGCTATTTACGAAGAAACGGCTTGGCCGATCATCGCACAAAACTGACAAACAATAGTCCTCATCAAGATACTTCGAATGGCTTTTAAATTTTTGAAATCGGTCCAGCCGTTTTTGAGAAAACGGCGATTTACGGCAAAATATTTGTTGGTGCACACGCACACACACACACACATACTTTTTCCAAATTTGGTCTCATTCGATTCAGAATGGCTTGAAACGAAGAGAAAACATAAAATTAGCCAATCGGATTTTTTGATGAAAACATTTTAACTTCTCCTTCGGGAAGTTAAAAAATATTTCATAGTTGACAGCAAAATTTAAATTTCATATGATAATGATAAAACTATTATGATATAAAATTATTAGATAACACCATTTTTAATTATATTTCTATTTTTCTCTAGAACAAATGTTATAAATTCGTAAAAGTGCGAGAATTATTATAAATTCCTATTTGATTATAGTAATTCATCACAAATGATTACACTATCTTTATGAATAAATCATACTAAAAAGTTATAATGAAGCATGAAGAAAACATGAAGATTATCGAATATGCTAATTATTCAACTTGTTAACTTCCCGAAGGAGAAGTTTATGTTTTCATAAAAAAATCCGATTCTCTAATTTTATGTTTTCTCGACGTTTCAAGCCATTCTGAATCGAATGAGACCAAATTTGGAAAAAGTATGTGTGTGTGTGTGTGTGTGTGTGTGTGTGTGTGTGTGTGTGTATGTGTGTGTGAACAGATTTTTTGCCGTAAATTGACGTTTTCTCGAAAACGGCTGGGCCGATTCCAAAAATTTAAAAGCCATTCGATGCATCTCGACGAGGACTATCGTTTGTCAGTTTTGTGGGACGATCGGCCGAGACGTTTCTTTATAAATAGCAGAAAAGTGAAAAATTTTTCGTGCACGTTTTAGCCCGCAATTCTGAACCGATTAAGAAAATTCAAAAACCGTTCGAAAGATATTGATTGGGAATCGTGCTGATTAGTTTTTGGTAGAGATCGGCCGGGCCGTTTTCTTGTAATAAAGTTTTTAAAAAAAAAATTTCGACGATTTTCATGATTATTTTTTTGACGGTAGATACCATAGTCTTCTAGATCATACTAAAATATTACGGCCCTACGACAACTGGTTCAGCTTTAAAAATTCGTCAAAGTTTGCAAAAATCAGTATGGTCTTTTTGGCATTTGTCAAAATTAGACTTTTGATCGACGTTTTCTCAGAAACGCCTGAACCGATTTTAGAAATTTAAAAGCCATTTGATGTATTTCTGTGAGGACTATCGTTTGTCAGTTTTGTGCAACGATCTGCCAAGCCGTTTCTTTGTAATTTGAAAAAAACTTTTCGTCCACATTTAAGCTCATCCTACCGAACGATTTTAAAAAATCAAAAACTGTTCGAAAGATATTAGTTGGGAATGATACTGATTAATTTTAGGTGAAAATCTACCGAGCCGTTTTCTTGTAATTAACTGTTGAAAAAAAGTGTTAAATTTTCGTCGACATTTAAGCTCACCCTACCGAACCGATTTAAAAATATCAAAAACTGTTCGAAAGATATTAGTTGGGAATGATACTGATTAATTTTAGGTGAAAATCTACCGAGCCGTTTTCTTGTAATTAACTGTTGAAAAAAAGTGTTAAATTTTCGTCGACATTTAAGCTCATCCTACCGAACCGATTTTAAAATATCGAAAACTGTTCGGAAGATATTAGTTGGGAATGATACTGATTAATTTTAGGTGAAAATCTACCGAGCCGTTTTCTTGTAATTAACTGTTGAAAAAAAGTGTTAAATTTTCGTCGACATTTAAGCTCATCCTACCGAACCGATTTTAAAATATCGAAAACTGTTCGGAAGATATTAGTTGGGAATGATACTGATTAATTTTAGGTGAAAATCTACCGAGCCGTTTTCTTGTAATGAACTGTTGAAAAAAAAATTTAAGCCGATTTTCATGGAAATTTTTTTGGCGATATACATCATGGTCTTATAGAACTTACTGTAATATTACGGCCTAACGACAAGTAGTTTAATTTTAAAAATTCGTCAAAGTTTGCTAAAATTATTATCGTTTTTTTTAAAGTAGGATTAATGAAGTATATTATTTACACATTTTTTTTTGATTAAGTCGATTATTTACACATTTCGGGAAGTTCATGTAACTTGCCTCAAGGCTAAATACCAAACCAACTAGTTATTAATTTATTTAATAAAATTTCAATATATAAATGAATTTTTATTTTACCAGTGCGGCCCTGTGGCGGTTGCCCATGTCTGACGCAATGGAAGCAACATGAGAGTTTTAATATGTTTAATTTTTGTTCTTGAAATTGTATGTCCGCTTCATAATTTAATTATAAATTTTGCAAAAGTTGCCGTGCACATAGATCGCGTGTTTTTGTTTTACTTTGATACAAGTATTTATAACACAATAATAAATGGGAAATGACGTGCATAACTCACTACAATGGCTTTATAAGAAGCAAGCGCGAGGCATTTATAAAGAAATGTGCTACGCTTCTGTTATTAATAATGGAGTTTTTATTCTTGTCACACCTATCTTTAACTGGTGAAAATGACAAAGGCTATATTATTTATCATTTCAGACAATTTTCAAATATGTTTATAAAAATACTTTTCAATTAGTTGTAAGTAGCATTTTGAATTAAGGCAAGTTGCATGGCTTTCTTGATACGTATGCATCATCAATTTAATCAATAAGAATTAAATTTCAGCTATTTGGTAAAAAATTTTAACTGTTATTTCAAACGTAAAAATTTCGCTTTCACTAAGAAATTTTCAATACGATTTCCAATATATATTTTTTAGATATACTTATAATATATGTAATTGTATCAATGAATTTAACTTTTTTAGCACATTTCATTTCATCCATTTCATGCCCTACTGTAATCTCAACTGTAATCAGTAGCTACCTATAAAATACCAAGAAACGTACATAAGATTTGTATAGATTCCCTTACAGAATCTTTGGTATAGATTCTGATTAGAATCCTTCAAGCTCGCGACGAAATTATAAACTTTGATGGATTTTTTTATTTCTAACGCTATCATAGACCTATAATATTTCAGTATGTTATTTAAGACTAAATAATCAATATATAAAAAAAAAACTGGTGGAGTGCATGGCTTCGTGCCTTAAGACAAATTGCTGGAACTTCCCGTATCGAAATTAAAAATCTTGGTACGGAACCCAAAAAAATTTACACAAAATTTGTACACATTATAAAAATCTCTATAAAATATCTGATAATTTGATGTACATATGCCCAATAAACATTTTTGACTGCCAAATGACATTTTTTTAACTTATTTTTATTGAGAGTCTATAACCGCTGGACCTGCCCTCCCAAAAATTTAATCAGTTCTTCATCTTGTCAATACAAGTAAAATGGTTTTTAAATTATTAAAATCGGACTCTCCGTTCTCTTAAAAACTGAGTTACCGTTTTTGGCACTTATTGCCCCGTATCTTCGGAACGGCTAGACCTGCCTTTGCTAAGAATTAATCAGCACGTCCTCTTATCAATACGAATCGAATGTTTTATGAATTATTCAAATCGGTTGATCGGGGTTCCCGAAATCGCCGACGAAAATTTGTATCCGCACACACACACACACATACACACATACGTCTATTTTTTTCTAAGATATGCCAAAATATTCAGAAACCTTTGAAACGTAAAGGTATATAAAACCTTTCATTCTCGATTTTTTTGCAATTACTATAACTTACCCTACAGGAAGTTAAAAAAATTCAACATTGAATTACAGAAAACCGGCCTGGCCGATTTTAACTAAACTAATCAACGCAATTCCAAACCAATAACTTTCCAACGGCTTTTAAAATTGATTCAAGATTGTGGCTTAAAAAAACATAAATAAATTTTTTTATACCTTTCTGCCAATTACGAGGAATCGGCTTGACTGATCATCGTACAACTGACCAGCGATAGTCTTTATCGAGATGATTAGAAGGGCTTTTAAATTTCTGAAATCGAATCGGCTGTTTTTGACAAAACGTCGACAAAACGTCAAAAATTAGCGTAAATGCACACACAAACACATACTTTTTTCAAAGGCCTCATTCGATTCAGCACGAGTTGAAACGTCTAAAAACCTGAAATTATCAAAGCAGGAAATTAAAAATCAGGTGAGAATGACCTTAACCTTGGCAAATTGCAAAAACCTCCCAATATATTAATAATTAATAAACAAGACATCAATATATTAATTGAAGAGTGATTTATAAGTACCCTGAGTTGCTTTAAAGCCGTACAATGTTATATTAGAAACAATAGCAGATTATTTTGTACATACAAATTGGTTATTTTCAGCAAACAATTTATTTATTGAACAGGGTGTATTTTCATAAATTCGTACGTCTTGTGCAATCTTGAATGAATTTTTATACCTAAACCACTTGTATAGTAGTTCCATAATATTTTGGGATATTAGATAAGACCATAAACCTTATCATCATACAAAGTTTCAACAAAAAAGTCTTTTTTTCAACTATTAATTACGAAGAAGCGGCTAAGCCAATCTTTACCAAAAACAAATCAGAACGCGTTTATTTGGAACTGTTTTTGAATTTTCAAAATCGGTTAAGGGTCTGCCCATAATAAATAAAAAAAAACGGCTTGGCCGATTACGTCGCAAAACTAATCGATGAGTGTCTTTATCGACAAATCTCAACTGTAATCAGTAACAACTAGAGAACTCCAAGTAATGTACATACTTAAGCTTCAGCATAGATTCTGATTAGAATCGCTCAAGCTCGTGACAAAGTTATAAACTTTAATGAATTTTTATAATTCAACCGCTATGTATGTTATTTCAGACTACAAAATCAATATTTCAAAAAAAAATTTCAACATTTAATTACAGAAAACCGGCCTGGTCAATTTTTACTAAAAACTAATTAACGCAATTCCAAACCAATAGCTTTCCAACGGTTAATTGATTTCTTTGGTATAAAAATTGGATAAAATGAAATGTGATGGAAATGTGTGTGAAATGAAATGAAAATTTGGATAAAATTGGTGTCTTTATCGAGTTTTTACAAATAGCTAAATGGTTGAAATCGTCGTTCCCATTTTTGAGAAAATGGGGTCAGAATGTCAATTTTTGGCTCACACACACGCATGCATTTTCTAATTCAAGTGTCAGACAATTCAGAATAACTTTTTTGCGGAAATACACTTCTCTTCACAAATGAATATAATTTAATCTATCGTCCAACACAACTTAAGAAGCGCCTGTATCATTATGCTATAATTCAAATAACGTTGTTTTTATTTGCCAACATGCAAATTGACCATAATTATCTCCATAGCAAGCGGTGCTACAACTTTCTTAGTCAAAGTATTACTAATGTGCTCACATAAATCACACATGCATTATGAATATCATCATCGGCGCAAATATCATAGCTAAAAGGCATATGGTTATGTTATAAATAAGGTATATCGAAGCGAGGCGAATTCTAGTCGCGAGTGTCAGGGCACTTGAAATTACGGGCTTAGATGGAACCAACTGGATGAACCGATTGGGTGCAAATAGATTCAGTATAATTTAACACATCCATGATGTAAAACTCACATATCCAATGGCTTGGTTCGATATAGCTGCAAATCGTGTGCGCAGGCATTAAGCATAATCATATCACAAACAGAAAACACGTAAAACGTACATTGCAACATTATCGTGTAAGACATCCATCACGATGGCACTAGATAAGCCGCGAGAATAATTTGTATAATAAACGTATTCCTTCCACATATACTTTATCTGATTCGAATTTGTAAACATGTGATTTGATGGAAATATTATTGAGTTTGTGTTTATAGATACGAAGCTTAAAAGATAAATTTTTAAGTCAATATTAATAAAAACTAGTAGTACTGATTAGAAATATTTTTTACCTGATCATCTATCTACTTAACCAGTTAACTCGTCAATACACAAAATTAGAAAAATGGTAAGTATCCGCAGTATCAAAATAGCATGTTTTATACTCTTTTCACTGTAAAATGAAATGTTGAATAAATAGAAAAAAAACTTTTTGAGCATTTTGAAATTTTTGATTTTCTATGAATATTTTGAATTTTTTGAAATTTCGAAATCGTTTGAAAAAAAGTAATAAATCGTCTTCTGTGTCAAAATTGATATTTTGAAATTAAAAAATAAGAAAATTATGAAGCCCATTCAAGTCGGTTATCGATGCGTGAATGCTATTTGTCAAGACATTTTGTTAAAACTATAAAAGTGCATTCTAAATATTATAAATCTTTGTACGGAACCTAAATAAATAGAAACAAAATTTATAGTTGTTATCAAAATCTCTCGAAAATAGCTGATAATTTGATGTGTGCATGTCTAATGATCATGTTTGACCGCCAAATGTCAGTTTTTAACATGCTTTCCCAAAAATTTAATTAATTCTTCATTCTCTCTGTTCTATCAAGAACTAAATTGCCATTTATTGCCTCTTATTGCACTCTCATTTTGTTAAAACTATATAAGTGCATTCTAAATATTATAAATCTTTGTACGGAACCTAAATAAATAGAAACAAAATTTATAGTTGTTATCAAAATCTCTCGAAAATAGCTGATAATTTGATGTGTGCATGTCTAATGATCATGTTTGACCGCCAAATGTCAGTTTTTGACATGCTTTCCCAAAAATTTAATTAATTCTTCATTCCCTCTGTTCTATCAAGAACTAAATTGCCATTTATTGCACTCTTTGCTTTGTATTTCCGAAACGGCTTGACCTTTCAAATCGGTTGAACACAGAAAGATCCATTTTTTATAAGGTATGTCAAAATCTTCAGAAACCTTTGAAACGTCAAGATAAGCAAATATTTTCATTTTAGATTTTTTTGCGATTACTCTTTTCGCTATAAAATAAAGTTTTAAACACATATTAAAGAAATTTAACAAAATATGAGTTGTGCATGGCATAGTGCCTTAAGACAAATTGCTGAAACTTCTTCACCTGAATTTAAAATTTTTAGAAGCTTTGGTTTTGTTTTAATTTAAAAAAAATAAAACTTTTTGAAAATTTGGAAATTTTGGATTTTTTTTAACATTTCAAGTTTTTTTTTGAATATTTCGAAAATTTTGAAAAAATAACTTTTATCAATTTTTTTCACTTTATTATATTTCCAATCTGAAATTTTTCACTGTCTATCAATTTATAATTTTTTTCTGCCGTTTATAAGAACTAATTAATTAAACTAATTTTACGAAAAAACAATCGAAACAGAGTAATAACCCGTTTTGTTCTTAGTATTCTTAAGTGATTATCCTCGTTTATGAAACGCCGTTTAACGACAGATGAAAGTAATCGCAGGTGCATCATATTCAAATAATAACCAAGTACGTTGTTCGCTGCCGGAAGGAGAATATCCAATGAATGCTATTAATCAGTCAAGCCACAGCTGATTCAATCTGCATGGACTAAACCTACTTACCACTATTGATTCAATATATATATATATATATATATATATATATATATATATATTTATATATATATATATATATACTAGCTGACCCGGCAAAAGTTTCTTTTGCAATTGTAAATGCATCTAAAAATGAAATTTTTAGTATAAAAAATAACTTATTATAAATGTTGAATAATGTGACGTATATGTAAAAGTGGAAACTAACACAAAATATATAGATAGCGTATAATTGACTGCAACGCATGTCACACATGAATGTTTCTGGGACACATAGTCATTGGCAAGTGCCAGCCTAATCCGAAACTGATTTTATTTAAATTGATTTAGCGCATTTTGAGATTCAAGGATTTGATATATTTTTACCGCGTTTGCCATTAATATTTTAAATAACGCAATAAAATCCAAACATTCATTTTTAAATTTCAAAATTTCTATCAGAAAATTTTCAGCTTTGCCTTAGATTTGTATAGTGCTTTGTTCCATCACAAAAACTGTTGTCTTCAGATTTCAATATTAAATTGGTATTGGTATTTTGTCTTGAGGCAAAATACATGAACTTCCCGATAAGTGTAAATAAACGACTTTATCAATAAAAAATAAATTAATTTATGAGTGATTAAAGTATTCCGAGTGAATTAATTACACATAATTGAAAATGAACATACATATTAACTAGGAGTATTTTCATAAAGCAAATTTTCAAAAAACTCTAATTTTAATTTTAACAAACAAATTTTTTTTGATAATTTTTTAAAATTAAAATACTTTTCGTAAGGCCGTAATATTCAGTAAGTTCTATAAGACCATGATATATATCGCTAAAAAAGTTCTGTAACAATCGGCTTAATTTTTTAACTTCCCGTAGGGCAAGTTATAGTCATTGCAAAAAAATCGAAAATGAAATTTTTTATATATCTTTACGTTTCAGAGGTTTCTGAACATTTTGGCATACCTTAGAAAAAATGGATGTATGTGTGTGTGTGTGTATGTGTGTGTGTATGTATGTATGTATGTGTGTGTATGTATGTGCGGATACAAATTTTCGTCGACGATTTCGGGAACACGGGTCAACCGATTTGAATAATTCAAAAAACATTCGATTCGTATTGATAAGGAGACGTGCTGATTAGTTTTTGGCGAAGGCAGGTCTAGCCGTTCCAAAGATACGGGGCAAAAAGTGCCGAAAACGTTAGCTCAGTTTTTGAGAGAACGGAGCGTCCGATTTGAATAATTCAAACAACATTTCACTTGTATTGACAAGATGAAGAATCGATAAAATTTTCATGAAGGTAGGTCTAGCGGATTCGGAGATATGGAGGAAAAAGTAAAAAAATGAGCCATTTAACGGTCAAAAATGATCATTAGACATATGCTCATAAAATTATCAGATATTTTATAGAGATTTTAACAATAAGTATACATTTTGTTAACATTCCTATGGGTTCCGTACCAATGCTTATGCTTTAGACAGCGACGCGGCGCTTACGCGCTTTATATTTTGTCCCTATGCAGTTAAAGCAGTACGATTGATTGCTTTGAAAAGAAAGTTCAGATCTTCCACAATATGTCAAAATAAAAAAAAAAATTTTTCAAAAAAAAAAAAATTTAAAAAAAAATTTTTTTTTAAAAAATTTTTTTCAAAAAAAAGTAATTTTTTGTCCAATTTATAGTTTCTCAGAAAATCTTATTTTTTCAAAGTAATTTTTTTTTTCAAAAATGTTAATCGTTTTTAAAAAAATAATAATTTTTGGTACGGGAAGTTCCAGCAATTTGCCTTAAGGCACGATGCCTTAATTGGCTTAAGACAGAATTCCACTTACAGCTAGTTTTTTCAACAGTTAATTACAAGAAAACGGCTCGGTAGATTTTCACGTAAAACTAATCAGTATCATGCCCAACTAATATCTTACGAACAGTTTTTGATTTTTCAAAATAGATTCGGTAGTATGAGCTTAAATGTGGACGAAACTTTTAACACTTTTCTCCAAATTACGAACAAACGGCTTGGCAGATCGTTGCAAAAAACTGGGAAACGATAGTCCTCATCGAGATACATCAAATGGCTTTTAAATTTCTGAAATCGGTTCAGGCGTTTTTAAGGAAACTTCGATAGAAGGTCTAATTTTGACAAATGCCAAAAAACCGATACCAATATTTGCAAACTTTGACGAATTTTTAAAGTAAAATGAGTTGTCGAAGGGCCGTAATATTCTTCTTTTTTCTGCGATTTACAAAGAAACGGCTCGGCCGACCGTAGCGCAAAACTGACAAACGATAGTCCTCATCGAGATACATCGAATGGCTTTTAAATTTTTGAAATCGGTCTAGCCGTTTTTGAGAAAACGTCGATTTACGACAAAAAATCTGTTCACATACACACACACGCACACACACTTTATCCAAATTTGGTCTCATTCGATTCATTTATTGATGAAAACATAAACTTCTCCTTCTGGAAGTTAATAAAGAAAACAAAAATTAAAATAAGTTTTAGGTGTAAACAACCAAGGCAGGTTGGGTAGGCAGGTCTAGTAGTTTCGGAAATTAAATGAAAAATGTAAGATGAAGTGCCATTTGACGGTCAAAAATTATCATTAAATATATATGCACATCAAATTATTAGATATTTATTTTAATAATGAGGACAAATTTTGTTTACATTTCTGTGGGTTCCGTACCAATGTCTATAAAGTGGCGCTTAGTGCTTCGTTAATTCTGCTCTAACACCGTCACGCAGTTCGATCGCTTTAAGAAAGTTCTAAATTTTCAAATAGTTTCAGAATATAAAAAACATATTTTTTAAATAAACTCTCAAAAATCTATTTTTTCAGATTTCAAAAAACTTTTAAGCTTTTTTAAATATTTTAATATTCGGTACTGCAAATTCCAGCAATTTGCCTTAAGGCAATTTAACAAATTATTAAAACATAGATATCTTTAATGCAATGAAGCATGATATGCGTAAACTAATGGTAGGCATAATTTTCTAACGGTTGCTAGAAAAGTTTCATGGCAGTATCATGTTTTCTAGAAGAAAATTCTGGCAAGTGTTATCAATAAAATCACTTCGGCCGGTAGTAACCCATCGTATGTAACTAATACCCAATGTAGGAGTTCGGAATTCTTACATATGGAAGTAACCCTTCCGTACGATGTGTGACAGTGCGGATGGATTTATCGGGCTCGCAGAGTCCGGCGTCAACCTTTTAGCGTGAGGGGCTACATCGAACCAATGCATCACCGAAGACAGCTCGCCTATCTATTACACAACTTCTTCAACTTACTAACAAACGTTTGGCTGCAATTGCAATTGCAAAGCGTCTCGTTACACATAACAGGACACTGGAAAACGTGTAGATTATTAAAGATAAACAGCGCATCGATGATTGGAGAGATTTTAATAAGAGTAAGTTCACGCACAATTTAACTAGCTTAACATTGTAATAAATAATATAAGATTGAATTGATATGATAGAGAAATGACATTTTTATATTTGGTGAAGATAAATTATTAACGAGACAAATTAGTATATAAAATAAGGCTCTCGTTATATTTAGACATACAGATTGCCGCTTAGTATTATGTCATCTGTTGCTTAAGAATTCTATATAAAAAACGTAAAATAAACGCGTATGGCCTAGCGCAGTTCAGCATATTTATATGTTCCGCGGTAAATTACTTAATTATTCATTATTGTTCATTATTATCAATTATTTTTTATGTCAACGAAATACGAAATCATTCAGACATTACAAGCCGACACAAAGATCACCCAAACTGACTCCGAAAAACACTACCAAACCCGGAATAAACAGATAGTTCATTTTGCATTAATTAGTTTTATTGGCTAATTAAAGTTTCGTTAAAAAATAAACTCTTGATATACAAGACAATTATTAAATCAATTTGGTACTACGGTTTACAACTATGGCGTCAAACGATTTGTAAATCAAACATAGCAAATCTAGAGGTTTCAGAACAAAATTTTAAAACAGATCGTAAACCCTCCAAACTATGTTACATACAACTGGCTGTGACATAAAGACCTGCATATACTAAATGTCGAAGAATAGATTAACCAGTTCTGGACCAAACACAAGACTCGGCAAAGTCAACATCCAAATTAATTGGGGATTGACGTCCTCAAACCTTTGTCACCTAACCGACTAAAGAAAAGAAATGGCAATGACATGATTTGAAAATTACTACATGACATGATTTAAAAATTCAATGCAATAATAATAGAAGGAACTGTCATAAGATAGTTATCCTTCACACGCCCTCTTTTGAAATTGTTCAATTTAAATTTGAAATTATTATATTGAAAAAAGAAGAAAATTGCATTAATCTTTGTCATTCTCAAAATAACTGGTGATTGTCAATTGATGATTTTGTTGATGTCAGATGATTTTGTATTTTGAAAGAACTTGTATTCCTTAAAATTAAGTTGGGGTATTCAAAAGTTAGTTATTTAAAATTTGATAGTTTAGCAGAAGGTGCAAAAGGTACATTTTCTAGTTTTGAAAATTATAAAATACCAGTCATAAAATACGTTTTATTTTTAAAACACTGCTTTTTTGTCAGTCGAACAAAAAACGGCGATTCACGTTCAAGAAAACGATGATTACTTAAAAACTTTTCTTTTGCAATGGTTTCGCTCGTAGATTAATGGCCAGAGCGACGGGATCTGAATCACAGGCCCCGGATTTGATTTCCGCTTTGTGCATCCTGATGTCAAGCAGTAGTGACATCGGTTAAAACTTAGAAATATAGATAGCAATACGTTTCCAAGTACTTTATATAGCTTTTATCCGACACTGCTTTATCAATAAAAATGCATCCACTATTACAGAAATTGTTATAATAAATGTCATCACACAGAGATGAGAAACAGTTAAATCAGCATTTACAGGTAATAGGTGTTTAGGCCCTGATCACTGTACAAATAATTATAATATCAAAAATACAACTATTTAACATTTACAAAATATTTCTTATATGAAGATATAATCTAGGATAATACTATTAGACATTTTTGCTCAATATTAAAGAAAATATTATAATAATATATCGAACAGTCCAGATTTATATTTTGAGAATCTCAGAATATTTATCGAGTTAGTCGATCCTTCGAGAGGGTTACAGTTACCGAAGAGGAATAGGAATAGGAATACACTGGACTTGATATCTGGACACAAGGTGAGGCTATTGGGTTACCCTGAAATAGATATGGAGATTTACTATACCTCTATCGTGGCATGTTTAACGCCAGCACTCAAGCTTATTGACAATAGCGGTGTACTGCGGAAAGTTTTGCTGAATAAAGAAAATTGAAGGGCGAGAGTTAAACTGATTAAAGTTAGATAAAAAAATACTGGTATCTAATGCTAGTACAGTTTTGTTTTAGAAATACCATGTACAAGTCTAATAAATGTATTGCGACATTCAAGTAGGTAGTATATTACACATACACACATTATTTGTATAATCCAATTATTATATTAATTTATGAGTGATTTATGAGTATAGCGCTTTGTAGGGCACCATAATGTAAGAAAGAGAAATTGCAAAATATTTTATTTTAAAACTATTTAAATTTAAAAATATTTTAAAACTATTAAATTTCTGTGCAATTTTGCCACACATGTTAGTTATTATTATTATTATATTAAATATTTTAGGAAAAAACATGTTTGTTAAAACCATTTATTCTATGAATATACTGAATCCTTCTGCTATGAAGCGTCATTAATAGTTCATCCGCTTAGCGTCAATGTGACAAATTTCGCTTCAATATTTCTTAGCCTGATATGAGTTAAATTATGGACAATTCCAATTTGCTATTGTGATTTTTAATTGTTTGAAATGATTTGAAGTTGAAAGGGTTAACAAGCTAAAAATTATAAAATTAATAAAGAAATAAACAATTAATTGGGAATAAACTGACCCGACGATTATTGCCAAGATATAATCGGCGCGATATCAAAGTAATATCTTTGTTTTACGAGTTTTTACATCGGCTCAAGATTTTTTGACTAAATCGTGGATAAAACGTTTGCGAGAAAACAACGACAAATGGTAATTTTTTTCTAGTTTTGGTGTCAAACAATGCAGAATATCTTGAAACGTTGGTACAAAAACATAATTTAATCAATTTTCATTCCCTGGATGTAAAATAATATAACAAGGAAATATCACATTCATATAGAGTCTATATGATCGAGATATTTCTTTATTTCAAAGATTTGAGTAGACTATAGTAAGGTGACCATAAGTCGCGTTTTGTCCGGGACAATAGCGGATTTCCACCTCGTCTCCTAAAAGTATAGGTCTAAACTTAATTTTTGCAATTACTAGTTAATAAATTGCAAAGCAAAATAGCAAAAATTATGAAATTCTACTTTTCGACTTCTTGGCACATGTGCTTATTTTCACTAACAATAAGTGAATTATGAAGAGATTTGAGCAAAATTTTACACAAATCGTATAAGGACTACCTAAGGTTAGTAATACGGAGGTAAAAAATTTGTATCATATAAAAAAACTGATTATTGTATTATTGTATCATTGTATCTTTAAACATAGTATTTGTTATTCTTATTGTTATTAAATATAATCATATTTAAGTCATTTAGCATTATACAGCTATTGGAGCACGGGTATATAGTTAAATTATTATGGACTAGATCGCACTCTGGTTCTAAGAGGAAACGAAGAAGCGGACTCTATAGCAAAATCGGCTACGGAATATGGAACGATGATCAACCTAGCTACTAGGAAGGATTATATGACTAATTCAAAGGAAAAAATATTGGACAAATGGCAAGAGGAATGGAACAGATCGTGAAGATGAAACCGTGGTTTCGGAAATATACAGATGAAAACAGAGGTACTATCGTATCAATAACAAGACTGAGACTTAATCATGGCAACTTCCCTGCACATCTGAAAATGCTGGGAATAATAGTACCAGAATCATGTCCTTGTGGAGCATCAAGTGCATCATCTGAACACATCATACTAGAATGTAGTATATTTGTGGCAAGCAGGGCTAAATTGTTAAAGGAACTGCACTCTATGAAAACACTGATCAAACCCTTCAATTTGATATCATTATTGCAAAATTTGAATTGTTATCCTTACATAATTAGGTTTGTTAATGATAGTAAAGTTAAGATATAAGTGATTAATATAATATATATGCTACCTATATATTGTATATTATGTATGTGGTTAAATGTTATCAGAGGCCAATAAAAGAAATACAAAAAAAAGTTTTTGCTATAATATGATTTCACAATTACATTTTCACACCGCCAGCAAAACTAGTATGTTAATATACAATTATGAAATAATTATACACTATTTATTGACCACTATATCTTATAAATATAATATAATTATTGCTCTAATACAGATTTCATACTCCAAAGTAAGTATAAAAATCGGGGTATTAATTCGAAGAAGACTTGTATATTATTCAGAAAGCTCTGGAAAGGCAATCCTGAAAATACTTCTTTATACACCTACACAATAACTGTCGTGCACCGTTACATTATTCAAGACGATTTATATCTCAAGGGAAAGTGATGTAGTTAATATTTCTCCCTAATTCGTTCGAAATGACATTCATTCGCGGGCAGAAATTTATTCGCGCGGCAGGAGAGTCTCATCAGTTGTGCTGTCAACGCGAAGTCTCCCCGCTATTCGCGGAGCGGCACACGGCACACGGGCCGCCTGCTTTTGCGTTATTATACGAAACATCGCTGCGAGCATACGATTTAGCACATCTTTGCGATATCACTTATATAAATTGTCAGAGATTCTAAACTGTATTCGCAGAAAAATAATCTTTTTATGTGGTAAAGAAGTAATATTATAATTTTCATTCTTTAAACAATTTGATATAACGCTTTGTCAACTCTTTGTATTAATTATTTATTTATTAATTTATTTTTTTATTAGACGCCAATCGGTTATATACAGTTAATTACAATTAATTAATAATTATAGTAATGTAATATAACATATCCTATGTTATTTATACAAACACACATACGGGCACACCTATACAATACTATACATACATCCGCACATGCACTTATATGTAGACTCAAACACACTAGTAATGCTAAAAAATTCTAATAAGTATTTTTCTTTTTAACAATAATTCTGATGTTTTATGTGAAAAATTAAAAAAGTTTTGTTTCGAGCACTGTTTATTGACAAACATTTCTACTCTATTGATGGGACCGTTTAATATAGTTCTTTGTGATTTTTGAAGTCTGTACAATAAGGTTTGATCTTAGTTCTTGTATCGGATATATCAAATTAATTTCACAATATTTATAATAAATTGATTTTTCTAAATAAGAAAATTAAGTGACAAATATGCAACAGTTTATAAGTCCGTTTGCTTAGAACTTTGTACAAATACATACCTAATTAGCTACGACAAGAGTAGGGTATTGACTTTTATCATAACAGCTAAACTATACTGATTTTGAGATAGGGTCCAAAGCGAGATAGATAATGTATGTTTGTTCGAACAAGTTTACATTATTTCATTGAGTCAATAACTAGATCTGTAGACCGCATTGCTTTTAAAGAGTCAGAAGTAAGTTTTTCGTTTGTTTCTTTAATTTGTTTTTTCCAATAATAACTATTACTTGTATACAGATAGATCACTTTTTTTTGTTATTTTTCTATAAGTTGAACATTAGTAGTTAATTTTACCAGCAATTAGTTTTTGCTTACATAATTAATTTAGTTTAATTATAATGATGATTTGTTTTGAAAAGTGTGCGTTGGGTACGGTTGTGACAAATTTTGTGGGTACCGGTTGTGTCAAGAAATGCCCTTTTCGGGTAAAAATTAAACAGATAAAGAAAAATTTAACTTAACTAAGTAAGTCAAAATATAAAAGAGAAAGCAAAAAAAAAATTCAAAAGAAGAAAAATAAGCAAATTCACATAAATTTTTATTTAACTTTATTTAAAAAATTATGTTGTGTTACATATTTTTATAATATATTCGAAAGCATCGTTTAAATGATTATATTGCATTCTATTACATATTTCTGATAATAAATCTCATTAAAAATTATTTTGGTGTTTATACCTACAGTTTTTTAACCTATTTTTAGGCATGTCAACCATTCCTGGAAATTATGTTGTTATATTTAAAACCACGGTATATTAAAAAAATTGATAAAGTCATTGCATATTGAGGTGTTATATTCAGAATTAACAATATAACAATGAAAAACTAGCAATATTCGTATGATTTAACTTCATGTCTAATCCAGCGCATTTAGGGAGAGTTTTTCAGTATTTCCTCGTTAAAAAATATTCAAATTATCATTTAATTTATTTTTCTCCTAGCTAACTGATAAATTAACAAAATTAATCCTGATCAAAAAAGCACCACCTTACCCAGTTTCTCCTATACTTTCTAAATTTTCTAAAAAATCTATTATTTAAAAAAATCCGAATATAATTATTTGGAACCACGACTATACCTTATTATGAAAAAATAGTTATAATAGACAACTATAAAAATAAACTAAGTTCAAATTCGTACAAATTATATTGTTACATTTAAAACCACGGTATATTAAAAAAATTGATGATGTTATTGCATATTGCGGTGTTGCATTCAAAATTAACAATATAACAGTGAAGAACCAGCAATATTCGTATTGTTATATTCGATAAGCTTTTGAATATATTCTTACTTATATTATTTCATTGATAAACTCAAAATATTCGTATATAATTAGCATTTAATATTTTAGCAAGTATGTTGAAGGGTTAAAGAAAGTTGTTTTATGTATAAATAATTTCAGTTTTGTGAAAATTATTTTTGTAAATAATTTGGATTAAAAATAACGTAGTGTGGAAGCAGTATTAAAGTGGCTCCAAAATCATTTATGAGCGTAGGTGCCATTAAATATAAAATGTATGTAAACTACACAAATTAAAGAAATTTAACTCAAAATTCAACATAGTAGGTCGCTAATAAATCGGTTTTAAAAGAAATTTAATTCAATTATAACCTCGAAAATTTATTGATATTGCATTGGTTTTATAATTGAATAAAAAATAACGTAATTGAAGATGTGATTTCAAAATAAAAAATGTGTAAAATAGAAATTTCTTATTTCAAACTAAGCTAATATATAAAATAGGATATATAAAATCATAAAAAGCGTATCTAATAATGTTGGGAATATTAGCACGGGTTTGTGCGCCCTCAACCCTCAACCCTCCTTTGTTTTAGTAATATCCGCGACTTGTTTAAGACTTCTTCGACGGTCGTGTGTCATGTGCAAAGCGTAGATGAAAGCAAGCCGTGAACCTAATGTTATATGTATGATGTGTTCATATTCGGCAATAAAATTTTTGATATGACGGTTTTATATAATAGGGAACAGACAAGATTGAAAATATAACTAGCTGTAAGTGGAATTCTGTCTTAAGGCAATTAAGGCATCGTGCCTTAAGGCAAATTGCTGGAACTTCCCGTGCCAAAAATTATTATTTTTTTAAAAACGATTAACATTTTTGAAAAAATTTCACTTCGAAAAAATAAGATTTTTTAGAAATTTTAAATCGGACAAAAAATTACTTTTTTTTGAAAAAAAAATTTTTTTTTAAAAAAAATTTTTAAACAATTTTTTTTATAAAAATTTTTTTTTGGAAAAAATGTTATCTTCATTTTGATATATTTTGGAAGATCTGAACTTTTTTTCAAAGCAATCGTACTGCTTTAACTGCATAGAGACGAAATATAGAAGCGCGTAAGCGCCGCGTCGCTGTCTAACGGAAAAACAATAGTACGGAACCCATAGGAATGTAAACAAAACTTAAACTTATTGTTAAAATCTCAATAAAATATCTGATCATTTGATATGCATATGTCTAATGTCTAATGATTATTGTTGACCGCCAAATGTTATTTTTTTTTAATTTTTTTACTAGATCTCCGAAACCGCTAGACCTATCTTCATGAAAATTTGATCAAATCTTCATCTTGTTAATACAAGTAAAATGTTTTTTGAACTATACAAATCGGACGCTCCGTTCTCTTAAAAACTGAGTTACCGTTTTTGGCACTTTTTGCCCCGTATCTCCGGAACGGCTAGAATGTTTTTTGAATTATTCAAATTGCTTCATCCGTGTTCCCGAAATCGTCGACGAAAATTTGTATCCGAACACACACACATGCACGCACACACACACACACATACATCAATTTTCTCCAAGGTATGCCAACATATTCAGAAACCTCTGAAACGTGAAGATATATAAAAATTTTCATTTTCGATTTTTTTGCGATTACTTACTCTATGGAAAATTAATTATAAATAAATCAATTTATCATCTCCAGAACATTAACAATCGTCATTTCATTTCGAATCAAATTCCAAAAAAAAAATTAGTTGCCAAATTTACCCAAAATTGAAAAAGTGCTCCCGCATAGTCACAGTCTAAACGCATTTGCAAATAATTTTGTGCGACATTTTCACTTATACTGTGCTCAGCTTGGCGGCATTTTCACATTTTTCAATAATTTTCACAAAATTGGAAAATTGCTCCAGTACACAAACAGTCTAAACGCACTTGGGTAAACATTTGTACCAGAGTGGCGCTTAGACTGTTCTTAGCTTGGGTGATTTTTTGAATTTTTAATCCAAAATTACAAAAAAATTTTTTTGAAAAAAAAATTAGAAACAAAAATTTTTTTTTTTCAAAATCAATTATTTTGTTGAAAAAAGCAGAAAGTTCTTTGAATCATTTAAATCGGACGCTTAGTTCTTTCAAAAACAGCCATTTTTTTTAAATTTAGCTCTGTATCTCCGAAACCTCTGGGCCTACCTTTGCCAAAAACTAATCAGCACATCTCCCTATCAATAGGAATCGAATGTTTTTTAAACCATTCAAATCGGTTGATCCGTTCTCTTAAAAACTCGCTTTCTATTTTTTGCACTATTTGCTCCATATCTCCGTAACGGCTGGACCTGCCTTTGCCAAAAACTAATCAGCACATCTCCCTATCAATAGGAATCGAATGTTTTTTAAACCATTCAAATCGGTTGATCCGTGCGCCCGAAAACGTGGACGAAAAAACGCGGACATACAAAACACACACACACACACACACACACACACACACACACATCCATTTTTTCTGAAGTATGCCAAAATGTTCAGAAACCTTCAAAACGTCGAGAAATGTAAAAATTTTCAATTCCGATTTTTGGACGATTACTATAACTTACCCTACGGGAAGTTAATAAATCAATTTATCATCTCCATAACATTAACAATCGTCATTTCATTTCGAATCAAATTTAAAAAAAAAAATAGTTGCCCAAAATTGAAAAAGTGCTCCCGCATAGTCACAGTCTAAACGCATTTGCAAATAATTCTGTGCGACATTTTCACTTATACTGTGCTTAGCTTGGCGGCATTTTCACATTTTTCAATAATTTTCACAAAATTGGAAAAGTGCTCCAGTACATAAACAGTCTAAACGCACTTGCGTAAACATTTGTACCAGAGTGGCGCTTAGACTGTGCTTAGCCTGGGTGATTTTTTGAATTT
Source organism: Ctenocephalides felis (assembly GCF_003426905.1). NCBI lineage: Eukaryota > Metazoa > Arthropoda > Insecta > Siphonaptera > Pulicidae > Ctenocephalides > Ctenocephalides felis. The sequence continues at coordinate 47,854,785 of NW_020537324.1, read as the reverse complement.
TTAGTCCAAAATTACAAAAAAAAATTTTTGAAAAAAAAATTAGAAACAAAAATTTTTTTTTCCAAAATCAATTATTTTGTTGAAACAAGCAGAAAGTTCTTTGAATCATTTTAATCGGACGCTTAGTTCTCTCAAAAACTGCCTTTTTTTTTTAATTTAGCTCTGTATCTCCGAAACCTCTGGGCCTACCTTTGCCAAAAACTAATCAGCACATCTCCCTATTAATAGGAATCGAATGTTTTTTAAACCATTCAAATCGGTTGATCCATTCTCTCAAAAATTCGCTCTCAATTTTTTGCACTCTTTGCTCCATATCTCTGTAACGGCTGGACCTGCCTTTGCCAAAAACTAATCAGCACATCTCCCTATCAATAGGAATCGAATGTTTTTTAAACCATTCAAATCGGTGGATCCGTGCGCCCGAAAACGTGGACGAAAAAAAGCGGACATACAAAACACACACACACACACACACACACACACACACACACATCCATTTTTTCTGAAGTATGCCAAAATGTTCAAAAACCTTCAAAACGTCGAGAAATGTAAAAATTTTTGATTTCGATTTTTGGACGATTACTATAACTTACCCTACGGGAAGTTAAATAACATTAGAAGATTACAAAGAAATTATAATGATGATTTGTTTTGAAAAGTGTGCGTTGGGTACGGTTGTGACAAATTTTGTGGGTACCGGTTGTGTCAAGAAATGCCCTTTTCGGGTAAAAATTAAACAGATAAAGAAAAATTTAACTTAACTAAGTAAGTCAAAATATAAAAGAGAAAGCAAAAAAAAAATTCAAAAGAAGAAAAATAAGCAAATTCACATAAATTTTTATTTAACTTTATTTAAAAAATTATGTTGTGTTACATATTTTTATAATATATTCGAAAGCATCGTTTAAATGATTATATTGCATTCTATTACATATTTCTGATAATAAATCTCATTAAAAATTATTTTGGTGTTTATACCTACAGTTTTTTAACCTATTTTTAGGCATGTCAACCATTCCTGGAAATTATGTTGTTATATTTAAAACCACGGTATATTAAAAAAATTGATAAAGTCATTGCATATTGAGGTGTTATATTCAGAATTAACAATATAACAATGAAAAACTAGCAATATTCGTATGATTTAACTTCATGTCTAATCCAGCGCATTTAAGGAGAGTTTTTCAGTATTTCCTCGTTAAAAAATATTCAAATTATCATTTAATTTATTTTTCTCCTAGCTAACTGATAAATTAACAAAATTAATCCTGATCAAAAAAGCACCACCTTACCCAGTTTCTCCTATACTTTCTAAATTTTCTAAAAAATCTATTATTTAAAAAAATCCGAATATAATTATTTGGAACCACGACTATACCTTATTATGAAAAAATAGTTATAATAGGCAACTATAAAAATAAACTAAGTTCAAATTCGTACAAATTATATTGTTACATTTAAAACCACGGTATATTAAAAAAATGGATGATGTTATTGCATATTGCGGTGTTGCATTCAAAATTAACAATATAACAGTGAAGAACCAGCAATATTCGTATTGTTATATTCGATAAGCTTTTGAATATATTCTTACTTATATTATTTCATTGATAAACTCAAAATATTCGTATATAATTAGCATTTAATATTTTAGCAAGTATGTTGAAGGGTTAAAGAAAGTTGTTTTATGTATAAATAATTTCAGTTTTGTGAAAATTATTTTTGTAAATAATTTGGATTAAAAATAACGTAGTGTGGAAGCAGTATTAAAAGTGGCTCCAAAATCATTTATGAGCGTAGGTGCCATTAAATATAAAATGTATGTAAACTACACAAATTAAAGAAATTTAACTCAAAATTCAACATAGTAGGTCGCTAATAAATCGGTTTTAAAAGAAATTTAATTCAATTATAACCTCGAAAATTTATTGATATTGCATTGGTTTTATAATTGAATAAAAAATAACGTAATTGAAGATGTGATTTCAAAATAAAAAATGTGTAAAATAGAAATTTCTTATTTCAAACTAAGCTAATATATAAAATAGGATATATAAAATCATAAAAAGCGTATCTAATAATGTTGGGAATATTAGCACGGGTTTGTGCGCCCTCAACCCTCAACCCTCCTTTGTTTTAGTAATATCCGCGACTTGTTTAAGACTTCTTCGACGGTCGTGTGTCATGTGCAAAGCGTAGATGAAAGCAAGCCGTGAACCTAATGTTATATGTATGATGTGTTCATATTCGGCAATAAAATTTTTGATATGACGGTTTTATATAATAGGGAACAGACAAGATTGAAAATATAAATAACATTAGAAGATTACAAAGAAATTTTATTTTCGACAGTGAATGAATAGAAATGGCTCGACCAAAGAAGAAATAGGAATTAGATAAATATTAGTAATAAATTTATAACATTAGGTTATATACTTTTTTATAATTAAAATATGTAACTAAAATTTGTAAATTTCAAAGTTCTTTTTACGCGTTGAATTTAATTATTAACACGAGTCTCGCATTGTTATATTTTGGACATAAGTTTTAAAAAATATACATCATGGATACATCATCATTATTTCATGTCTGGAGGTAAGAGATCTTGCAACCACAAGATTCAAAGTTCAATTCCCAGTATTCCCACCTGATATCAAACAGTAGTGATTTAGTAGTTTTTACTTAAAATACAGATACGAAAGAGAAATGCTTCAATTACACAAATAGTAAGAACAACCACTTTTAACAGCATTTGTAGAAAAATAAAAAATCTAGAAGAAGCATCGTTTATAATATTTTATATAATACAGATTTTCTGATTGCTGCTCCAAAAACAAACAGAATAAGTTAAAACAAAACTAATGAATTATTGAAGCACAAAATTATAAGAATTATAACTGAACGAAACTAAGTATGTAGATTCTATAAATTTGCGAAAATTATATATTTATTATTTTTTACAAAAAGAGTTTATTTTCAATTAATAAAAAATGTTCTATTTTTATTGTTAGAACATCGTTTCTTCACATATTTTACTTTTCTTATTCTAAAATATGTGAAAAAGCTACTGACAGGTAATAAATACAAAAATTTTATACCTCTATAGCATGCACATTTAGAAAATCTAAAATTTCACAGAGTAACATGTTAACATACCCACACTGATATTACTAAATTTATTTAATTCAGTTTCACAGCATGAAAAAAATTCATCCACTTATTAAAGAGTACGAGATCAACGAGATTTGAAGGATTCAAAAAATATTTTGCATCAATGGCGCTAAAAGTTAATTTTGGAAAATGTGTGGTTCCAGTGGTTTTGAAAATACAAAGAAGCAAGATTTTCAAATTTTGATATTATTTTTCAAGTAAACAATTTTAACTTTTGATTAAATATTTGGTTTTGTGTTCAGAAATTCAAAAGGCTCGAATTTGATTTACCTTGGAATACTGATTTAAAATATATTCTTTATATAAATTAAATTTGAATATCGAAAATTAGTAAATTTACTATAAGAATTTACTGTCAGCAAAAATTTTTGCTATTAAAATCAGTTTTTATCACAAGTCAGAATTTCATACAATCACGATACTTTGCATAATTTTATTATTTTCAAAAAACTTTTAGATTTAAAAAATATCGAAGAACTAAATGTCTAAATTATGAACAAAGTCAAGTTTTCTAAAACAATTATATTTTCTTTTTATATATTTTCTAAATATTTAAAATTTTGATTGAAAAAAAACTAAATTTTAATACTTGCTTGATTAAATGTGTCTATAACAGTTATTAACTTTTCGTAGAATAAGTTATCGTAATCACAATAAAATCGCCGATGAAAATCTTTACATTCCAAAGGTTTCTGAACATTTTGGCTCGTATGTGACGATTCGAATTGAAGGGAGATGTGCTAATTAGTTTTTGGTAAAGGCAGGTCCAGGCGTTTCAAAGATACGGAACAAAAAGCGCAAAAATAAGCAGTTTTTGAGAGAACGGCACATCCGATTAGAATGATTCATAGAACATTCGATTCGTATTGATTGAGTGAATAATTGATTACATTTTTGCGAATTTTCCAGCGTTTTCGGGAATACGGATCCAAACGTGCAAAGAATAGCAGTTGAAAAAACAGCGTATCCGATTAGAATGATTAAAAAAGCATATTGCTTGTGTCGACGGAGTTTGTTTATTAACTTCCCGTAGGGTAAGTTATTATAATCATCCAAAAATCGATATTGAAAATTTTTACATTTCTTCACGTTTTGAAGGTTTCTGAAAATTTTGGATAACCACAGAAAAAATTGATGTGTGTGTGTATGTATGGATACAAATTTTCGACCACGTTTTCGGGCGCACGGATCAACCGATTCGAATGATTCAAAAAACATTCGATACCTATTGACAGGGTGATGTGCTGATTAGTTTTTCGCAAAGGCAGATCCAGTCGTTTTGGAGATACAGTGCAAAGAGTGCAGAAAATATAAATCGAGTTTTTGAGAGAACGGAGCATCTGATTTAAATGATCAAAAAAACATTCCAATCGTAATGACGGTGAAAAGTGGTGATTAGTTTAGCAAAGGCAGGTCAAGCCGTTTTGTAGATACCGTAGATGTGCAAAAAATGGCAGTTTTTGAGAAAACCAAGCATCCGATTTATATGATTATAAAAAATTTACTGCTTGTGCCGTAAGATTGCTTCTGTAAAAAAAAGATGTAATTGAATAATTCGAATTTTAATTTAAATTATAGCTAAAGCTCTGAAGCTCACTTATATACTTCAAATAAATAATTTTAACTTTGCAATTCAGTTTATATAATTTTTATAAATATTAGACAATGTTTTTCATTTTAAATTCGATTGATTAAATTTGGTTTATTTACATTTCTGTAAACATATATAAGTTACAGTATTCATAATAATCTATTTGAAAACATTTAATATTCCTCAAATATTTCATTACGGTACGGAAAGTTCCAGCAATTTGCCTTAAGGCTCGATGCCATACACCACTAGTTAAGTTTTTGTTTTTGTAGATAAACATAGATAAAGATAGTCGCCCAAATAGTATTTATAAAATATGACGAACAAGTATTTATAAAATATGACGAACATATATAATTATTATTTTAAAATATTTAAAACAATTGTTATTACTCATTGATACATTTTCATTGATTATTGATTATTTTCATGTCGCGGATGTTTGATTACTGTTTAATTCAATGCCATGCAGCACTAATTTAGAAATCGTTTTAGCAATATCTTTACAGGTAACAATTTAATACACCGGTATCATCTTATTTTTATGTCACCGATACAAGCAGCAATTTGCCACGCAAAACACAGATATAAATATTTGAAACAATCAGACCTTCGAACATTAATAGAAAACATAATTAAATTTATTCCAACTCTTGGAGGAGGGACGCGATTAAATTTGAATATTTTACGCAGTCTTCGCGCCGACGACGATACACAACCGTTATCGGGGAGCGAGCAATCCCGCGCCTGCTCTGCTGTTTACGCGAAGGTGAATTACATTGGCAAATTCTGCCAAATGGGGCGTGCGAAATGTTTTTACTAGGGTAAGTCATATTGATCTGAAATTGAATTAGAATAAGATAGTATAAATTACTAATGGATGAATTTAAGTATACAAAGTATATTCAAAATGCAAGTGGAACGTTTAAATTTCCGAGGAATTGTAAATTCGGTGTTCAATTTTTGTCTTAGAATTAGTGCATCTGAGCCTACAGATATTTACAGTTTCTACTTCTAGTATACAGTATACTCTTAGTCTATTATTGATAAAAAAGTAGATGTATTTATTGTACTCGGCGATTTTTGACTGTTATAGAAATAAAAGCCATATAGTAATTAACTTCACGTAGGTAATGAGCCAAAAATCGAAAATGAAAATTTTTGCATTGCAGTGTGCGTGTATGTGTAGAGACAATTTTTCGGCGACGATTTCGGGCGTACGAATAAACCGATTTGAATGGTTCAAAAAACATTTGATTCTTATTGATGAGGAGACGGCTTCGGAAATATGGAACAAAAAGTTCTAAAAATGTCAGTTCTGAAGAGAATGGATTAACCGTTGATCCAAGAAACATTCGATATGTAATGTTAGGAAAAAGTGGTGATTAGATTTTGGCAAAGGCAAGTTTAGCCTTTTCGGAGATACGCAGCTAAACGTGCAAAAAATGGCAGCTTTTGAAAGAAATAAGCATCTGATTTGACTGATTTAAAACACTTTCTGCTTGAGTTGACGAAACGACTGATTTTGGGGAAAGAATTTTTTTTTAATTTAATTTAAAAAAATATATATCTAAAATAATTCGGATTTCAATTCTAACTCTAGCTAAAGTTCTAAACATCACTTATATACTTCAAATAAATAATTTTAATTTTGCAATGTTCTTCATTTTAAATCCTATTGATTAGGTTGAAACCCTATTGATTAAGGTACGGAAAGTTCCAGCAATTTGCCTTAAGGCACGATGCTATACCACTAGTTTTGTATCAAAATGAAGTAAAAATGCTATAAAACTTTCGAAACGTTTATAGTAAAACGCATGGTAAAGTTTCTTCAACTAAAAATTTAAGTTTAGGAATTGCAACTTCAGTAAATAATTATTATATTAAAATGTACAAAATAGAGAAATTACGCACAAAATGGATGGGGTTAAGCTAAATAACTAAAATATGATTTGAAGTAACAAATTCAATTAAAATCAGGTTTTTCAAAATGAATCAATATTTTTTCGTTTTTAAGTCTTGTCTAAAATTCTATTCAACTTTCTTCATAACTGAGTTAGTGAAAATTAGCACTTATACCAGGCAATCAAAATAATCATTTTCAAATTTTTGAAGTAAAATTTCTTCAGGCGCGACTAGGGTGTAAATCTGTACAAATGCACCGGAAATGCGTTGCAGCAGATAAGATAAGATAAAAATCGAGTGCCAACGATTCGTCATTCGCTTTCGATGATATTATCATTTCTATACGGGTCGATTGTGATTAGTCGTCTATAATAGAGATCTGTCATTGTATGCGTACAGGTGTCAACGTTGTTTGCGTACCGGAGTCAACGACAAAGAAATCGGCATTAATAAATAAACATTTTAAATTAACATCGTAGTACAAATCTTGATTTAATGAAAAATGCCTGATTCAGAAGAATATTTCACCATGTTCCTTGAAAATATTGATTAATAAGATTAATGTTTAGTAAGTTTATTGATTAGAAATTATTTCTATATTATTCGTAGTTTCTATAAATCTTTGAAGTTATTAAAATATTTATAACTGTATAAACAATGAAATTATATCGCCAGCGAAAAAGTAAAAAAAAATACAAGCAGTCAATGAATGCATGTTAATTTTAATTATATTAAGTTCTTCAAACACCATTACATGATGAGTGAAATTGCAAAAACAATATTTGTTTAGGCGCTGTTTAACATAATCCACTGTGTGAACGAATATTATAGAAATTATTAATCAGCAATTACTTCATTTCTCTAATAAACGTTCATTTCTCAATGCTAATTACAACAATGACAAACCGATCATGTCATATTTGAAGTATTACTTTAATTACATTATTGTTTTTAACTATTATATTATACATATTTTTAATGCTATTATAAATGTATAATTTATAATTTATAATTTGTCATTATATAAATGTGTATAATGGTTGACACTAATAAATGTGTGCATCACGAGTGATTCCATGTTATTAATAAACATTATTCAAAATTGTAATGTATTTATCATGTATTTATTTTTACTTAAATGCCATCTTGTAAAAGAGCAAATAAGTTTTACTTCAATCGCGTGTGAACCTTACGCGTACTCTTTTTTGTTATTTTTTATACAATTGAAAATTAAAAATTGAAATTTATTATGTAAGGGGCTATTTTACTTTTAGGATATTGAATTTGACAACGTATTATTTTGTTGGGAGTAGTAATGATTATGACAATATATTAAATTAGAAACTCCCAACAATAAAAAAAATATAAATTTATTAACTATAAAAATATTTCGATATCAAAAATATACATGACATGTCCGATTGTTTTTTACAAATCAAAACCAGCCTGCTTGATATCGCCACACACTCCCTGCCCAGTGTTGATCTCACAGTTTAAAAAAAAAAACAGGGAAACACGTTATAAAAATGTGGTGGGAAAGCAGATTATAGCAGACCAGTGTTGTAATACTGGTCAATTACAAATTTCCATGTTTCGTCAGCAGATCCACCGTATGTGGTGATTTGACCTGCCATCAACTCCATATTCTGCATAATGTTCTCGATCTAATGGGTATTAGTTATATCAGAATAACTTAATGTTTAGAATGCAATAATTTATGGGTACAGTTTCCATTTCTGCAAGCGTTGCATTCGTATCTGATGAGTTCCGATCAGAGAAAGAAGTTGGCTCTTTATCCAAATCAGAATCATTGATTTCTTTGACATAAGAGTCCAGAATTGTGGAATCCAATAAATTATGTCAAATTTTGTTTTGATTCGTCGTTGTCACCGATAATGGGAGGTAGCATTATAAGACGATTTGTTGAGTTAACAGAGAAAGAGAGGTTGAATTGCATTCCAATGAAAAGTTCAGGCTCCAAATTATTTTTTCTGTCAGCAATAAACACTGAGGTCTGGGTATACCAAATGAGTAACCTCGGAAGTCTGATCCAGATAGTAAGTGCGTTAACTATGATGGATTGGACTGGACATACCTTATAGGTCGTCACTGAAGACTAGTGATTATGGTGCTGCGTCAAAATCAATTTTTCTTAAATCTTCGAAAAATAAAACTCCTTTATCTTCATCTCCATCGTCGTGAGTCACCAATGTGGGAGTAGTAATGATTATGACAATATATTAAATTAGAAACTCCCAACAATAAAAAAAATATAAATTTATTAACTATAAAAATATTTCGATATCAAAAATATACATGACATGTCCGATTGTTTTTTACAAATCAAAACCAGCCTGCTTGATATCGCCACAATTTGATATGAACATACCCGTTGAATATATAATTTTCAGATATTTCATGGATAATTGTAATCTATTTAAACCTATAATTTTCGACAACATGAGACAATCCGGGACAAATGTTCTAAACAACAATTATTGCTCTTAGAAAAACCCGGGACACCAAGTTGAAATCCGAGATTGTTCTGGGCAAACCGGAAACCTTAGTAATAATAGTCAGTGAACTAATACTGTATTTTCAATTTATTAATTGCTGTGGTAATTAGCAATTCCACATTAAAATAGTTGGAACTGTTCAAAATCTAATTAATTAGGTGCAATAATTTAAAGAATAGCAAAACTATTGGTTGTAGTTACAAATAATGATTATCATCCAATCGCAAACAATTATGATTATCTTATCCTGAAATTCGGAATTGCTTTTGAGCATCTGGAAATATTTCGTGAACTGTTTCGAGGCGACCCATAAATTACCATAATCACATCCCGATCGCTCATCGCAGCGTAGGCGTTATACGTATATGTCAAACTATAATATTAACGGTGTCCACTAGTACTGTAATTTCGTTAGGAATGTCCAGATCGATTTGTACAAGAATTTTGCTTGCAGCTACGTTCCTATAATATAGATAAGATGACGGGACTCAAGCCGTTCACGAACAATGATTTATGCTTATAAAGAACCTAATACCTGGACTTGTCACCGAAGAGACATGGTTATAGTAAACATATTTTTTGCTTGGTTAAATGGCACAATGCATAAATCAAAAACTTGATTAAATGTCTATGAATGTCTAATAAATCTATAAAATCCATCTACGTGAAATATTTCGTAGTTTGTTTATAGGCTACAGTCGTTTGATCTTCAATTAGTAATTTTTCTTTTGTAAAAAGATTATTTTTTGTCTCATAAAAAATTGAAAATGATTTTGTAATTAAATACTAAATTTTTGAATACTAAAAGAATTCTTTCAATGCTAAAAGAACCTGCGACTACGTTCGCGTTAAATTTAAGATTTATTACTCTAAATAAGAGATCAAGCACAACAATAGTTTGTGTAGCTGTGTATCATTTATGTACAGATATTTATTTATTTATTTATTTTATTTATTTTTAAATATAAGGCCCACAGATTATTAATTATTTTACATAATGAATAACGATTAGAATATATACAAAATTACAATATATAGTTATTAAAACAAAATGCTTAACATAAAATTACATATAATATAAAATGTAACGATATTATTCATTTACAGAATAAGATAAAATAATGAGATATTTTTAGAGGACATAAGTAGAATAGGCGAATTTAAGAGAGAATTAGATTTAGAAGTAGGATAATTGAAAAATAATTGTGAACGCGTAAAAGCCTTGGAACATTAAAAGATAGCTGGTACAGAATAAGAGGACAGACTATAGCATTATTGAATAGTTTAAATAAGAACATAATTGTACAGATAAATCGACGTGAAGCAAGAGGTAAATTTGTATGTTTTATAATAAAGATATTTCAGAAATTCTCGCTGAACCTTCTCTATCGCATTAGAGTTGTTGATTTGATGAGGATACCAAATGATCGAACCTTATTCTAATTTTGAACGTACATTAGAAAAGTACATGCATTATTTGAATTGAATTGTTAGAATTTCTCAGTATCAAACCTAAAGATTTATGCGCTCTATGACAAATATCAGTTATATGATCAGTGAAAAACAAACCAAAATCAAATAAAACTCCTACGTCTGATATTTTATTACATCTATCAATCCTGGTGTTAATATTTAAATGTAATTTGTTATAACCACACCAAGAATGGAAAGAGTCAAGTTGAAATTGTAAAAATAAGCAGTCATCAATAGAATTTATTCTGAGATATAGATTGAGATCAATTTCAGATATGCCATTAATAAAAATAATAAATAGTAGTGGACCAAGAATGAATTCCTGAAGAACACCTGAACTGATATTTTCAATATTGCTCAAGAATCCATTAAGATACACAAACTGTTTACGATTATGAATATAACTCTTAAAAAATAAATAAGTGAAGAATTAAGACCAATCTTAGATAATTTAGTAAGAAGCATGTTATGATCAATTTTGTCAAAAGCTTTACTGAAGTCAGTGTAAATAACATCAACTTGTCCATTAGTGTCAAGATTCTCAGCTATATATTGTTTAATACAGATTAAATTTGTAATTGTAGAACGGGCAGGCATGGATCTATGTTGATTAGTAGAAATTACAGATTTAACAGAAGGAATTAGTTCTCTATAAATATTTTTTCCAAATACTTTAGCAAAGTTTGATAATAGTGATATCGGCCTGTAATTAGTAATGCTTGATGTATCACCTTTTTTAAAAGTTGGTACTATTCGTGCAATTTTCCCACAATTTGGAAAAATGTTTGTATACAATGATAGATTAAATAAAAATGCAAGTGATCAGATAGAGCAGATGAGCAATCGCGTATAAAGAAAGATGGAATACCATCGATATACTTTATAATGAACATTACTAGTGTTAATGAAATTATTCAAGATTGATATATTAAACCTGTTCACTGTGTGAACGAATATTATAGAATTAATTAATCAGCAATTACTTTATTTCTCTAATAAAGGTCCAATGACAAACCGATCATGCCGTATTTGAAGTATGACTTTAATTGCTATATAGTTTTCAAATATTATTAATATTTTTAATGCTATTAGAAATTTATAATTTATTATTATATAAATATGTATAATGGTTGACATTAAAAAATGTGTTCATCACGAGTATTACCATATTACTGATGAACATTATTCAGAGTTGTTATATGATGTATTTATTTTTAACTTAAATACCATCTCGTACAATAACAAAAAAGTTTTACTGAAATCGGGTTTGAATCTTACGCGCGTAAAGTGTGTGTTGAGTGCGGTTGTGACATGTTGTGGGTTTATTTTATCCTATTTTGAAGCCTGTCACAACCGCCTTGGAGGTGTGGACGGTTGTTATACTCGCACGTAACCCTCTTTTTGTAATAATCCTTTGTTTCGTATAACACGAATTCGCATAATACAGTAGTGTTTTGATACGTACCGTGTTATACGGGGGTTACCTGTTTATTATATCGATTTTATTTTTTTGTACTAAAACATGAGCTGGCAAATTGTCCATTTAGTCTACAAGTGTTCTCGATCGAAATCGTCTTAAGAATTTTTACAACAATTCTGAATTCCTTTTGGTAATTAAATAATTATGACAGATCCTTTTTAATTACATAGATTGCAGCAAAAAAGAGAATAAAATCACATTCGCTCAAGCCAAGATAGTTTGGCAACCGCAATCAAATTAAAATTATATAGGGCAATATTTTAATTTTTTTAATAATTCATAATTTGATAACTGATGTCCGAGCCATAAATCTTGCACGAAACTATAAACCGAGCGGATCCCATGTCACCTCATCCGCAGTAAACCTATAATTATCGAATGCTCTGCTTACGGTGTGTTTTAAGCCACAAAATTAATAGGTGGGCAGGATAATGATCGAGGGAAGAACCGAAAGGTATAGTTCCTACCTGAAGATGTTGCTCATCAAAACCGATTCTGTGCACGAAATAATTAAAGTGACTAACGATTCATTATGCAGGCCAGTCATTTGTTTAATGGAATTGCATTACTTAATGTAATTTAGATTCTGTTCATTTTTATGTGAATTATATGTTTAGTGAACTTACCGATGGAATGTTGTCGTTTTTTCGAAAAGTATGTGCGCGTGCTCATAAGAAACCCAAACAGTTGTTCTATCTCTATATATAAAGATATCATATATGATTAAATTTATTATATCAATTTCTCTAGTAGTGATTAATGTTTTTCTATTGATGATGAAATGCCGAATGAAGGCCATTTTGATTCGGAAAAATATTGATATCTATATTTCCAAGCAAAAATCGCTGTCACTACTGCTAGACAACTGACTACCCGAAACTGTTTCGAACCAACGGACTACAGATTGGAATCCCAGAACTATAACCGCTAGGAAATACAATACCGGTTTACCGGTATACCGAATTACCGGTAAACCGCCCGATTTTTCGGCGGTATTTTTATCGGTATTTACTCCAAAAATACCGATATTTTCGGTATTTTTACATAAGCGCTATTTGATACATAATACACTAAAGTTTAAATTTCTCGGAACAAATTTATCTTTAAATTCCATAAACGCATAAACAGCTATATTTACAAGTGATTCTATAGGAAAAACAAATGTCAAATATTATCTCAACTCGTCAATAAATTGAATATTTATTGCTTTACTAAAAGCTTCATATCGTGTTACAATAAATAGAATTGGACTGATAGATAATGATGTTTGTTTCATCTTATATAAAAATCTAAGGGCTTTTTAAGCGATATTTGCGCCAAAATATTTTATATCATACAGATTACCCCTGCGTAATCTTTATTTTTTTTTTAACTTTATACATAATAACTATGATAATTACTAAGTATTTTTGCTTCTTATTACAATTATAAAATATTATTTTTCGAAAACATTTCGAACTTTGAAAATACTATAAAAGCATAACATTGTTTTAAATAATAATACTCAACAATTATAGTAACTTATTTAACTCGACGAAGTATCCGATCTTAAATTAGTGTAGAAAAATATTGGAGAATATGCTAATGTAATAAATCGAACACAGACAATACAGTTTATTATAATAGTGTAATATGATCTTTTATGAGTTTTTGGTCTTTCTTACTCATAAGTTTGTTTTTGGTGAAAAGTACTCAATTTACTCGGATAGTGATAATGAATGAGAATGAATCAAATTGGATATAATTTTGTTAAATTAATATTTAAAAAAATAAACTAATTGTTTTATTTCATTGTTTTTATTGTTTAGTTGAACATAGTTGTAGTTGTATATACATTTTTTTATATTTGTACTAGTTACTTTCAATTTTGTTTACGTTTGTTTAAGATAATAAAAATACCCGTAATTTACCGGTATTCTGGTTTTAAAATGAAATATTACCGAAATACCGGTATTGAAATTTTTCATCGGTATTGATTTTCCTAATAGCCACTAGTCCACGGTTTGTTGAATTTTGTGGTATAGTGATAATATTATATAAGTTATACATATTTATTTTTCCGATGAAACTTTATGTTTTCGCAAGAAAAGCCGAGTTGCTAATTTTATGTATTCTCAGACATTTCAAGTCATTCTCAATCGAATGAGATCAAATTTGAAGAAAGTATTTATGTGTGTGTATGTAAGGTTGAGTGTGTTTCTATATGAGCCGTTTTTGGACATTTCTGAAAGTTGAAAAACGGCTTAATGGGCCTTAAATAATTTTTAAAATTCATTCAAAGTTAATTTTGCTAAACCATCAGCCACCAACTCTTTATAATTAGCAAAAAAGTGCCAAGTTTTTCGTTCACTATGGATCCAAAATTCCGGAACAGATTTTGAAAATTCGAAAGATTGAAACTGTTTGAAAGATGTCATTTGGAAAAATTGCCTGGGCTCTTTCTTCATAATAAATTTAAGGAATTTAATTTTGGGTGTAAACAATAAAATATAGAAAATAAAAAGTAAATTGCTAAAGAAAGTATTTTTATAAGAGGTAAATTAAATAAGCAGTTATTTCAACGTCAAAGATTCTGACGAAATATCAAATCAAGGCTATATACTGTGTTATCTTTAAATAAATATGAATCTTTAAATTTAAATTTTGGATTGGTTGATTAATGAAGCAGTATTTCGTAAAATATCTTTAAAATTAAAAATAAGACATTGTCTTCTGAATGTTCCATTTTATCCCGCTTATGGGGTAAAAAGTGAGAAACAAAAAAAAATTTACAATGATGAATTATCTAGGAGTTTTACTGAAAATAGTCAGATAGTAGTTTGTTTGATATATGTATTTGTTGTGATATAATTGGTTTGGTTTTCACAATATAATTACTCAAAGTTAAATTGGATCTTTGTGCCTCACTTAAATAAGCTAACGTAAGTATCCACCATATTTTTTCAATTTCTATAAATTTAATCTCACGCATGATTATACACGATTAATCAAAAACTTTTATTTATATTAAGCAAATCAAATTATGAACCCATGATTCATGAGTTAGATTTAATAATTCATGAGTTATAAACTAATTTTGTATATATTTATTTGTGTTAGATCATTATTTTATAAGTTATGAACTAATTTTGTATATGTTTCTATGCGTTGGCATGTATTTGAACCAATTTATTAGTATACGTTTATATGTGTTGGCTATTATTGTATGTATTGTGCAAATGTCTTTTGCACGTCTACTAATAAATTCTTTTACATTTTTTAATATGACGATTATTAAAAAATATTTATCGATTATCTGATGATGGCGTGCTTTTTGAAATATTTTTGTAACATACATCTTAAATGAGAACTGTAGCATTTGCCGTAATGGTTTTAAAATTGCTGCCTTTGACTATTTCAGACCTGTTATTAACATCGAATAAATCTTGTGTCAGGTAGCGCCGGCGTTTAATTCGTTTCAGACTCCACAATGAAACCAAAAAGAGCTCAGATCCAATTTACTAATTACTAGATTAGAACTTGTGAACAAAAGCTAAAAATTTATTTTTAATCATATGTATTTAAAGAATGAAGTAAGTCTATAATTTAATTTAGTGGTAATCTAAACAAGATATTTTAAAATTATTTTACAATTAAATACAATGAGCTACTACATTCTTTTAGAGCAATAATAGTATTCCGATCGGAATTGATGCATTAAAGAGTACAAACTATTTTACATGTTTGCAATATCATTCTGATTAAGAAAAAAATATTACAAATAACAATGTGTCAATTATGAGGAACGTATCGTTAAAAATTATTAAACGATAAAGTGAATTTAGAAAGTAGTACAAAGGTCAAATTTGTAGTTAATTGATGATTAACTTAATATCGAAAATTACCATTTATTTCCAAACTAAAGAAATTTGCCAAGAAATTAAAATTTTAGTATATCTTCACGTTTTGAAGGTTTCTGAACATTTTGGCTTACCTAAAAAAATGAATGTGTTTGTGTTTTGTATATCCTTATTTTTTCGTCCACGTTTTTGGGCGCACGGATCTACCGATTGAAGGGTTCAAAAAACATTCGATTCCTATTGATACGGAGATGCGAAGCAAAGAATACAGAAAATACAAATCGAGTTTTTCAGAAAACGGAGTATTCGATTTGAATAATCTAAAAAACATTAAATTTGTAATGATTGGGAGAAGAGATGATTTCTACAAACACTGCACCGTATATAGCTATTAATTTAATTTATCTCTTGCCTGCTTCCTTTAACTTAATTTACTTCTTTATATATTACTTACCTCTGCCAGGGTAAAGGTTCAGTTGGTCCTTTTGCCCCATCATAATTAAAAAAAATAAAAAAATTCCGAATAAAATTCAATCCTGCGTTTATTACATCCAAAAACTATAAAAATTTCAAAAGATTTTCAGGAAAGCACAAGGACAGATGCTTTACACTGACAAATTTCTTCAAATATCCGAAAAATAAATATAATGGCATTTTGCCATGAAAATTATATCTAATTTAACTAAATGTACAAAAAGTCATGTTTTAGTGATGAATTTACTATCAAAAATAAGAAATGTAGCAGTTGCAAACATTCAAAAATCATTCACACTACTATTACAAGCATTCTAAAATCTATTATTTCAAATAATACAGTTTATATTTTTTTTTATTGAAAATTTGAGAAATCTTAACAAAAATTTGAAATAGACTGATAATAAAGAATGTGTGTGCTAAGTTATAAAACTAAAAATATATACTAGAAAAATGGGAAGGCAATAATTTATTTAACCTTATCTGACTGAATACAAACAAATACATATAGTGCTTTAATCATAGCATAGTAAAAATTACTTGTAAAACTATTGTAAAACCACTTGATTATAAAAGGTTGGAATACATTACAATGAAAATTTATAGACATTTTTGCTTATTGTTATAAGCAAAATTAATCCACAAATTACATTTTTCATCTAAATGATCAAAAAAATCAAATTTAATTGGTACACTTTTTACTTAACTGTAGTTATTCAACAAAAGTATACCTGAAATTAAATGCACATTAAAAAGTATCACGAAAATATATGCTGTGGTTTAAAACTCGAACGGAAGCCATTAGCAATACAAATGCGCATTTCGAAACAATTAATTTTTGTGGTATTTCGATTTATGAAATAATTTGCACGGTACAAACGTGTTTTGTTGTTTTCATCCCTATTAATATAATTATCCACTTTGTGTGTAAAAAACATCTGCTTGGATATGTGGTCATTGCTAAAAAAATTACAACTCACCTATAGAAGGTGTACAGCTAGGAGCATAATCAAAAAATTAAACACGACACGAGGATAAATGTAGATGTTTAAAAATATGCAATAATGTATAAATATAAAATAATGAGTTAATATTTTTAGTTGTTATAGATTGATAGAGTTATAGATTTTATTTACCGTCCAGCGGTGGAAAATGATTCCTAATTAAAACTGAGAGTCGTACTTAAATTTTATTTAAATAAATAGAGCCCTTGCTACTGGTACGGATTATTTTACAGAAAACCATACTTACATAGATTGCAAAACCAAACATAAGACAATTTTCTTTAAATTTATGCTTTCGAAAACTAATAAACTTTAATAAACTTCACTACTTCAAATTATTCAAGTCTGACTTATTGACCTGCGAAAATATGAAAATATATGAAAATTCAATATATTTAATATGTAGATCACATCATGATATTTTTATAATACAATATGAAAGTCCTGGAATACAAATAAACTGATTGTGAGATTATTGATTCGTCAAATCTCAAGTTATTGGGATAAAAAAACATCTATTGTTTGAGCAATATTTATATGGTATATAAGATGGAAAATATATTTTAAAAAATATTTTTGACAAAAAATGCAAAAACTTTCATATACTTTTAAAATCCTGAAGCGATTTTAAACTAGTAGAGCGTATAGCATCGTGCCTTAAGGCAAATTGCTGGAACTTACCTGAAAAAAATTTACACACAATGTGTACTCATTAAAATCTCTATAAAATATCTGATAATTTGAAGTACATAAGTCCAATGAACACTTTTGACCGCAAAATGGAATTTTTTTAACTTATTTTTATTGAGAGTCCATAACCGCTGGACCTGCCTTCCCAAGAATTTACCCAATTCTTCTCAATACAAGTAAAATCTTTTTTGAATTATTAAAATCGGACGCTCCGTTTCCTTAAAAACTGGGTTACCGTTTTTGGCACTATTTGCTCCGTATCTTCAGAACGGCTAGACCTGCCTTCGTTAAAAACTAATCAGCACCTTGTCTACACAAATCCAATGTTTATTGAAGTATTCAAATCGATTGATCAGTGTTCCCAAAATTGTCCACAATACATACATACATCCAATTCTTTCTAAGGTATGCCAAAATATTCAGAAGCCTTTGAAAAGTAAAGATAAATTTTCATTTTCGATCTTTTTGCGATCACTATAACTTGACTAAATCACATAGTCAAAAATATTTATTTAAAGTATATAAGTAAGATTTAAAACTTTAGCTAGAATTAAAATTGAAACCTGAATTATTTTCGCTATACAAAAAAAATTGACAAATTTTTTTTTCTTCCAAAAGCAATTCTTTTATCAGCACAAGCTTTTTGAATCTGTTAATTCGGATGCTTATTTCTCTCAAAAACTCCCATTTTTTGTATATTTAGCTCTGTATCTTCGAAATGGCTGGGCCTGCTTTTGCCAAAAAAACTTATAACCACTTCTCCCAATCATTAGTAAATGAATATTGTTTAGATTATTCAAATCGGATCCGTTCTCACAAAAACTCGTTTTTTATTTTCTGCACTCTTTGCTCTTTATCTCCGTATCGGCAGGACCTGCCTTTCATTTCAGCACCTCTCCTTATCAATAGGAATCGAATGTTTTTTGAACCATTCAACTTCCACTATATTATATACAAATATTTAAAACCACAATTAAAATCAAGTTGGTATAAAAATCACATGTGTGAAACGATTAAGATAATTAGTTTAAAATATTTCTAATCATTATCCACATATCTCGTAAATTACGCAACACAGTCAAGAATATCATAATGGACTACATTGGATTACTCAGCTTAACCCTCAATATAAAAAGAAAACCATTTATGATCAACTTTGATTAAATCCTTTCCAATAACCATTAGTGCCACATCAGCGCTCTCGCAGTCACCTGAGGTCATTTAGCATATTTTGCGAGCCGGTAGAGTAATATATGTGTGGACACTGATTCACTTTGATAGAAAATGCAAAACTGAAGAATGTTCAATATTACATGGGAACGGTGAGTAAACCAATAGAGATAAGTTAATACTTAACGATGTTATTTAAACGAATCTAATGCCGGCTCGGACACACCTTCGGCTATGCAATAATTACCATTCTCATGATTGACCAAGCCGTATCTACGCCTATCGCTGACTTGACGGCTTTCGAGATTTACAAATTATTTATATGATATATACTATCAATGTCTCACGCCCTAAACGAAACAAATGATTAATCATAGAAATAGATAATGCTCAGAAACAATTTAATTGGATAATTTTCATTGACAGATTGTAAACAATACACGAGTAATAATTGATTATAAGGTTTTACACAATAATCGAAATGAGAATTAATTTGTTCCATTTAGTATGATATGATCTTAGCGTGGATATAGAATAATGTTGCTGAAGTCGTAGCACCATCTTAGATTTTACATTGTCTGATAATTATGAATTACAAGATTTGGTAATGTTCAATTGATCTAATTTGATGACTAAACAATGGTTTGCAATAGTAGGTTTAGACTTTTAGAGACTATGTGAAAAGAAAATAATAATAAAATTAGTAAAAGTAAGTGAGTTGTGGATATATTTCTGACTCAGTTGTAAGACGTCTACGGCAATAGTATGATTTTTATTTTTTTATCAATAAAAAATAAATTGATTTATGAGTGATTAAAAGTAATCCGAGTGGATTCATCACAAATAAATGAAAACGAACGAACACGTTAACTCGGAGTATTTTCTAAGAGCAAATCTTAAAAAATCAACAATTTTTATAATTGAACCAGTTTCCGTAGGACTTTAATGGTTTAGTATGTTCATTAAGACCAAGTTCTCTATCGTTATGTCTAATTAATCGTCTAATTTTAGTTTTAACAAACGTCAAAAAAAAACTACTCATTTTATCAAACTTTGATGAATTTTTAAAATTAAACTACTTGTCGTAAGACCGTAATATTTCAGTAAGTTATATAAGATCATGATATATATCGCCAAAAAAAGTTTCATAAAAATTGGCCTACATTTTTTATTCAACAGTTAATTACAAGGAAACGGCTCGGTAGATTTAAACCTAAAACTAATCAGTTTCATTCCCAATTAATATGATTCGAGCAGTTTATGATTCTTTAAAATCGATTCGGTAGTATGAGTTTAAATGTGGACAAAAAGTTCAAAACTTTTTCCCAAATTATAAAGAAACGTCTCGGCAGATCGTCGCACAAAACTGACAAACGATTGTCCTCATTGAGATACATCAAATGGCTTTTAAATTTCTGAAATCGGTTCAGGTGTTTTTGAGCAAATGTCGATTTACCTAAAATAATTTATATACGTACACACACACACACACGAACATACTTTTTTCAAATTTGGTCTAATTCGACTGAGAATGGCTTGACGTCGAGAAAACATAAAATTAGCAATTCGGATTTTTTTATAAAAACATAAACTTTTCCTTTGGGAAGTTAAAAATTCAGCAAATCTTTTTAATTTTTATGCTGAAACGCGAGCTTTGAAAACCTGTACCCTAGTACCTATGCAAAATTTTCATACTAGTACCGTTTTGATAAAGAGTGTTTTATGAATTTTGCCAAATATAAAGAAAAAATAATTTAGTACAATTAAGTTTGTGTTCAAATTGAAAAACAAAAAGTGTTTGTAATTGTAACAGTTCTCTCGCCCATGCATAGCAGATAGAGACTTAATATTATAACTACTTTCGTCATTTTTTTAATACATTATCTTATTTTAGCTATAATTCTAATAATTGTGATCGACTTGGTACTCTAAGAATAACTAAAGAAAACTCATTCATAGATGACCAATAAAGCAAAACGACTTAATCGTGCCGAAAGCACATTTTTGAAAAATGTCGTGCATGGCAAATAACTGGAACTTCCCGTACCGAAAATTATATTTTTTTAAAAACTTTAATTTTTTTTGAAAACTGAAGAAAATGAAGTTTTTGACAATTTTGAAATTTTTGAAAAAAAAACAGAATTTTTTTGTTAATTTTTCAAACTTTTTTTCATACATTGTTTGACAACTTTTTTAAAGCAGTCGTGCTGCGTGCCTGTTTTAGAGAAAAAATATCGGAGCACGTAAGCGCCGCAAACCATAGAAATATAAACAAAATTCATAGTTATTATTAAAATATCTGTTGATTTAATGTGCTCATGTCTAATAATTATTTTTAACTTCCAGATGGTTTTTCTTTACATTTTTACTCGATCTCTGAAACCCCTAAACCTGCTTTTGCAAAAATTTAAACGGTACATCATTTTCTCAATACAAATAAAATATTTTTTTTAATTATTCAAATCGGACGCTCCATTCTCTCAAAAACTCGATTCTTTTTGGCTCTATTTGCCCCGTATCTTGTGAACGGCTAGACCTGCCTTTGCCATAAACTAATTTATTTATTATCAATAGTATCAATATTTATTAAAAAAAAGACAGGCATAATGCACGGATAAGACCTTAAAAATTAATTGAATGAATGTACTGTAAAAATATGTTACCAAGTTTTTTTCGAAAACAATTTACACATTTCTGCATAATTATTTTTTGAAAGCAAATAAAGCCATAAAAGTAATTTCATATTCAATTAACGACATGTATAATGAGGTATTTTTGAGAAGAAGCAACGGTAGGCATAAATAAAACCGCTGGACCGTGTGCGCGTACTCGTATAAAATAATTCATATTGTTGATGTTATCAGAAATTTATAGGCGTTATAATTCAGTTTGAATTACTTTTAACCCAATTGCACAACACATGAGGCTGTCTTCATAACAATAACCGCGTAAATAATACAGGAAACAACAGAGCGATATGAATCAATTGAAAGCCCGCGGCCGCGACGGTCTTCGCACTCCGGTTCAGTGTTACGTCTTAATTTTATGCAGATTTCAGCCATTAGCGTACATTATTCCATTCTCTGTATGAATTATGGGGTGTTCCAGTTATGGCCTATTAAGGGGAAAGCATGAGATTATCACATGCATCATTCGGCGACAATGCTTAAGCAGAAAATATGCGAAAAGTTAATACGAGTATGCTCTTTTTTCGGATACCGATAATGAGACCGCGGCGGCGGCACTCTCTAATATGGAAAGTGTGCGAAATCGATATTTTTAACCTGATGCGCATTCACAAGCATTTTTACGCTAATGCGGTTTTCTAATCACTTATGAAAAGCAAAGTATGATTTATGGCGTTCGCTTACCAAGTATTTTCAAAATTACATTCCTGAGTTGTGATATTAGTCTATAAATGAACTAAATGCAGAAAATACTGAAGTCTTTGATATGATAAACATTTATATAATATTTAAATATATATATATATATATATATAAACAAATTTAAATCTTTTAAATAGTATTTATCATCTAAAAATGGTAGGGTAGGGCGGGGCTAGTTGAGCAAATTTTTACTTAAACGGATGTAGCACCTCAATGAAAAGTCTCAATAAATTGCTATACGGCTTAATGGATATGTTGTTTATCGCTTAACAAAAGTGTTAATACTATTTTTTGGTAATAAGTAAAATTTAAAAGCTACAGCTGTTTAAATACAAAAAGTCAAGTATGCTCAATGTACCCCATAGGTGAGGCAAGTTGAGCACTAAGAAAGTATAATGAAATCATAGGTTCAATGTCGATTAGTGATGAAATAAAATAAGTTTTTAATAACCAGTTCTATATTTATAGTCTTTATTGACAGAGAAAACAAAACTTATAGTAATTTGCTTTGAATAATTAACGAAAAGTAGAATCAACAGAACAATATCGTATCGTAGGAATTATTTTACCATTATATTCAGTATTTTTGTTTAAAATCATTATTTCTTTATATTATTACTCATAGACTTAACTTAAATCTTAAAAATAATAATCAATTTCTGGAAGTTAATGGTAATTGTCTTATATAGAACAAGTTTAGCAACTATCCTCAACTAACCCCAACTCGGAATTTCAAAATAAAAGTGAGTTTATAAAAAAAACCGTGAGAAATATAGCCAGAATCTCTGTGCATATTAAAAGTACTATAATTATATTGAAAAATAACATTTACCTGATTAAAAATAAATAATATTTGACTAAACCAGACGAAAACTCGTGATGAATTACGTTTTTACTTTTTGGTCTCAAAATAAACAAATCGCCCGTGAGCCTCACTCATTTGTCCAGCGGCCACTAGCGATCGCGGGATGTTTATTTCTCCCAAACCTCTATCTTTCCGCCATATAATGCCTAAACGAACGGTGAATAGTTTTCGAGATATTTTGATTGCTCAACTTGCCCCTATGCTCAACTAGCCCCGCTCTACCCTACTTAGCGTTTATTTAAAGAAAATTTAAATATTTAAATTTAAATATTTGAAAAGTTCTATATGAAACTCATAAAAAATTCGACATAGGGTAGGTGCAATTTGACTTTTAGCAAGAACACTGTGAAAACCAACTATATCAAAACAAATAACACATATCAAACAACCAACTATATCTAGCCATTTTCAGTAAAATTCCCAGCTATTCGCCATTGTAAAATTGTTTTTTTTGCTATTTTTCAGAAATTTGTTTCCTCTTTCATTTTTACATCATAAATGAGATTAAAAGAGGCACCAACGAGACAAAAAAACACCATTATATTTTCAATTCTAATAATAGCTACATTATTTAATTAAGGCAATGCAGTTTAATTATAAGGTTAATTAATAAGATAAAAGACCATAAAATAAATATGTATTTTTAACATAATAAACAAAAAACTTTACCAACTCTTACAATCATGAGTCTTGTTTTGGTATGTATTTATCTTAAATTTATTATAATCAGACTCAATGTATATTGAAATGTAATTAATACAAATAAATTGAATACAACTTTTGTTTGAAATATAAAATAAAACCACTGGATATTCGTGTAGATCTTTGCCAGAGGAGTATTCATTATTAATTTTATTTATATTTTGTAAAATTTGCTTTTTTTAACTTTTTTATAATTTTATTCATTATTTCCTTGTTGTTTACACTTTGACAGTGTAAAGTATTTATGTCTTGGTGGTCCTTTTTGCCCCAACCACGATTTTAGGATATTCCCAATATTCAGGATATCGTAAACTAAATAACCGTCCCTAAAAAGAAAGTAAAAAAGTACTTTTGTTACAAAATTAATTATGTGGCCGTCCAATTTAGGGCGATGGCTGGTTACACATCTCATCACTTTCAACTATTGTTATTAAAAAAATCTTAACTTTACTTGGTTTGGAGATAATGGTGGCGGACCCTATTCCTCTACTCATTCAGATAAAAATATTAAGCATTTTTCAGTTTTTGTTTGTTGATTATGTGATAATTATGTTTATTATTGTTTATTATGTTTATTTTGTTTGTTTATTATTACCTACAGGTAAATATATTTACTTGTTTTCTAAACATTGTGTGAAAAACAAATGTTTAAATATTTAGTTTGTCATATAATAAAGTCAGCAAGCAAATGAAACATGCAGCATGACAATTAAGTATTTAGCTAATTTATGTTGATTCAAAATCATAAAAATCTGTGATCGATCTTTTTTTTCGGAGAAAGAGTAAAAGCGATAGCCTCTGCCCCTTTCAATATTTTTCGAGGAGAAAAAAAAAACAAAAAAAAGTTTTACAACATAAATCAATACCAAAAAAATCGGAAAAACTAAATCTACTTTATAGGGCTTTTTCATGGATTGTTAAAAAAAACTTTGACCTTGCAACAATAAGGTTTAAGGCTCAATTTCCGCTCCAGGCAGCCAGTTAATAAGCAGTTGAAAAAACTACAAATTTATTCAAATATTAGATGTATTTTACTGTTTATTTATCAGTTACATCCAAACCACAAGGTATTTATTGACGAACTTAATATTTTGTAAGCTCATTATTAGATAACACGTAATTATCTCCAAACCAACAATAGCGTTGGAACTAAACTTGAGAAATACATTAATTTTACGATATTTCGTTTACCTATATTTATAGGTAGTTACAAACTCGACCGAAATAAGTAATAGATATATTTAGAAACATCGTAATTCTACTTGACATACCTATTCATTAGTATAAAATTTTATTAACTGCATTATACGATTAGTAATAGTTGTTATTGTGTATTATCCGTCGTGCATTTCATTAAATGATTGAAGGAAGTCCTTGGGGCCTGTCTGTTTCTAGAGAAAGTTCGTCCCTGCATCTACGTAACGAAACAATCAGACCGCTATGCCTCGCGTTCCAGAATTTGCGACACCCACGCACTCGCGAGCCACGGGGGGTGATCGGATTACGGGTTAGGATGTTGCAAGATGTTCGCAGAGATGTTGATTTAGTTAAGGAGTTGATAATTCGGAGTATATGTCGATTAAAAAGTTAAATAGAATATACTGTCATCTAATAAGGAGAACCCGCGCGTTGCTCGTCTCGGATTTTGATGAAACTTGGCGCAATGGTAGATTTGATGACCAAACTGACCGTGGTAAAATATTAGAGGCCTATGAAAAGCGGTTTAATTATTAAAATTAATTAAAGTTTGCATTGTAGCAGCGCGAGGCATGCATAGCTTGCAATGCTTTTCCTTATCAATAGCAGATTTGCCTAGTGGCTACTTCGGGCGCATAGATTAACCGGTTTGAATGATTCAAAAAGCATTTGATTTCTACTGATGAGGAGACGTGCTGATTAGTTTTCGGCAATGACAGGTCCAGCCGTTTCCAAGATATGTGGCAAAAAGTGCCAAAAATGGTAATTCCATTCAGGTAACAAAGCGCTCTACTAGAATGATTCAAAAACATTTTACTTGAATTGACAAAATAAAAAAATTGTATAAACTTTGGGAAAGGCAGGATCAGTGGTTTCGATGGTACAGAGAAAAAAGTAACTAGTTTGGTTTAGTTGGTTTGGTATTTAGCCTTGAGGCTTTTACATGAACTTCCCGATATGAGTAAATAATCGACTTAATCAATAAAAACTAATTTAATTTAAGAGTGATTAAAAGTATTCCGAGTGGATTTATTACACATAATTGAAAACAAACAAACAGATTAACTGGGAGTATTTTCTAAGAGTAAATTTTCAGAAATCAATAATTTTTATAATTGAACCAGTTTCCAGGACTTTAATGGTTTATTATGTTCAAGACCAAGTACTCTATCATTATACCAAGTAAATAGTCTAAATTTAATTTTAACAAATGTCAAAAGAACTACTCATTTTCTCAAACTTTGATGAATTTTTAAAATCAAACTATTAGTCGTAAGGCCGTAATATTTCAGTAAATTCTATAAGACCATGGTATATATCGCTAAAAAAATTCCATGAAAATCGGCTTAAATTTTTTTTTCAACAGTTAATTACAAGAAAACGGCTAGGCAGATTTTCACCTAAAACTAATCAGTATCATTCCCAACTAATATCGTTCGAGCAGTTTTTGATTTTTTAAAATCGGTTCGGTAGGATGAGCTTAAAAGTGGACGAAAAGTTTAACACTTTTTTTCAAATTACAAAGAAACGGCTTGGCAGATCGTTGCCCAAAACTAACAAACGATAGTCCTCGCCGAAATACATCAAATGGCTTTTAAATTTCTGAAATCGGTTCAGGCATTTTTGAGAAAACGTCGATCAAAGGTCTAATTTTGACAAATGTCAAAAAAACGATACCAATTTTTGCAAACATTGACGAATTTTGAAAGCTAAACCATTTGTCGTAGGGCCGTAATGATCTAGAAGACTATGGTATCTACCGTCAAAAAAATAATCATAAAAATCGTCGATTTCTTTTTTTTTTAAACTTTATTACAAGAAAACGGCCCGGCCGATCTCTACCAAAAACTAATCAGCACGATTCCCAACCTATTATTCTTTCGAACGGTTTTTGAATTTTTGAAATCGATTCAGAATTGCGGGCTTAAACGTAGACGAAAAATTTTTCACTTTTCTGCGATTTATAAAGAAACGGCTTGGCCGATCGTTGCAAAAAATTAACAAACAATAGTCCTCATCGAGATACATCAAGCGGCTTTTAAATTTTTGAAATCGGTCCAGACGTTTTCGAGAAAACGTCGATTTACGGCAAAAAATCTGTTCACATACACGCACACACACACATACTTTTTCCAAAGTTGGTCTCATTCGATTCAGAATGGCTTGAAACGTCGAGAAAACATAAAATTAGCAATTCGGATTTTTTGATGAAAACATAAACTTCTTCGGGAAATTAAAAAAATGATATTTGGCGGTCTAAAAGGATCATTAGACATATCTACATCAAATTATCGGATATTTTATAATTTATTATAAATTATTCCTAAAATAAGTTACTATTGAAAAAACTACCGCAACTCTTTCTGATCTATTAACCGAATTTGTCTACTGGTGAGTACTACGTATTGAAAATGATCTTGATAAGAGTATTTTTAGAAACGTGTAATATTCTCAGTTCCATATCTATAAAAATTTTATATGAAAATTGAGAATGACGCGAATCATAATGATATTATATTTTATTTTATTATTTATACATTAATAAATTCTATTTAATAAGTTTATTAAAGAAACCTATTTTTTCCATTTTGTACTATCACACTGTAAATAATTCCCTCCCAAGACTTAGGATACTATTTTTTTTTACTTTATTAACAATTAGATGATGCTTATGTTGATAGATATTGAAACAATTAGACAAAAAAACAGAACATAAATATAAACATATTTATATTGCAAAATTCAAGTTTCATGTTGGGTAGAATGAGGCTTAAGGTCCGCGGGTAAAAAGGTTCATCACTATTAGGTATATCAAAAACAAGTAAAGTATATTTTTATAATGATAATATTTCAATGTAGAAGATAAAGGATGTCTAACCACTTTTTACCTTAATTCTTATGAAAGCGCCGTTTATATCAGGATATAAACGGCAATGAATCAATATTCCTAACAAAAGTATATTTTTTAGCTTCGTTGGTGGAGTTTTCTCCCGTATATAATTTTTAAATATACCTTATTAAAATGTTTTATAAGATGTATTAGTATTTTTAAGTTTCAACATTCTTTTTTATATAACTTTTATAAAAACTTACATGCGTAGAGTGGGGAAAAAGGATCAACTAAAGTTTTACACAGGCAAAGGAGTAAAAACAATAAAAAAATTAAAAAGTAAACTAAGTTAAAATAGCAATTTTACAATAAATAATTTATATTAATATAATAGTTAATCGAACTTTGGTGATTAATATTTTTGACGAAATTTCAGATCATGGTTATATACACTGTTATCTTTGTAGAAAATGTTTCCATGAAATTTGTACTATGAATTGGTTGACTGATGAAAAAAGTCGTAAAAAGTTTTAAAATTGGATTTGCTTATCCTCTAGTTGTTTCTTTTTACCCACAGTGCTATAGATAAAATGAGCCCATTGACAAATTTTAGAAAAATCTTTAATTAACATATTCCAATAATTAAGAATTAATTGTGAATTTTACTGAACATAGTTTGATAGTTGTTTGTTTTATATGTGTTATGTATTGTGATGTAGTTCATTTGGCTTACACAATATAATTACTGAAAGTCAAATTGGTTCTATATTTCTTCGTAATTGAAAAAAAGCTTCAAAGTAAACAAATAACAAAATGCTAGTGCACAAAAATGTTTCGAAAATTTACTTCAGTGCTATGTCTATCTGGCCAGTTGCGGACCATAGAGAGACAGCGCCATTCCGCCTACTGCCATATTCAGCGATGCTACATTAGCCTAAGGGCGACAAACTGTCTCACGCAATGAGGAAGAGTGAAATCATTCGGCCGGACCTATAATATTGTGATACATGATATGTATGTAACATTTAACGGTGCATATTACCCACTGCATATTGTTTAGAAAAGCGTTCGAAAGCACATTAGTCGATTACACGGAGTTCTTAAATATGATTGCTTATGTCTTATTGATATAAGTATAGATTCAGAAAGCAAGTACATATCTTAAAACGATCAAGGAAGAGCATGTAAGTAAATCAGCCATGAGAAAATTCTAGTTATAAGTAGGGCGTTGCAATCACTATCATTTAAACACAATGGCCAAAATTTACTTTAATTTTAATTTACGATTGTCAAATCGATATAAGATAGAGCGGTCTGCGAGTAAAAAAGTCCCGCAAGGACCTGTATCTCAAAAACATGTAAAGTTAGACATTTTTCAACAACAATATTTTAAAGTAGAAGAAGGGCTAAAAATGTGATAGCCCGCAGTGATCCAAGGACTGGCGTACGCGTACTTAGTAAGTAGGCCGACGGAAGACCAGTGATGCGAGATAGAAAAGTATGCTAATAATATAAAAAATGATAATAAATTAAATATAATAAAAAGAAAAATATTACCATATATGAAAACATATTTTTATTGTGATATAATTCATATTAAAACCTGCTAAAATAACAATAAATCTTGATTTTTCTTTTCTTTTTGCCTATTCAATTTTAGAAAAATAGTTAAAACTTATCTCTATGATTAGGAATTAATTAGAGATTTTATTGAACTACCAGGTTCATTTTGCTTACACAATATAAGTTAAAATTTTGACTGAAAGCCAAATTGGCCTTTGTTTCTCTATTATGTGCATGTGATTTTTTTAATTCTAATTTAGTAATATCACATTTTATTCTTTTCGACATTGTCTAGTATAATGTTAGTATATAATACATCAATGAAAATAATCCGAGCTTAACTAATTTTGTTTAAGGTAATAGTTAGAGTCAATACAAAAATTTAACTTTTTGCTATGATTAATTTACCAATAATCATAATGATCTATAATAATATAGTTATGTTTCAGTTTTATTTCTGAATACAGCATTCTGAATTTGTTTAATCTATATGGCGTTAATAATGAATATCTTCTTTTTATAAGTATTATTAAAATCTATTCTGGAACTGGAACTATTCTTCCAAAGTGGTCAATGTTCCCATTAAATTTTGTGCAC
Organism: Ctenocephalides felis; assembly: GCF_003426905.1. Classification (NCBI taxonomy): domain Eukaryota; kingdom Metazoa; phylum Arthropoda; class Insecta; order Siphonaptera; family Pulicidae; genus Ctenocephalides; species Ctenocephalides felis. Next base: position 47,824,329 of record NW_020537324.1, on the reverse strand, counting down.
AAATATTTCATACACTTTTATGCAAATAATTTAGACCGTATAAGAAAAAAAAGTTCATAGTTATGTCATATAATATATTTTGAAGTAAGTGTTGTACAAGCATTATGTTTACTAAGATGCACTTAGATTAACTACATCAGCAGTTTTAATGTATAAATAAGAAATTGTAATGATTTGAAAGCGCAATGTACGTCGGTGTCGGAGAACATTCGCATTTATGATAGATTTGCATGAAATATAAGGTGCCGCGACGGACGTTTATGGGCATAAGGTGTTTGACATATCTTTAGTTTCTCTAGACATGTTTTCGAAGCAACATTTGTCGAATAAGTAAATGAGTTCGACTAGGGATGGATGAGCATAATCGAATTTGAAGAACATTTTTCTATTGATCAAAGTAAATCAATTGTTAACAAAAGTTAAAAAAAGTTTTACAATAATTTTAATATTACAGCAAACTTATTGCATATACTATATGCCATATAGTATTCATTTACCACTCGATATATAATTTTCAATGGGGTCTAGCGGTCTTAAAGGTCCGGTAACAAACAGCTGCACCACTATTATCTCAAAAAATGAGGGAATAATTTTTAAAAACTACATTTTGAAGTAGAAGGCAAAAAATGTGCAACCTGCCATCACATTAATTCTTACGACGTAGATATCTGGAATTAAACGTCCATGTATCCATGAAATATTTCTACCAAAAATATTCTTTTCCATAGTTTTTTTTTGGTTTCAAACCTTTATATTTCTTGTATGCTATCTGAATATTATTTTTTATTATACGAAATTATTTTCATTACATGATATTTTTAAGTATGATTTAACTGATTGTTTATATGACCTCCATAAAAGTTTACATATGGATGGAGTAAAAAGAACCAATTGATCCTGGCACAGCTGTAACAAAAAGAAATAGAAAATATAAAGGTAAATTAGGTTAAAATACGCAAGCAAGAGATAAATTAAATTAATAGTTATTTGACCTCTGTTTATGAAATACCAGATCAAGTTTATATATATACAATGAAATCTTGGTGAAAAAAATTATCATATTTTTATTTCACATTGGTTAAATATTATAACTATTGTTTCGTAAAATCCCTCTTGAAACTAAAAAATGCCTTTCAATCTGTTCGCCAACTGGCTAACTCTCTTATCCCGCCCATGGGACAAAAAGGAAAGATGACAATTTTTAGAAAAATAGTAAAAAAAACTATTTTAGTTTATAATATTAAGAGTCAACTGAGAATTTTCCTGAACATATTTCATTAGTTGTTTGTTTAATATATGTTATGTATTGTAATGTAGTTCATTTGGTTTAGACAGTATAATTACTGGAAGTCAAAATCAACGTTTATGGACCGCCCCGCCCTACCTTACAGTGATATTATTTCGTATAATTCATTTAAAATTAAAAATTCGACATTCGATTCATATGCTCTCTGCCTCTTTATACTTAATTTAACATTACTTTTATATTTTTACTCTAATTTTAGAAGAATTTGTAAAAAAATCACATTTCTATAATTAAGAATTAACTGTAACATTTACTATAGATGGGTTCGATAGTTGTTTGTTTGATACTTGGTATACATTGTTATGTAGTTTATTTGATTTAGGTAGTATAATTAAAAATCCTACAACAATTAGAGTCGAGGTACCTAATTGAACTAAGTGAAAATAAAGTGTTGGACGACATGCTATTTGGTGTCATATAGATATCAAATCACATCTTTTGAATATACAATCAAGAGCTCTGATGCTGATGATTCAATATTATGTAACAGCAAGTAAAGATAATGGTGCATGGCATCGAGCCTTAAAGCAAATTGCTGGAACTTTCCGAACTAGAATTAAATATTCAAGTAAAAAAATTAATAATTAATAAATATTATACTTATATTAATAATTAATAAATATTAAATATTAAACAATGTTTAATAACAATTGTTTTCAATATTTGCAATGAACATATAATAACGAGATGCCAAATGAATACATCCGAGGTTATATTTTTTAGAAAAATGCAAATAAATTAAGCACATTTGTAAATCGAAAATTTATATTTAATGTTCAAAACTTTGTATATTTTTGAAAATTTTGAAAAAAAATGTTGTGAACCTTTTGAATTTTGTTTGAACCGTATATGTGAAATTAAAAATCTTGGTACGGAACCTAAAAAGTACTTAGAACTTATTTTTAAAATATCTTTGAAAATATTTTTGACCACGAAATACAATTTTTTTTAACTTTTCCTCTGTAACTGATATTCCAGCCTTTCCAAAAATAGAGTAAAATGTTTTTTTACTAATTCAAATCCGACGCTCTGTTCCCTCAAAAACTGAATTACTATCTACGGCACTTTTTGCACCTGCCTTTGCCAAATCTAATTAGCACGTCTTCGGCCAATACGAATCAAATGTTTTTGAGTTATTCAAATCGGTTGATTCGTGTTCACATAATCGTGGATGAAAAATTGTATCCAAATATACATACACACACTCACATACATTAAAAAGATAAAGAGCGAATGGTACTTTGCTCATTTAAAGGATAAGTATAATTTCGATGCAAGAATGATAACATTCTAGATCCTCCCCCCACAAAATAATGCCTAGCGACGGTTTCCGCAGGAACTAGAGGAAAGGGCAAAGCGGAGGTTTTAGTCGGTATTACACCCAGGCGGTATTGAGTCCGAAACAACCAGTCTGGGATGCATAAATGCATTTTCTTCGCTGTGCTTTTTCTGAGGTATGCCACAATGTTCCGAAACCGTAATACCTAAAGATATGCATAAATTGTCATTTTCAATTTTTTATGGGAAGATAATAACGTCGATTTCATTCAATATAAACCATCGAAGTTCTTCGAGTATTTTCACCCCATTTATATTGCGAGGTGTGGGACGATCGAGGAAGCGTTTTGCGGATAAACCGTCCGTCTCTGAGTATGTCACATCGCGTGGGATACCGCTACACGCGACACGAGCAAACAATATAAATGACTCGAAATCACTATTCCTATGTTTATTACACACCATACATAGTTTGTAAATTTATTTTTCGCTTAGTGGAACTTTCTATGGTCTTATGTTGTTTGTTAAGTAAAATTGAAGTTTATTGCGGATAGTGAAGGAATTGCGAATATACTTGTGTATGCTAAATGTTACAATAATGAATAGGACAACAATCGATTGAATTTATATGTACTGTATAAAAGAGTTTCCGTATGATTTTGGCAAGTTATAATTGTAATATATCTATAGGGGGTAGAGCCGGGTTTATATGTCCATCACCGATATCACACGTAAAGTTACGAATTTTTCAACAACAATATTTGAAAGTAAAGGAAAAGATGTACAAAACAGCCATAATCTTGATTCTTACAACGTCACTATTAAGAAATAAACGGCAATGTTTAAAATTACGTAACAAAACCATGTAGAAACTAGTGGGGTGTATGGCCACAATTTGTGTAATTTGCCCTAAGGCATCGTGCCTTAAGGCAAATTACTGGAACTTCCCATACCGTAACGAAATGTTCGAGGAATACAGAATGTTTTCAGAATGTTTACAGATTATTATAAATATCGTAACACTGTCTAATATTTACAAGAATTATATAAACTGAATTGCAAAGTTAAAATTATTTGTTTAAAGTATATTAGAACTTTAGTCAAAATTAAAAATAAAATCTGAATTATTTTCGATATACAAAAAAAAACTAAAAAAAAAATGATACGAAAATATTTTTTCCATGATCAATTATTTTGTTAAAACAAGCTGAAAGTTCTTTGAATCATTTAAATTGAACGCTTAGTTCTATCAAAAACTGCCATTTTTTGCACATTTAACTCTGTATCTTCAAAATGGCTGGGCCTGCCATTGCCAAAAACTAATAATCACTTCTCCCAATCATTACTTATTGAATGTTTTTTAGGTCATTCAAATCGGATGCTGCGTTCACTCAAAAACTCGATTTCTATTTTCTGCACTCTTTGCTCCGTATCTCAGAAACGGCTGGACCTGCCTTTGCCAAAAACTAATCAGCTCTTCTCCCTATCGATATGAATCGAATGTTTTATAAACCATTCAAATCGGTTGATCCGTGCGCCGGAAAACGTGACTGGAAATTTTGTAGCCATACATACATACACACATACATAAATTTTGTCTGAGGTATGACAAAATGTTCAGTAATCTTCAAAACGTCGAGAAATGTAAAAATTTTCAATTTCGATTTTCATCCCATTACAATAATAACTTTCCCTACGGGAAGTTAATTAATGTAGGTGGAATCTTCGAGCAATATACAATTCACATTGGTCAAATTTGAAACCAAAATCGACTGGATATAAAAATTGTTCATTTTTTAGATTGATCCCATGTTGTTATATCAATATTGGCATATATCAATTAATCCTGACCACAGATATATCAGGCCATTTGGAACCAATGATGTCTACAAATTAGGACTGTAACCTGCCAGACGACAGTTTTCGCACTTAGCATGCTAAGAATACCGATACAGATATTTTTAGTATAACAGGAGAACTTTAATTAATTTTTTTTCGTTGTTAGTTTTTTGGTTTAGTTTACGGGATCAATGTAATTTTTAGTATGCGTGTTTAATTGTTCTATAATAAGAATTTTAACTTAGATTTGACAGTTTTTTTTTAATATTACCTCTATAAAAGCTTACATCTGGTTGTGGTAAATGCAACCAACTAAACCTTTATACTGGCAAAGATGTAAACAATAAAAAAAATAAGTTAAAATAATAATTTTACAAAAAGTAAATTAAGTTAATAGTTATTCCACCTTTGCTGATAAATATTACTGACAATTTTTTTTAACCAGATCAAGGTTAAATACAGTGTGATTTTTGTAAAAAATTAGCCCATAGCTGATTTAGCCTATAAAATTCGTATTTTGCATTCGTATAATATTGTAGCTAATAATTCATTAAATCCACTTCAAATTAAAAATAAGACATTGAATCTGTTTGCCCCCTGGCTGTCTCTTTTCACCGGCCTTTGGATAAAAAGGAACATACGATAGAAAAATAGATTAAGAAACGTATTTCTATAATTACGTAATTGCAAATTTTACTGAACATAGTTCGATAGTTGTTTGTTTGATACGTGGTAATCTAGATCATTTGGTTTAGAAAAAAAAACTATTATTAACTTCCAGAAGGAGAAGTTTATGTTTTCATCAAAAAATCCGACTCGCTAATTTTATATTTTCTCGACGTTTTAAGCCATTCTGGATCGAATGAGAACAAATTTGGGAAAAGTATGTATGTATGTGTGTGCGTGTGTGTGAACAGATTTTTTGCCGTAAATTAACATTTTTTCAAAAACGGCTGGATCTATTTCAAAAATTTAAAAGCCATTCGATGTATCTCGATGAGGACTAGCGTTTCTCAGTCTTGTGTGACGATCAGCCGGGCCCATTTTTTGTAAATAGCAGAAAAGTAAAAAATTTTTCGTCCACGTTTTAGCCCGCAATTCTAAATCGATTTTCAAAATTCAAAAACCGTTCGATAGATATTGATTGGGAATCGTGCTGATTAGTTTTAGGTAAAGATCGGCCGGGCCGTTTTCTTGTAATAAAGTTCGACGATTCGACGATTTTTATGATTTTTATTTTGACGGTAGATACCATAGTTTTGTAGACCATACTAAAATATTACGGTAAATATTAATCGTAAAAATTTGCAAAAACTAGTATAGTTTTTTTGGCATTTGACAAAATTAAACTTTTGATCGAAGTTTTCTCAAGAACGCCTGAACCGATTTCACAAATTTATAAGCCATTTGATGTATCTCAATGAGGACTATAATTTGTCAGTTTTGTGGGACGATCTGCCAAACCGTTTTTTTGTAATTTGAAAAAAGTGTTAAACTTTTCGTTCACATTTAAGCTCAAACTACCGAATCGATTTTAAAAAATCAAAAACTGTTCGAAAGATATTAGTTGGGAATGATGCTGATTAATTTTAGGTGAAAATCTACCAAGCCGTTTTCTTGTAATTACCTATTGAAAAAAAAATTTAAACCGATTTTTATGAAACTTTTTTTGGCGATATATATCATGGACTTATTAAACTTTTTGAAATATTACGCCTTACTACAAGTAGTTTAATTTAAAAAAAAGTTTTTTTTGACGTTTTTTAAAATTAAAATTAGACGATTTACTTGGTATAACGATAGAGTACTTGGTCTTAATGAACATACTAAACTAAATTCCTACGGAAACTGGTTTAATTATAAAAATGGTTGATTTTTGAAAATTTGCGAATACAAAGTGTTCCGAGGTGTCTTGTTCGTTCGTTTTCAATTAAATGTCTAATAAATCCACTCGGAATACTTCTAATCACTCATAAATTGATTGAGTCGATTATTTACACATATCGGGAAGTTCATGTAACTTGCTTCAAGACTAAACACCAATACGAACTTGTTTTAAAATAACAACAATACACATGAATATACATAACAATTATGCCAATATGTGAAATTCATCTTATGCCAAAATATTCATGGTGTATTTGCAAATCATATTCATTTTTTAAAATAAGTTTTTGTAATTAAATTTACTAAATGATGATACATATCAAGTATCAACACGTATAAATAAAGAACTAAAAAATTCATGTGTAATACTAAATTTTAGAATATTGTGCATTAGGACAATCTACTATAGAATCATAAATAAGATCAGAATACTACATTTCTTACTTTTGATAACTGGAAATTAAAAATTTAAAACGTAAAGCTAAAATCAAATAATATTTTACAGTATAGATTTAATATTTTCTTACCAATCCATTTGTTTCAATTTAGTTCCGTTCTAAATTATTAGCTACAAAATCTTGCATGCAAAATCACATTACTGGATCCAAAACGTAAACTTTACTTAACTATATCGTTATATTATATTTTAAAATTGCTCATGTTCCTCACGCTATAAAAACTAATGAAAGTGCACTTTTAAAGATAATTCTAACGGAGAAATTCTCTTCTACTGTGAGAGTTGCATATTTTTTGTTCGGGTAATCTACAGTTTATGAAAAAAATGAATTTCTCTCGCTGATTAATCGCTCAATCAGGCTACTTATAGATGAAACATAATTAATTGCGCAATAAATTTATTTATTTTATTTATGGAATACGCTGATTTTCATAAAAATCAATTTTTACGCGAACGATCAATATAGACATCAAATGTTGATAGAAATTAACACAAAATATAAACATTTAACATAAAAAACGTTATAAAATGAATTGAAAATGAATTGCTTCATATTTCATATTGGAGTATTGATTTATTCTGATAAGTTTGTTTTACAAAAGTTTTAATGGGAACAGAAATATTTTTCACAGAAATTAATTACATAAATCATATTTATCATATAATCATTAACATTAGCTTCTAAATATAACAATAATGGAACATACATTTTTAAACAAGAAATCTTTGTGAAATCGTTTGTTGTATTGAAATTTCCTTTCTTTTTCTCTTTCACATTTTGCCTTAGTTAAGTTAATTTTTCTTCCCGAAGGAGAAGTTCAAGTTTTCATAAAAAAATCCGATTTGCTTATGTTATATTTTCTCGACATTTCAAGTCATTCTGAATCGAATAAAACCAAATTTTAAAAAAGTATGCGTGTGTGTATGTGAACAGATTTTTTATCGTAAATCGACGTTTTCTCAAAAGTGGCTGGACCGATTTCAAAAATTTAAAAGCCATTCGATGTAATTAGATGAGGACTATCGTTTGTCAGTGTTCTGCAGCGACAATAAGCTACAATTTTAGGACCTACAAGCACACATGTCTGTGCAATTTAATTAATATACTTACAGGTATTATGAACGTGTTTGAGAACTATCTCAAACTAATATCTATCAGTTCAAAATCTTATCTAAATATCTCAATTTCGGTTAATTAGGAAAATTATTACATCTATCGGGAAGTTTTCACTCAAACCACACTTTTGGAAAACTACTAATAACTACTAATGTTCAACTTACCTCAAAATAACAATCAAAGTGATCTATCTATATACAAGTAACAGTAATTATTAAAAGAAATCGAACAAAAAAAATTACTTCGTTCTCTTTAAAAGCAATGCTGGTTCACAGATCATGTTATTTCAGGACGCTGATTCAATGCAGTACTGGAAACTTGTTCGAGGAATCATACTTCGTCTTTCGCGCTTCGGACCGTATCTCAAAATCTGTATAATTTAGCTTTTATGACGGCTATCACCAGTGGCGTAACTATAGGGTGGCGTGGGTGGCAAAATGCAACGAACCCCCGACCTAAGGGAGCCCCGGTCCAGGAAACCGAGACTCGGAAATACATTTTTACATTATACATACATTTTATTTCAGTTGAAACTTATATTTTATAAAGTTCAAAGTCGAAGTTAATTATTCAACCAAGCTTGCATGGAACTTGCATTCGGCCGAATATTTAGTTAGTTAAAACCAAAGGAGTCGACGCTGCACAGCGAAAGTATTGTGTTTTATCTTTTATGCGATAAAGAACTGCGATGGATCTGCATCGGAATATCCTTAGTTTATATAATATATCAAGAATGAATTAATGAATTTATTATTGTATATATAATAATTTATACTTTATCGACTTTTAAGATAAAAAACGAACACGTGAAGAACTTTTTTCTCAATATCAGTAGCGTGCCTTCGCGGGGCCTCATATCAAAATTTGTTTGGGGGCCCCCTTAAGAAGAAATTTTTTTAGCACAAAATATAAAAATACATAAAATTAGAATAGTTATTTATCATTCTAATTTTTTTCTATTTAATTTTCTATAATTTTCCGAGCTTTTCATAAATGATCCAGATAAAAATATTCTCGCCTTATCTTCTTTCGAAAAACTGAATTATTAAGTCATTTTTAGATTTTCTAAAGTTTCTGTCTCTAAGAACAATAGTGACAGGTCTGGAAGACATTTCTGTTCTAAAGTTTTTACGTATTTTTTTCAGTTTTAATTTTAAATTTCGTCGTATTCGTGAAGCACATACAAAGTTTTAAAATCTTTTTCAAATATTTTGCAGCAGAAACAAATTCTTTTAAAGCATTAGCTTACAAGTTGAAGTTGAATACCTCTCGATAATAAAAGAAAATGCTAACTACGTCCAAGTTATTAATTTTTTTATATTTATTTATATTTTTTTATATTATTTTGCTTTAGAGTTTTCATCAATTCTTCAAAGTGTGCATAATTAGTATCGTTCTTTTGACATTTGTCAAAATTTTGATCGATTTTCTCAAAAACGCCAGAACAGTTTTCAGAAATTTATAAGTTTTTAGAGAAAACTCCGAGAGTTAACGTGTTCGTTCGTTTTCAATTATGTGTAATAAATCCACTCGGAATACTTTTAATTACTCATAAATTAATTTATGTTTTATTGATTAAGTCGACTATTTTTACATATCGGGAAGTTCATGTAACTTGCCTCAAGGCAAAATACCAATACTAGTTAAATCATAAATTTTTATGAAGATCGAACGTCGCTACTTAATCAATAAAATTAATTACAGTAAAAAAGAAATTGTTAATGGAAGATTATGTAATAATTAAATTTGATAAAGTGGTATTTGTTTTAAATTTTGATTAAAAAAGTACGTTTTTTAATTTCCATTTATCCTAACGTTGAACATATGCACCAATATTTTATGTTTGATTTTCAAGAAAAATTAAGTTTTATGTATTTTTTGTTATTTTTATATAATTAAAGGTAAATTTTAATTATCCCTTTAAATCAATTCTTTACTTTTCTACCTCTTGTATAATTTCATATTTTAATACCATAAAGCATAAATTAGTCGAAGTTGGTTTGCTTGTGATAAAATTTATTAAAAATTGTTTTAACCAGTAGTAAACAGCGTGTAAATGACTATTAACGTTTATTAAACAAAATTAGATAAATTAAAAATTGAGTACCACGATAGGGCCCCATCAGAAGACTTTGCCACGGGCACCGAAGGGTCTAGTAACGCTACTGGCTATCACTACCGCACCCAGTCTTCCCTACAGCCAAAGCTACGAGCTACGATTAAGTGAAGTTCATATTGTTTTATTAAAACGTTTTTAAAAGATAGATTTAATTTAAAATTGAGTAAATTTGCATAGTTAGGCAAATCCGCTTTATGAATTACTATCTAAATGCATATATACACACTCATCCATGATTTTAATGTCAATTCTAGTTTAATTAATTCCTGGCGCACGCAAGTGCAACTGATTTGATGCGTAATATGATAACATGAGTTCCTCAATTAATAAATGAATTTCTGTAACATGTTCATGAACAATTTCATTACAATGATTGAAATGTTTATGGCATTTACTGTTCTGTACATTTACTCTAGTCTAAATGAACATATCCCAAATTGCACTTTAATTAAATTCGAATAATATTTGAGTATTGGCATGTTGAATATTATAAAAGTAAATAAAATATTATAGCAGAAAAAATAAGTTTATAATATAGATAAACTTTAGATTTACATGAGTTAAAAAAAGTCAAAATATTAAAAAGATATTTTATGCTTGTGTATAAACAAAACTTTGATAATAATATGGTATTGGAAAAGTTCTTTAATTGTTTATTTTACAAAATATAATTTGTGAATTAGATGTTTAAAATACTGTTCCTTTTATATTTTTAAAGTATTTCAAATACTGTTTATTTTTGAGTATTAAATATTTGTAATTATTTATATTTTCTAAATCCTTTTGGAAAATTTTGAAATATTTCATGATCTCTAGAAAAAATTTGAAATTGTAATTGTGATAATATTGAAGATTAAAATTAGGAAACAAATTTAATGTTGAAAATAGAAGGGATTGAAAAATTTTATATTCTTAAAGTAAGCATTTAAAAGTTAAAAAATGAATAACATCAGATTCCCAGAATTAATATCATTTTGCATATTTTCGGTAAAAAAGCAAATTAACTTTAGTAGAACCTTGTTTATCAGGATCTCGGTTATATGGATTTGCGATTATCCGGACAGCCAACCGCGACCAATTTATATGTATATACATACAAAATTCGAATTTTTGAATGATTAATGCTGCAGTATGGAATATGCATATAATGTAATCTTAGAAAATATATATGTACATATATAAGAAAGTTTCTAATTATTAATAAACATGATTTTCGTTAATATCTATGTATGTATTTGTAATTTTTAATAAATACACATAATTATTCTTCATACATTAGATTATCCGGATTTTCGATTATCCGAATGCCCATCGACAATAATTAGTCCGGTTAATCCAAGTTCCACAGTAATCGAAAATAATAAATAACTTTTAGCACAATCAGTACGGAGCCATGTTTTTTTAAATCATTTACCCACATACGAGTACATAAAAAAATTATACGGTATGCCAAAACAAAGCTTTTTAAATCAAACTAATTCCTAAATCAATAGAAAAACCAATAGGGCAGAGCGAAACTTAAAACCCTTAATACCAATATAAATAACTTATATTGGTAGCTTACATTGGACAGGTTAAAAGGACCAGCTGAAAATTTACCCTGCCGAAGACGTAAACAATAGAAAATAGTAAATAAAAATGTAAATTTAGTTAAAAAGGCAATTTTACAAGAAATAAACTAAATTAATCTCGCCTACGGAGCGAAAGAGAACAGATGACCAGTTTTAGAAAAAAAGTAAAAAAAATCATTTTTATAATTAGAAATTAACTGGAAATTTTATTGAACATAGTACAATATTTGTAGTTTATTTGGTTTAGAATCTAAACTTTAGACAGCAATATTACATAATAATCTAATATCAAGTCAAATTGGACCTCTGTCCTCCACCGTACCCTACAGATATATAATTAGATAATATTTACATTCTAGAAAAAACACTACATTTGTCTCACCCTCTCACCAAGAAAAAACTCCAATGTGTTTTTAATTCATAAGCCTAATATTATAATTTCTCGAACTTTTCATGCTTTTTAAACTTTAATTTTGAATATAAGTAATGTAATCCATTTATACAATCACAAATAGTTATTTTCCACCCAATAAGTATTATTACTTAATTATGAGGAAATTGCTCAATTGAAATACAGTTTTTTAATTATATCACAAGTATAACAAAAAAAATTGCTACGAAATCTATGTTCAATACCATATAAAGCTTCGCAAATGTTGGGAAATGATCGTTATACAACAGTATACTTCGATGTGGAGCATAAATCTTATCAATCATTGATTTATATCTTATTTCATCAGCACTTGATCCTTTCTCTCAATTCTGATAATTAGCGCTATATATCAAAATAAATGTAATAGCAAAAACGTAGCAAATTGTCACTTGTCACAAGTTTTTGCTAAAAAGCGATAATAAGCACGGTCACATAATATCATGCTCTGGATACTAATATTTCCTAACTTAATACTAAAACTAACTTTATTATGAAAACAACTGTATTTAGAAAGTCTTCGTATTAGTTATTAATTGATAACGACATTATATCATTTATGATATGAAATCATAAAAAAATACTCTGTCTATATGATCGAACTACATAATTTGTTTGTGTTTTACTAAAAACTATTTTGAAATATATATGTATAAACAAAAATTCAACTGCTTTTTACATAACCAATTTTTTAAAAACTGTCATTTTACATCTTGCAATTATATAAAGAATATATAAAAAATATATTGTTATAAATGTGCATGATAATAGCTAAAATATACTGGTTTATTAAAAGTTATAATATGACATATAAGTCCAGCACATTTGCAGTAAATTGCAGCAAAAGCAAAAGCTGTGCTGTCATAAGATTAAATTTCGATTTTTTCGTAGCCTTTTTTGAGCAGATTAAGACTGCGATTGTCCATGTAAAATAGGTTTACTATACGATATATATTATAAGTTTACATTTAGATTTAAAATGTCGAAATACAATATTTAAAAAAAATAGTTTCTGAAATAGAATATGTACCCTTTTTACCCTAATTCAACTGGATATATTTTTTTTATAAAGAGCACTTACCTTTTTCTTCGGGGACGTTGGGCTAAATAATCCACAAACATCCGAACGGCTGTGATCCTCTCTGTAATAATAAATAAATTTAAATATAGCATTTTAATTATGTTTGAGATTACAAACACATTAAATGATGAATAAAACTAGATTTTCACATAAGAACATCTTTTAATGGCGACAGTTGACAGTTGACAGTTGGCGACAGCAATAAGATATGCATAATGTTTGCACGGACACGGAGCATGGGCCATAAACAATACTAATCAACATAATTTGTTTTATTAGAATAATACAATTATTTTAACGAAGTGTGATACATAATTTGCACCTTGCAACAAAATATGTTTACTTATATCGCCAATGTAGTATACAATGTCCCTTTTCGGCGGACTATTGTAAACTTATTAAATTTACTGAATGTTCTTTACTGGACAGTTGTAGGTAAAGAGTTAATAAAAAAAAATATCAATCGTTGCTATTAATATCAATTTACTTCTTAGCAAGCAAGCGCATATAAGTCTCTTAAAAAAACTAATTTAGTTTTGCAGCTGCAATTATATTTAGTTTTTATATCCATATTTACTTTTTCAATTTACAAAACGACGACATTTAAAAACGTCCAGAAAAGACAATATAATTGACCAGTTATCGATCAGGTAAAAAATGATCAATAAAATTAGGGTAGTGATAGGCAAAAATTGAGAGGTTCGAAAATCAAGAAAATTTAACCAGCACATTAAAAAAGAAGTGTTAGAGTTAGACAACACTTGATGAAAGCAATTTTAAATAAATATTGATAAAAAAATTCTTCGGGGTGGTCAACCTTTTTATTAACAACTTGGTATTAATCAAAATATGCAAAAACCTGTCCGGCGATAAACCTAAAAGTTTCCCAAATTTTTACGGCGATTTTAATTTATGGTTTATGAATGCACAGAACATAAACACACACACATATATAGATCAATTTTTATATAGTAGTGAAAAGCAATCTAATTAGTAAAAATATCAAATATTTAAACAAAAAATATATTACAGTTAAATATTTCAGACATATTTAAAAAAAAATTGAGATGACATAAGTTATAAGAAAAAGTACCCATAATAAGTGACGGTAAAATTCATTCAGGCATAGATGTTAAATACGTATCCTCTATCCTGGAATTGGTCTTAACTTATATTGATTTTGTTAACTTTCAATTCAACTTTTTTTAAAAAAAAGTTTGAATGCTGTACATATTTCAGTTATTAGATACAGATATCCATCATACATGTATAGTAAATAAAGAACCGCTGATTAGTAAAAAGTTCCTATTAAAAGCTTTTGGCATATAGATTACATTTAATTTATTTTTATTTATCTAAGACAAATGCTTAATATAACTAAATACATTACGAGGTAAATGCAAAAATGCAATATAATCAAGATTTTACGGTCTGGGAACACTGGATCAACATCCGTAGAAGCTTTACACTACAGAAGAAAATATATGCATTATTGTTTTCATGGAAGCGCAATGTTTTACACAATTGCGAAATAAGAAAATGATATGTCATTAAAACGTCTCGCATCACTAATACTCTTTTGTTGTAATTACATTATATAAGTTTAAATAGAAATGCGAACGCGGAGTGCGATGGAGTTTTAGTCGTATGTCTAGAAAGACAAACAAAATATAATCTCAAAAAAGAAGAAACATAAAATAAGCAAGCCAGATTTTTTTCACAAACTTTTCCTTTGAAAAGCTAAATATATATCTACAATTTCCCATTGATAATTTTGCTCCTAAAATGCAATTTAGCCGCCGAATCTCATGAATTTGCAAAGCTTTATCTATTATTTCCATGTGTTCACATGGAATAATTTAATACGCATAATAATATGTATAATATAATTCATTTACAAATTGAAGAAAGGATATCCAACACCGGTAGCAGTTTCTAACAATGAGAGTTTGCAATTTTATAACGTCAACTAATGTACAGCAAATGTGTAATTACCTCTGGAATATATTATATTGCACTTTTCATCTGAATCAGCTTCCATAATAACATCATGGAGGAAATTTCTGTAATACGCAAGAACGCAACAATTGCGTGATTTAAGAGTCAATAATAATCTCATTCAAATTAAAAATGATAATCATTTACTATAGATTTGCAAAATGCATGTCGTATATTTTGAATTGTTAATATAGAAAGCAGCGCAATATTTCTTGAAAAATGTACACTTATGAATTATTGTTGATAACTAAGTAAGTTAGAATAAATATAATTCATTAAAATTCTGATGATATTGAAAGTATAGAGTTTTTTTTCTGATTTTTGCAAAACTTTGCCGAACTGATATCATTCGTTCCAAACCCGTTCATACTGACATTCTTCAAGTAGAAAAAGTTTTGAATATTGTTCTGTTGAAATTAATCGTAAATCGTAAATAATTTTGATTGAATATTTCAGTTATATAAAAATTAATTACACGAAATAATAGACATAGAGTAGAAGTTTCCTTTCGATGCTAATACAGCATAAAATTATAAAATGTCAACAGATACGAGTCAAGTATAGAAAAAAAGACACAAACAGGAAAGGACAACTTGTGGTTGCTTTGCAAATATTTATATGCTAATTACTAAATATCTTCATAAAAGACAGATCAAATATTAAGTATTATTATTCCAGTACATTATTATTCCATTTATGCATGAGGGCATGACTCATCCTAATCATGAGTACACTTTTGCTTACATTTAATGAAATAAAATATTGTTATAGAGTAGATAAATTCCAATAATTTTAGTATCAATTTTATTTGATTACTTTTCGCCTTTTTTCAATTAGTGACATATCAGAAAGTAATAGAGATAATGGCCTTCTTTATTCGATTAAGTTTAAGCATCGACTAATAAAAAAACCTAAGATATACACGCGATTGAAGTAAAACCTATTTGCTATTGTACAGGATTACAATTAAGCCAAAAATAATTTCTTTAGATAATAATTTGAAATATTGTTATTGATAATATGGTAACACCAGTAATACATGCATTTGTTAATGTAAACTACTATACTAATATTTCAAAACAAACTATCATATTTTAAATATGATAAAATTGTTTTTGAAGTCATAAAAAGACAAAATCAGTCAGCAAATTATCTAACTTTCTTGAGAAAGCTGCTGTCAGTGGTACCATATCTCATAGTATTATTTTTTAAAGAAGAGTATAGATTTATAGAATGTACATGATATCGAATGTACATGAAGAGTATAGATTTATAGAATATACATGATATCATGTGATATCATGACCAATCATATCAACTCTTTCCAAATGATCACCAGACACTTTAGTCTGTCTGAGATGTATAAAATTTGTATTAAAATTCAAATAGCAGTGTATGGCATCGTGCCTTAAGGCAATTTGCTGGAACTTCCAGTACCGTAACGAAATGTTCGAGAAATATTGAATGATTATTATAAATATTGTAACATTGTCTAATATTTATAAGAATTATATAAACTGAATTGCAAAATTAAAGTTATTTGTTTGAAGTATATTAGAACTTTAGTCAGAATTAAAAATAAAATCTGAATTATATTCGACAAAAAAAAATTTTCCTGAAAAAAAAATTGAAAAAAAAATTTGGTTTCAAATTTTTCATTCTCAAAAACTCGATTTATATTTTCTGCACTCTTTGCTTTTTATCTCTGTAACTGCTGGACCTGCCTTCTCCAAAAACTAATCAGCGCATCTCCCTACCAATAGGAATCGAATGTTTTCGAACCATTCAAGTCGGTTGATCCGTGCGCCCGAAAACGTGACCGAAAAATTGTAACCATACATACATACACACATACACACACATACATCCATTTTTTCTGAGGTATGCCAACATGTTCAGAAACCTTCAGAACGTCGAGAAATGCAAAAATTTTCAATTTCGATTTTTGGAAGATTACAATAACTTGCCCCACGGGAAGCTACAAAAGAAGTTTTACTTAAAAATGATGAATTAGTTTATTTTCATCGTATAAATAAAATACTATTTAACTTTTTCTCACAAAATCTTGATTTAAGAAGTTAAATAGTTTTACCTTTATTATTAGTTGATTAGGTTGAAATTGTTGACTTAGCAAATTTAGTATGACAATTTCTTCTATAAAATTACCCATAGTTGAATCTGCGTGAAACGTTAAATATTTATTTCACAGCTGATGTCGAATTCAGTTCAACAGAAGAACTGTACAAGTCAACAACTAATTGCGGTAAAGTGTTGCATCTGGCAAAAGAATTGCAGAGTCAGCACGACTGGAACCCATCGACTTGTACTTGTCAATGGGTTGTGAAAGACACAACTAATTACATAGCTCCTGGAGCGCGGTACAAAACCGCGTAATTGCCGCCGCTATTGTTAAACAATTGCAAACATTCTGCAGGATGAATATTCAATGAAGACAACGACTTTGGAGACGCACTGATGGGGAATATAATATATGTAACTATCTCACTTTCTTTAAAAACTGAATTACAGAATGTCGCAGAATTACAATATGCTCGTAATTATATCATGTCCTTCAAAAAATATACTTTCATTCCGATAATCGTTGCCATCGTTCATTAGATAGTTAACCATTTCATGCGCTTGAATCTGAGAGATAAATACAGCAAGACTCTATGTCAAAAGTATAGATGATTGTAAACAGTATTTTCGGTGCTTTCAAATATATTAATCAATCAAATCAAACCAGACGTTTCGACATATTCCACTTTTTTAATATGGGATAGGATTAATATGGATCACTTGAATTTGCAAAAACCTCCTGATACGTGTAAATATTAGACATAATCAATAACAAGGAAAGTTTAAATATTTAGAACGTTTCACAAACGCTTATTACAACTATAAAGTATTCTCTTTCACTGCCGAGTTGGAAGTGCCAACAAAAAAGCGCAACCTATCAATCCAAACTATAATGAATTTTTATAATTCAACCACTTTTTCAAGTTTCTAATATTCTAGATTTTTAACGTAATGTTTAATTCTTTTAAAAACGATAAAACAAACTAGTTGGTTTGGTATTTAGCCTTGAGGCAAGTTACATGAACTTACCGATATGTGTAAATAATTGACTTAATCAAAAAAAAGTGTAAATAATATACTTCATCAATCCTACTTTAAAAAACGATAATAATTTTAGTAAAGTTTGACGAATTTTTAAAATTAAACTACTTGTCGTAATGCCGTAATATTACAGTAAGTTCTATAAGACCATGATGTATATCGACAAAAAAAAGTTCCATGAAAATCGGCTTAAATTTTTTTTTCAACAGTTCATTACAAGAAAACGGCTCGTTAGATTTTCACCTAAAATTAATCAGTACCATTCCCAACTAATATCTTTCGAACAGTTTTTGATTTTTTAAAATCGATTCGGTAGGATGAGCTTAAATATGGACGAAAAGTTTAACACTTTTTTTTAAATTGCAAAGAAACGGCTTGGCAGATCGTCGCACAAAACTGACAAACGATAGTCCTCACCGAAATACATCAAATGGCTTTTAAATTTCTGAAATCGGTTCAGGCGCTTTTGAGAAAACGTCGATCAAAAGTCTAATTTTGACAAATTTCAAAAAAACTATACCAATTTTTGCAAACTTTGACGAATTTTTAAAGCTAAACGAGTTGTCGTAGGGCCGTAATATTTTAGTATGACCTAGAAAACTATGGTATCTACCGTCAAAAAAAAAATCATAAGAATCGTCGAATTTTTTAACTTCCCGAAGGAGAAGTTTATGTTTTCATCAAAAAACCCGATTCGCTAATTTTATGTTTTCTCGACGTTTCAAGCCATTCTGAATCGAATGAGACCAAATTTGGAAAAAGTATGTGTGTGTGTGTGTGTGTGTGTGTGTGTGTGTGTATGTGAACAGATTTTTTGCCGTAAATCGACGTTTTCTCGAAAACGGCTGGGTCGATTTCAAAAATTTAAAAGCCATTCGATGTATCTCGACGAGAACTATTGTTTGTCAGTTTTGTGCGACGATCGGCCAAGCCGTTTCTTCATAAATGGCAGAAAAGTGAAAATTTTTCGTCTACGTTTTAGCCCGCAATTCTGAATCGATTTTGAAAATTCAAAAACCGTTCGAAAGATATTGGTTGGGAATCGTGCTGATTAGTTTTTTGGTAGAGATCGGCCGAGCCGTTTTCTTGTAATAAAGTTTTTAAAAAAAATTCGACGATTTTTATGATTATTTTTTGACGATAGATACCATAGTCTTCTAGATCATACTAAAATATTACGGCCCTACGACAAACTGGTTCAGCTTTAAAAATTCGTCAAAGTTTGCAAAAATCAGTATGGTCTTTTTGGCATTTGTCAAAATTAGACTTTTGATCGACGTTTTCTCAAAAACGCCTGAACCGATTTTAGAAATTTAAAAGCCATTTGATGTATTTCGGTGAGGACTATCGTTTGTCAGTTTTGTGCAACGATCTGCCAAGCCGTTCTTTGTAATTTGAAAAAAACTTTTCGTCCACATTTAAGCTCATCCTACCGAACGATTTTAAAAATCAAAAACTGTTCGAAAGATATTAGTTGGGAATGGTACTGATTATTTTTAGGTGAAATCTACCGAGCCAGCCGTTTTCTTGGTAATTAACTGTTGAAAAAAAAGTGTTAAATTTTCGTCGACATTTAAGCTCACCTACCGAAACCGATTTTACCGAACCGATTTTAAAATATCAAAAACTGTTCGAAAGATATTAGTTGGGAATGGTACTGATTAATTTTAGGTGAAAATCTACCGAGCCGTTTTCTTGTAATTAACTGTTGAAAAAAGTGTTAAATTTTCGTCGACATTTAAGCTCATCCTACCGAACCGATTTTAAAATATCAAAAACTGTTCGAAAGATATTAGTGGGAATGATACTGATTAATTTTAGGTGAAAATCTACCGAGCCGTTTTCTTGTAATTAACTGTTGAAAAAAAAGTGTTAAATTTTCGTCGACATTTAAGCTCATCCTACCGAACCGATTTTAAAATATCAAAAACTGTTCGAAGATATTAGTTGGGAATGGTACTGATTAATTTTAGGTGAAAATCTACCGAGCCGTTTTCTTGTAATTAACTGTTGAAAAAAAGTGTTAAATTTTCGTCGACATTTAAGCTCATCCTACCGAACCGATTTTAAAATATCAAAAACTGTTCGAAAGATATTAGTTGGGAATGATACTGATTAATTTTAGGTGAAAATCTACCGAGCCGTTTTCTTGTAATTAACTGTTGAAAAAAAGTGTTAAATTTTCGTCGACATTTAAGCTCATCCTACCGACCGACTGATTTTAAAATATCAAAAACTGTTCGAAAGATATTAGTTGGGAATGGTACTGATTAATTTATTTAGTGAAATCTACCGAGCCGTTTTATTGTAATTAACTGTTGAAAAAAAAGTGTTAAATTTTCGTCGACATTTAAGCTCATCCTACCGAACCGATTTTAAAATATCAAAAACTGTTCGAAAGATATTAGTTGGGAATGCTACTGATTAATTTTAGGTGAAAATCTACCGAGCCGTTTTCTTGTAATTAACTGTTGAAAAAAAGTGTTAAATTTTCGTCGACATTTAAGCTCATCCTACCGAACCGATTTTAAAATATCAAAAACTGTTCGAAAGATATTAGTTGGGAATGGTACTGATTAATTTTAGGTGAAAATCTACCGAGCCGTTTTCTTGTAATATTAGTTGAAAAAAATAATTTAAGCCGATTTTTATGTAAATTTTGGCGATATACATCATGGTCTTATAGAACTTACTGTAATATTACGGCCTAATGACAAGTAGTTTAATTTTAAAAATTCGTCAAAGTTTGCTAAAATTATTATCGTTTTTTTTAAAGTAGGATTAATGAAGTATATTATTTACACATTTTTTTTATTAAGTTTATTTACACATTTCGGGAAGTTCATGTAACTTGCCTCAAGGCTAAATACCAAACCAACTAGTTTTTTTTTAAACGTTATTACAAGAAAACGGCTCGGCCGATCTTTACCAAAAACTAATCAGCACGATTCCCAACCAATATCTATCGAATGGTTTTTGAATTTTCAGAATCGATTTAGAATTGCGGGCTAAAACGTGGGCGAAAAATTTTTCACTTTTCTGCAATTTACAACGAAACGGCCCGGCCGATCGCCGCACAAAACTCAGAGACGATAGTTCTCATCGAGATACATCGAATGGCTTTTAAATTTTTAAAATCGGTCCAGTCATTTTTGAGAAAACGTCGATTTACGGCAAAAAATCTGTTCACATACACACACACACACATACACACACACACATACTTTTTCCAAATTTGGTCTCATTCGATTCAGAATGGCTTGAAACGTCGAGAAAACATAAAATTAGCGAATCGGATTTTTTGATGAAAACATAAACTTCTCCTTCGGGAAGTTAAAAAATGCCTTTACTACTAAATAAAAAGAACAACTCAGCCGCGAGACCTTACCGATTCTCATTCATAAATTTTTAAACTCGTTAAAGAAATTTAGTTTCCATCACATTTTCTTATTTATTAACTTCCCGCAAGGTAAGTTATAGAAATCGCCGAAAAATGAAAATGAAAAATTTAATATATCTTTACGTTTCAGAGGCTTCTGAACATTTCGGCATACCTTATAAAAAATGAATGTATGTGTGTATGTGTATATGTGTGTGCAGATATAAATTTTTGTCAACGATTTCGGGAACACGGTTCAATAGATTTCAAGTATTCAAAAAACATTCGATTGCTGTTAATAAGAAGACGTGCTGATTAGTTTTTGTCATAGGCAGGTCTAGCCGTTTCGAGGATACGGGGCAAAAAGTGCCAGAAACGGTAACTCAGTTTTTAAGAGAACGGAGCGTCCGATTTTGATAATTCGAAAAACAGTTTACTTGTATTGACAAGATGAGCTGATAAAATTTTCATGAAGGCAGGCTGAGTGGTTTCGGAGATCTAGCAAAAAAGTAAAAAAGAATGCCATTAGGCGGTCAAAAATGATCATTAGACACATGAAAATCAAATTGTCAGATATTTTATAGATTTTAACAATGGGCATGAATTTTATTTACATTTCTATGGGTTCCGTACCAATGTTTATAAGTTAGACGGCGACGCGGTGCTTACGCATTTCTATATTTCGTTTCTATGCAGTTAAAGCATACGAATGCTTTGAAAAGAAGTTCAGAATTTCCAAAATATTTCAAAATAAAGAAAATATTTATTTTCAAAAAGTCTTTTTTTTCTAAAAAAGTAAATTTTTGTCAAAAGTTTATAGTTTCTCAGAGATCTAATTTTTTCAAAGTATTTTTTTTCAAAAATGTTAATCTTTTTAAAAAAATATTATTTTTGGTACGGGAAATTCCAGCAATTTCCTGAAGGCACGATGCCATGCGCCCCACTAGTTTTATTTATTGTCTAACTGACTTTGTATACGAGTACATTAGTCAATTACAATATTGTTAAGTCTAATCATTTCATCTCAACATTTCTCAGTATGACTACATAATATCAACACAGGTGGTTTTACACTACTTATATAAAAATCTCATTTTAATAAATATATCTACTCATGCATGTCTCATTTATAATCATTTATAATTTTATCTTATTGGATTTAATGTAAGTATATTAGGCACCATATATTCTTTTATAAACGTTGCCTATTTTTCCGAACTGAAAAAAATCCAAACTAAAACAGTTCTTTTAACCTCATAGTATTTTAGTATGTTCTTTGAGAATATGATTTCTATCATTATGAAATGATCCATCAAAATCGTCAAAACATTTTGTCAATAATTAATTACAAAGAGCATTCTTGTCCGAAATCGAAAGCCGAAAACCAAAAAGTAATCTGTACGATTGCTATATCTTTCTTATAATTTTTGAATGTTTAATATCGGCTCAAGATTTTTGAGTGATATGTTGATAATTGTGTTTTAACATTTCTGTTAATTCTGAAGAAACTGCTTTGGACTAGAGTCCAAATCGAGTTGCATCGAATAGTTACTGAGAAAACTTTCACAAAAAGTCAAAAATAAATCTAACATATGTACACCCGCACTCTCATAAAAGCTTTTTTTTCAATTTTGTTTTCCATTATTCGGTAATCAATATTGAAACATAATAATTAATAAACATCTCCTTTGGAAGGTGTCACATCTTACGTGTTATAGTTTCCAAGCATGCAGAATCAAAGTTTAAAATCAACGACCAAGGGATGCATATAAAATTAATATATTATTATCTGTTTTCATGTTAAATATGAAATTTCACAGATACTTTTATGTAATTCATATTAAAGAATACCATCATAAAGAATAAATTTATATAGTTATATAAGTTTAGGTCAGGGCGAGACTAGAAATGTAATAATTTCATATAAGTTATCGGTGTGAGTAAAAATGTTCCAATTTCTGTAATAAGAGTAAAGAAAAAGTAATGCATTAGCAAGTGGGCACCTTTCCAACTGGCCGCAAGGAATCGATGCCTACGACTACCACTAATAATGGAATTTTTCGCAAAGTAACAACATACCGCACCGGTCCGCATATCCGCCTACAACATAATCGCCGTTTAAATCACACAATGTGCGCGCGCATCTGATCAGATAAGCGACGGAGTTCGGTTACAAACAATGGCAATATAATGGCATCATTAATTTATAGCCCCAACATTTACGTGCATGCACAAACCGTTCGCGGTCCGCCGCGCCCTCCACGGAGCGGCAACAATGCCGCGATAAATCCGCGGCCAATGAGATCGGCGGGTACACCGGACTAGGGATGGGTAAACCGACAAACAGTTAATGCAGACTTCGAATCCTTAAGATTTAAATATGTTCAATATATGATTGTTTATGCCAAAAAATTTCCAACGCCGATCAGTGTTCTAGACCTTCTAAGAACCTAGACCTACGTACTCTTTATTCTATTCAAAAATTTAAGTCACGGAATTTAAATCTTCAATCTCGTAACTTTAAATGTGAAATATTTATATGTAAGCTCAAGCGTTGTCCCAAATTTCTTAGTGTATATCATAAACGCTTATAAATAATTTTCACTTTCTATAAATACAAACAAATGGATTGAGATTTTGAATTAATTTTAATGACACTATTCCCAACTCTTCTATTTTTCCCTTGATCTTATGATATTACAATACATAACACAAATTGATCCTTCGCCTCCCTCTACTTTATATTCATACTAAATTGAAATCTTTGCTTATATATTACATTATGTATTGAAACACAATTGCCTTAATATTTAATCAATATTAGTCGGAAAAGTAACAGAGAATTAGTTAGTGAAAAAAATTTTCAAAAGAATTTGAATAATAAATGATATGGCATGCTAGGAATTATTATTTAACCTTTTGCACTCGTACATTGAAACGGTATAGCGTATTTTATTGCCGCCACGACGACAGTCGAGCGCAAGGGGCTAGTATCAGATCTTTTTAGTTTGACCCAAAATTTCAGTATGGTTAATTTTAATGTGACGTATTAGTAAATTTTGAAAAAAAAACTATCATGCAGATAGTAATTTTAATTTATTTTTAATGAATCTATTATTGAATAATTTGATTTTTTTATTATCTACATATATTGAAAAATAAGTCGGGTTTTCCTTCCTGACGATATAACTCAAAGCACGAACCGATTTCGACAATTTTGCATTTGTTGGAAAGGTATCGGGCTCCGCAAGGTTTATAGCTAAGAATTAGTGGTGCGTCGTGCCTTAATGCAAATTGCTGGAACTTCACGCACCGTAAAAATTCGAGTAATAACATTTGTGAGAATTATCAGAATTATGCTTGGTTAAGTCAACGAGCAATTCTTGCCGCAAAGAATAATGATGTATACGCTCTGATATTCACCATTCAATCAAAAATTGCTGGCGATTTGGTGACATACCAATGATTCTGACTGGTCTTCCCTTTGATTTCAAACGATTGCAATTTCCAGTTCGCCTTGCATTCGCAATTACAATTAACAAGTCGCAAGGCCAATAGCTTATTGTTTGCGGGAAAAATTTCAAATAGATTATTTAGAAAATCATTGTTTTTCACATGGGCAGTTATACGTTGCCTCTTCACGAGTTGGAAAACCATCCGCTTTGTCTGTGTAACGTCAGATCAAAAAACAGAAAATGTGGTTTACCAAAGAGCACTTCAATGGAACGGATAATTTGCGATTCACTTTCATTTACTTAGAGAAGTTCAACTAAAAAACACTTCATTTTTGTAAGCGAAATAAATTTATTACTGTTGTGTAATAAAATCAAATTTTTTCTTTTCAAATATAAAACAAGCAAAAAATTCTTCATCTTTCTCCCGAAACCATCTGGTGGCGAAACGGAGTTCGTCGGGTTTGTTAGTTAACTATATAAATAACAATTTTAATACCAAGTTTCCTATATGCTTTCTTAATACAATTTGTTATAAACACGATATTATTCTAAATATATAAAGAAGATTTAATGATATGGTTTAAAAAGTTTTAAATCTCAAAGCTAATTTTACTACTCTTCATGATTATTGTTACATCATGTTAATAACTTCCCGTAAGATGTAAGAAAATGAAAATTTATGCACAAACATTTCAAGATCTGCTGAACATAGATTGGAAAACATTGTTGTATGTATGTGTACGCGAATACAAATTTACGTCGACGATTTTGGGAACACGAATCAATCGGTTTAAATGACTCAAAAAACATTCGATTTCTGTTGGTGAGAAAGTGATTGTGGGATGGGAAGACTGATTAGTGGAGCAAAAAGTTTTTGATAGTGAAAAAAACAGTACACTTGTATTGGTAGAATAAAGAAATCATTACATTTTTGAGAAGGCAGGTCATGCTGTTTCTGAGATTCAATTAAAAAAGTTAAAAAAGGTATTTGGTATTATATTAAATTATCATTAGACATATGCACATTCATCATCAGATATGTTATAAAGATTTTAAGAACAAGAACAAATGTTTACATTTCCATGATTTATAATGTTTAACCGTTGGATACCGCAACAAGGCGCTTACGCGCTTCGTTATTTTGTACAGCTACGCAGCTGGATAAAAAAAATCAGCTATCAAAAAGTCTCAATATTTTCAAAAAATGCAGATTAACAAAAAATGTTAAAAATTAAATTACATTTTCAAGAAATTCGCAAAAAACTATTTTTTCAAATTTAAAAAAAAAATCTTAAAGCTTTTATAAAATTTTAAATAATGGTTCGGGAAGTTCCAGCAATTTGCCTTGAGACACCATGCATGCACCACTAGTTTAGTTCACAATGAATTCATAAAACAAGCAGAACGGTCAAACCCTGTAGCGGGTAGTTCTATAGCGGGGTGCCCGCGAAAGCCCGATCACGTTGGTTTGAGCGGCCCGAGGGCGCTCTCTAATTGGGGCACTCCCAGCATTGTGCGATGCGGTTGCTGCGGGGCTCTACACTCCGCCCGATGGACTTCCATGCGTACCGTGTGTCTCTGGAATACTATTAGTGCAAAAAGATGTTCGCAATGACCGGACACTTGTCCGATCTGTCCGTGCGACCGCGACTTCTTCAAAGCTATAGCTATAGCTATTCATGCAGAATGCAGATACCCATTGTTGTCTATTGTTCTCGGTGATCCTTTGACGTGCCGTCCTAACTTGCGAGTGCAATTAGGTACTCTATGACGTTTAATATTATATAAAAAGGTGTATTGGATATTAGTGATCATTACATATTGATAGACACTTTGTACCCTTTGTTTTGTCTATATATAATATCGATAAAAACAAATTGACAGACTTTAATGTCGTGGTTTCCAAGCTATGGGGCGCGATAAGTAAGGGGTCGCAAAGCGTACAGTTGCTTCCAAAATACTATTTCCAAAAAATAAGTCAAAAACTTTGTATTGATATGAAAAAAATCTGAATGAATAAAATGAAAAAAAAAAGATTTTTGTGTATACTTCTTCAAAATATTTTATATCAATTTGTAGCCTAATAAATAAGTTATAATAGTTGACCATTTATAAAATTAGATTTGTAGAAAAATTAGGCGAAACGCAACTTTATTTTTTCGCGGCACAAAAATGTGTACACATGCAGATGAATTTTACAATTAATTTTTTGTTTAAAATTTGAAGTTATAGCTAATTCTTAGTTACTCGATACATGTCCTTTTTACATATAAAGACATAATCTTATAAACATTTTCGATTTACGATTAAAAAAAATCAGAATATTAGGAGATGTTATACATTTGCACATCAATTTTCTTGTCTTATTGCATCATTCTAATAATTTGTTTGCATTCACATAAACTGTGATTACTTGGTTTTAGAACCGGGGTTTTTAGGAAACCTAATCATAAAAAATCAAAACCTCAAAAAAGTATTTGAGATTATTGATCCGAACTAGATGATCCGCCAGGTGTTCAATAAATTGGTGAGGTTAATTTCTTTGAGGTGATGTACTGTACATCATGTACAGAATGTATTTAACGCACCTATCACGCACACTAGATGTTATGTTTTTGACAGATAATGCTATTTGCTAATTTTATGCTTTTCCGACGTTTCAAATCATTCTAAATCATTTGAAATCAAAAATGAAGAAAATAGGAGTGTGTCTGTAAGTGATCCCGAACATGATTTGTCAGCGTTTTCTCGGTGTTAGCAGTTTTTGAAAACTGCTACACCGATTTCAAAAATTTAAAAGTCAGTTAATCAGTCAGAAACATATCAGTTTCGAATCGTACTGATTAGTTTGTAACAATTTGAATTTATTTTGCAATGACAAACATTGTTTCAATATGCAGAATGTTGTACTACTCGAATGTGTTACAATTTTTTTTAAAGTTGGCTAATTAAATTCATTACAAATATCAAATAACTGATACTTGAACCTATATTAATTTTTTGTAGTAATTATTTTCAACACTTTCATCTCGCTAAAAGTTTGATATATGTAATAACAAGGTCACTCGATGAAACGTGTACTCTATTTTTGAAAAACCAATTACTCTTTCAATACCTCAATGATTGATTAATTATAGACATTGTTCTTAGTAGTAAACGTAATGTCAAAGGTGTTTTGAATCGATAATCTGATACTTACATGCACCAAAATTATTTTCACACGAGCGCATTCTATTTAATTACGTTTATAATCTTATGAATAAATTAAGAATGTACCGTAGTTTTTGAAAGGTGACCAATTCTATTAACCGTCGAAGTGTTCAATAATATGCACATAATTATTATGTAATCTCAAATATTCCAAAACTTTTTGTAGTTGTCAATGTGTGACATTTATAATGATTTCATAGGTGAACTACTTAATTGCAATTCTAATTACAAATCAATCAATATGATGTAGACGCTTGCATTAGCAAGTGATTATGTTCAAGGTGCCAAATTTTATTTAAAAAAATTAATTAATATAATTTTAGATTGCATATACATTTTTTGAACTCTTGCTATATTTAAATATGTTGGAACAGTTGGATGTACTAATTACATAATAACAGCAATGCAACATGATTTTAGTTATATAAGAATAAAATAGTCTGTTACATTGAGATATAGGATAGAGCGGGGCACAAAGGTCCGATTTGACTTTCAGTAATTATAGTATCTAAACTAAATGAATTACAATACGCTTACACATAACATATATCTGACAAACAAATGTCAAACTATTTTCAGTAAAATTCCCAGTTAACTTGGCTAGCTTGTTTTTTGTCAGAAGTATTCATCATCAAAGTGAGTAACTATTCATTTAATTAATTTATTAACTTCTCGCAGGGTAAGTTATAGCAATAGCAAAAAAATCGAAAATGAAAATTTTTATATATCTTCACGTTTCAAAGGTTTCTGAATATTTTGGCATACCTTAGAAAAAATGGATAAATGTGTGTGTCTATGTGCGTGTGTGTGCGGATACAAATTTTTGTCGACGATTTCGGGAACACCGATCAACCGATTTGAATAATTCAAAAAACATTCGATTCGTATTGATAAGGAGATGTGCTAATTAGTTTTTGGTGAAAGCTGGCCAAAAAGGTCAACTCAGTTTTTAAGAGAACGGAGCGTCCAATTTTAATAAAACATTTTACTTGTATTGACAAGATGTATAACTGATTAAATTTTTGGGAAGGCAGGTCCAGCGGTTATAAACCATTCTCTCAATAAAAATAAGCTAAAACATTTGGCGGTCAAAAATGTTTATTGGGCACATGTACATCAAATTATCGGATATTTTATAGAGGTTTTAATAATGTGTACACATTTTGGGTAAATTATTTGGGTTCCGTACCAAGATTTTCTATTACGGTACGGAAAGTTCCAGCAATTTGCCTTAAAGCACGATGCCATGTATCCCACTAGTTTTAAAATTGATTTGTTAACCGAATTTACATGTTTCATTATTGATACATAAATCAATATACTCGTAATATTCGGAGGTTCAACTGCAAAAAACTGAGAACATTAAAAAATAATAAAATCTCTGATCTTGATTTTTTTACATAAAAATTAAAAACTTGAAATTCCTGTCGTTCTATGGCCCCTTTTCTCCTTTAATTTCATGTGCAACAGATTTCTGAAACGTTTTTCATTTATGTCCATATTTTGCCGAATCCATTAGTAACCATATTTTCAGGTAAATACAAAAATGTTTGCATATTGAGGAGTAAATATGTTTGTAAATTACTGCTGGAGGTTACAAAAAGGTACTCATCGGAGATGATATAAATGATGCAGGAATCCTTTGCACAGGTCTTTTAAAGAAAAAAGGCAGAAAAACGACAGAATTAAGAAATTATAAGATTTTAATTCTATTTATAGAAATGTTCAAAATCGGAGATTTTTCTACTTTTTCATTTTTCTCCGTTTTTTGCGGTTGAACCTCCAGTTTTCACTTTAGATTTGTGTCCGAGCGGCAAAATATACAATGGAAAGCTTATGTCGAACACTCAGTTATACAGATAACTAAACATTTATTATTTATATAGATCTGTTTTTCTAATCAGACAACTAAACACTTATTTTGTAGATGTTATGTCTTAAAAGTATTAAATCGAATTGAGAACATGTAAAATTATACCAAAAGTGCAATTCAAATAATTTAATGTTTGAAAATTTCTATCAAGGCCTAAATCATTAATTTTTGTATTAAACGATCACTATTAAATCACTTTTATATTCTTTTTAAAGTCCAAAGTGAGACTACTAAAGACAATAATACAATTACAATTTAATCATAAAACATTTGAACACAGTTTTCTGCGCTTTTTGGCACCCAACAGAACTAACTTTTAAAGCAAAAATGGCATCATAATGTTAAATTATTTAACCCTACTATATGGGCAGAGCATTATGATGCTCTTTTTGCTGTAGAAGTTCGTTTTGTTGAAGTCTAATAAGTACAACAGAAACAATTCTATTAGAATACAAATCATATGAAAGAAATTAAGTTATTTTATATAAAAAGAAGTTTGAAAAATACAATATTACTATGTCATTTGATTTTCATTGTAATATCCTATAAATTATCGATGGAGCATCTAAAGCACTCGTCGGTCTGTCAATTTTGAATTAATAATTCATTTGCTTTCTGTCTTTATTAATTTAAAGCCATAAAATATGAATTAGACGAAGTTGGTTTGCTCATTTGTAAAATAATTCATTACAAATTTTTTTGGCCAGTAGTGATGCTATTGTACGTTCAAAAATATTGAGTTTATTAAAAAAAACTAAACTAGTGGGGTGGGTGGCATCGTGCCTTAAGGCAAATTGCTGGAACTTTCCTTACAGTAACAAAATGTTCGATGAATACTGAATGTTTTCAAATAAATTATTATAAATATTGTAACATTGTCTAATATTTATAAGTATTATATAAACTGAATTGCAAAGTTGAAATTATTTGTTTAAAGTATATTAGAACTATAGTCAGAATTAAAAATAAAAGCTGAATTATTTTCGATATACTAAAAATTAAAAAAAAAAATGAAACAAAAATTTTTTTTTCCAAAATCAATTATTTTGTTAAGACAAGCAGAAAGTTCTTTGAATCATTCAAATCGGACGCTTAGTTCTCTCAAAAACTGCCATTTTTTACATATTCAGCTCCGTATCATCGAAATGGCTAGGCCTACCTTTGCCAAAAACCAATAAACACTTCTCCCAATCATTACTAATTGAATGTTTTTTAGATCATTCGAATCGGATACTCCGTTCTCTCAAAAAGTCGATTTCTATTTTCTGCACTCTTTGCTCCGTATCCCCGAAACGGTTGGACCTGCCTTTGCCAAAAACTAATCAGCTCTTTTCCCTATCGATAGGAATCGAATGTTTTTTTTGATCCGTGGGCCCGAAAACGTGACTGAAAATTTGTATCCATACATACATACACACACGGGTGTATGTATGTACACACACGAGGTATGCCAAAACGTTCAGAAACCTTCAAAACGTCGAGAAATGTAAAAATTTTCAATTCCGATTTTCGGCCTATTACAATAACTTACCCTACGGGAAGTTAATAAAATAAACATTGATAGGGCCCCTAAAGAATTTGCCACGGGCCCAGGAGGGTCTATTACGCCACTGGTTGGAACACGTATATGAATCGAAATGAAAACAGCGAAGAAGTAAGTGGAAGATCTAGACAACTAGGTTAGGCGTTCTCGAGTAAAAGATGTTCGTTTTGTGGGTGAACTTTCTCTGTTACAGGGAATCCTGTGACTAGCTAGATACCAGTCGACTGGTTTCCGGGCGTGGCTGCAATTGTTAATGCTAATAGTTGACTCCAAGTGCCAGAGCCGGTGAATGTTATCCGAATGCATCTCACGCAGAATACCGCGCAACGCCCGCCATCGACGCGATGCACTCGCTCGTGTGAATATCTCGGGAGAAAACTCACTCTTACTTTTTAACAGAAAAGCAAATGTTACGAGTTCGCTCTGGAGGTAAACGCACAGAAATGCGATGCGGTGCGTTTGATATTTGATTGTATTTTCGTCTTATTATCGAAGAAACAATTTCATAGCTACAAGTTTCGATTAGTTGCAAAGAGAATTAAATTCCAAATACATATCATTTATTAGGAAGCTGAAACGATGAAAAACTAGAGTCAAGATAGACTGATGATTAAACTCAGTTTGAATTTGAAACATTCTTTAATAATGTAAAATGTTTCAAAACCCAAATATTAATATTGCACATACGTTAATAATAATTGAAAATTTAAAAATATTTGATTATAATCACCCGCGAATCGTCTCGATTTTCCAAATAAATTTAAAATCAATGTATTTTATACGCTTTTAAATTATATCTAATTTTTTGTATACTAAATCCAGAATAAATAAAAATTAGATTTAAAAGAATATGTAAATATTTATATAATTTGAAAGGTTGTCAAATATCTCCCTTCCGCCTTTTTGTATTATAAACCAAGAGCAAAAAAGCGGAAGGGAGATATTTGACTATAATAATAACATGTTAATTTTATTATTCGATATAGCGTTCAAAATACTACTTCAAAGTACCTACTAATATGTTATCACTGCTAAGTCTTAATTGGTTTTCTACAAATTTTAGGTCTAAGTATTCAGCTTATGAATAAACTTCCACTCAATATCCGAAACTTAGACAGCAAAAAATTTCATGCTTCCCTAGTTATACTTTTTAAAGAATTAGCTTTTTATGACATTACTGAATTTTCTCAATTTGATTTCAATAACTATTTTCTTGCATAATCCTTATCCTTTATCTATGTAGTCTGACCATTTGATCGCATGTACAACCATGTTTTTTTTTATTGCTATTTTATTAATTTAAAATTTTTTACGGTTTTAAATGAGTATAACTTTCAACCTTGTGCAAGAATTTTGAGCTTGACTGGTGGTCAAATAGACTTTAATATGATGAACTTGATGATGAACATTGTATTTAATGTTCGAATGCTTTTTTAGCTCTTTTTTCAGAAGCGAAATTTGTGCAGCTACTATGATTATTATAAAATTACTATCCTTTTAATATTAACTATGAATAAGCTTGACAAGAGCAAGAGAGAATAAATAAATAAATAAATATATTTTTTAAAATTTAACTGTGAAGGGTAAAGCGGAACTTAAAGGTCTGCGGCCCAAACCCATTATCTCAAGAACAAATATAAATCTTTGCAACAGTACTATTTTAAAGTAGAAGCCAAAAGATGTGTAACCAGCCATCACCCAATTCTTACGATGTCGATATTAGGAGATAAACGGCCATGTATCAATGATCTCCAGAAAATAGAAAAGTTTTTACAGGAGTTAAATTAATTTAATTGTCATTGCAACTCTGCTGGCAATGTTTCCTGACCATTCTAAAATATTAAGGCCCTAAGGTAAGTTGTTTTTTTTTAATTTTATTAGGCCTCGCTTGATACTATGAGCATTTAGCCGCCTACAACATTTTATTTTATATACATTCTATACTATTTTTTTATATCATATTTATTATTATATATCCTATTCTGTATTTTTATTCTTATTTTTTTCTTTAGTGTCTTTCAATTATTATGTTCAATTTAGACTTAATTTTTTATTCTATTCAACTTCTATCTTCCTTTCCATTTTATTTCATCATTGAAATAATCCTTCCTCTAATCTCAGCTCAGCTCTAATATTTTAAACTTCCCGTAGGGCAAGTTATAGTAATCGCAAAAAAATCGGAAATGAAAATTTTTATATATCTTTACGTTACAAAGGTTTCTGAACATTTTGGCATATTTTAGAATAAATTGATGGTGAAGGCAGGTCTAGCCGTTCCGAAGATAAGAGGCATAAATTTCCAAAAACGGTAACTTAGTTTTTAAGAGAACGGAGTGTCCGATATAAATAATTCAAAAAACATTTTATTTGTATTGACAAGATAAATAACTGATTAAATTTTTGGGAAGGCAGGTCTAACGGTTATGGACTCTCAATAAAAATAAGTTAAAAAACGCCTTTCGGCGGTCAAAAATGATAATTAGACATATACACATCAAATTATCAGATATTTTATAGAGATTTTCATAATGTGTACACATTTTGTGTAAATGTATTTTGTGTTATTGGATTCCGTACCAAGATTTTTAATTACGGTATGGAAAGTTCCAGCAATTTGCCTTAAGGCACGATGCCATGTACCCCACTAGTTTCTTCTTACTCCTAATACAAATCAGCTATTCGAATTCTGTAATTTTATATTCTTATTCCTATTTTATATTCTTATTCCTATTATTCAAATTCTAACTGACAAATCCAATTCTATTCAATTTCAAATTAACTCTATATATTTCTTTTTCTTAAATTCTAAGTCAATGACAGGATTTGATCGAAAGATTCCTGTCTTGTAAACCGAACACGACGCTACTAATTGAGCTATGCTCGCCACAGACAAGTTGTTTAATTTTTAAACTTTGTCAAAGTTTGAAAAAATTAGTAGCATTCTTTTGGAGTTGGTCAAAATTAGTACTTTTATCGACATTTTTCCTAAAAAACGCCATTTGATGTAACTCGAATTTCGAAGTAAATAGTAGAAATGTGAAAAAATGTTTCCCTTATTTTAGCCCACAATTTGAAGTAGATTTTAAAAATTCAAAAACTATTCGAAAGCAAAGGAAATCATGCTGATTATTTTTAGCAAAGATCGGCCGAGCCGTTTCTTTATAATTAAGTGTAAAAAAAATTTCGTTGCAACTTTTTATGCAGATAGATATCATGGTCCTACGATAAGTCGTTTAATTTTAAAAATTCAACAAATTTATGTCAAAAGTCGCTTCTGTGATCTGAGGAGTCAAAATTTGAATTTTACAAATTTAAAAGCTATTAGAATAAATTAGGTATACGAATTTATTTTATTCGAATAAATTATAGTACCTGCATGAATTAAAAAAAAACTAATCATAACAAAAGACTAATTATGTAACTAATATAATTCGAGGCGCCAGCTCGAAATCAATCAATCGTAACAAAGGGTTATCGAATGATGTATTGCTAAAATAATTATTATTAAGCACTAAATTCTCAAATATTTACTAGCACAAACATATATATTTATTGCTCTGATACTGATTTATATGAATTCTGAGAAAAGTCTCCTGAATTTCACAATAACCATCAATAAATATAATTCTACGAGTCTCGTCTGAGTTATATTTGCTTTGAACTATTCGTTTTTAGACTAGAAGCAGAGGCAATTTAATTTTATCTCAGCAAAGCTTTGCAGAAATGAAATGTTGCAATGCATTTAATATTTATCTCAATATGTAATTCCTTATTAATGATGTTTGAATTTCATTCGTACGATTCGCATCCCAGTCATTCGCAATATTCCTACAGAAATAAGTTCAAACCGTTAATAACAAAAATATTATACCACTTTTATATTAACGTTTTCAAATTCTACTCGCATACAAATATATTAATAATTTGTAATAATAATATCATCATTATCTTTGAACGAATAACAACAATCATAAATAAAAACTAAAATTAAATTATTTTAAAATAGATATTTGCAAACGTGTATAATATCCGTAATGTGTTTGGAAAGACGAAAACGCTCATTGATTTTAAGAAAACGATGACATAAGCCTTACATCATTTTTTTAGCAAATAAGTTCGGAATTAAAAACAAATGTGAAATTAATTTGTGGTTATTTGATATTTTCCCTTAAGGCAAATTTTATGTACCAATATAGGGTAAGTATTAAACTTTTCTTGAACATCATACTGCATAAAAATACGTCCTTATATCATTACTGCATAAAGTTTGAAACAATAGTCTGATATTTCAAATATGTAATTATGTTTTTTTAATTTCCCGTAGGGTAAGTTATTGTAATGGGCCGACAGTCGGAATTGAAAATTTTTACATTTCTCGACGTTTTGAAGGTTTCTGAACATTTTGGCATACCTCAGAAAAAATGGATGTGTGTGTATGTATGTATGGATACAAATTTGCAGTCACGTTTTCGGGCGCACGGATCAACCGATTTGAATGGTTCAAAAAACATTCGATTCCTATTGATAGGGAAAAGAGCTGATTAGTTTTTGGCAAAGGCAGGTCCAGCCGTTTCGGAGATACGGAGCAAAGAGTGCAGAAAATAGAAATCGACTTTTTGAGAGAAATTTTGAATTTCAATTAGTAATGATTGGGAGAAGTGTTTATTAGTTTTTGCTAAAGGCAGGCCCAGCCATTTCGAAGATACGGAGCTGAATATGTAAAAAATGGCAGTTTTTGAGAGAACTAAGCGTCCGATTTAAATGATTCAAAGAACTTTCTGCTTGTCTTAACAAAATAATTGATTTTGGAAAAAAAAATTCTTTCAACTTTTTTTTTTTTTTTTTTTGGTCGAAAATAATTCAGATTTTATTTCTGACTATAGTTCTAATATACTTTAAACAAATAATTTCAACTTTTCAATTCAGTTCATATAATTCTTATAAATATTAGGCAATGTTACAATATTTATAATAATCTATTTGAAAATATTCAGTATTTCTCGAACATTTCGTTACGGTACGGGAAGTTCCAGCAATTTGCCTTAAGGCACGATGCCATAATTCCACTTACAGCTAGTTTTTGTTTTAGTCCATGCTTATATTATTTCAATA
The DNA here is from genome assembly GCF_003426905.1 of Ctenocephalides felis. Classification (NCBI taxonomy): domain Eukaryota; kingdom Metazoa; phylum Arthropoda; class Insecta; order Siphonaptera; family Pulicidae; genus Ctenocephalides; species Ctenocephalides felis. The sequence continues at coordinate 47,787,554 of NW_020537324.1, read as the reverse complement.
GAACTGATTTGTTACAAATTGATCAATATGAAGATAATTGCAAGAAAAAACTAGTGCAGTGTATGGCATCGTGCCTTAAGGCAAATTGCTGGAACTTCCCGTACCGTAACGAAATGTTCGAGGAATACTGAATGTTTTCAAATAGATTATTATTAATATTGTAACATTGTCTAATATTTATAAAAATTATATAAACTAAATTGCAAAGTTGAAATTGTTGGATTAAAGTATATTAGAACTATAGTCAGAATTGAAAATAAAATCTGAATTATTTTCGATATATTCGATTTTAATTAGGAAACCGACAAGGTTCAGTAACTAGCCTCAAGGCACAACGCAAATATACGATTAGTTTTTGTTGCATTAAACTGCATTGACAAATGTGCATTCCATAACTTACGAGTTACGTGATCCGGTGATGAGGTGAAAGACGTAAATGGGAAGGGCACGATATCGCGACTGTCACACGTAGAAAGAGAGACTTGTAATTTATCGGGCGATCGGCTTATTCACACGATCCAGGTTGCAAATGTTCGAATGCAAATTTGCCACAGGCGTAGGGATATAATGGATTTATGATATGTTCAGTACATTTACTTTAAAAATTTTGTTCGTTGCTCTCGGACAGACGAATGACAATGTTTTATATATTGCGTTTACTGACTAATTTTAAACATAAAAAAATTATAATTTTGGCATTTTTAACAAGTAAAATGATAAAATCAAAAACAAAAGTATTTTTCTTTATCAAATACTCTAAAAAATCGTTTTACAATTCCCAATGAAGTTTTCATTTTTGCAGTAAGGATTTGAAATGGGATGAAGGACTACCACCGATATTTCAAAAACCAGTAAAAGTAGAATGCAAAATGTGTAAAGAATATGTAATGAACATACCTTGATTTTTCGACGACACTCTCAAGAAAAAGACACAAATGTTTGAAGATCCACAATAAGAGTATTTGCTTTCGTTGTAAAAAAATCAATTGTACAAAAAATAAATTAAATAAATAGTTTTCCCCCTGCTGATGAATATTTCTTACAAAATACTATATCAAAGTTTTATACAGTATATTATATGTAAGAAATGTATCCATGAAACTTATATTTAGCATTGTTTAAATAAAGTTGCTATTATTTCATAAAATCTTTTTGAAATTAAAAATAAGATATTGGATATGTTTTGCCACTGGATGCTCTATATTTCCCGCCTACAGGAAAGAAAGGAACATATGACAAATTTAAAAAAAGAAACATTCTATAATTAGGAGTTTACTGAACATAGGGCGATAGTTATTTTTTTGACACGTGTTATGTTATGTATTGAGATGTTATTTATTTGGTTTAGTCAGTATAATCATTTAAAATCAAATTGAACTTTTGTGTCCCACCCTACCCTACTAAATTATATATGAAAACATAAAAATCAAATTGCTTTGCCAAAATGCCCAATATGCTCTGAAAACAAGAAATAAAGTATACTTAAATATTTATAGTATATTAATAAAATTGAACATAATATATTATCTTATAATATCGAAGAATGACATACATGGATTAGCTATTTTTTAAGGTTAGAGAGAGAGGGTACTTAATTTTTCACTATCATTAATATTATAAAACTAGTGGAGTATGGCATCGTGCCTTAAGGCAAATTGCTGGAACTTTCCATACAAAAAATATATTTTTTTTGTTTTAAAATTTTTGAAAAAAAGACTTATTTGGAAAATAAAACTTTAGGAATTTTTTTTTATTTTGAAATATTTTGGGAATTTTGATTTTTTTTAAAGCAATCGCATTCCTTTAGCTGCATAGAGACGCAATATCGAAGCGCGTAAGCGTCGCGTCGCCGTCTAACGAACAAACGATGCTACGAAACCCATAGAAATGCAAACAAAATTGATTCACATGATTAAAATCTCCTTAAAATATCTGATAGTTTGATGTGCGTATGTCTAAAGATTATTTTTGACCTCAAAATGGTATTTTTTACTTTTTTTACTATATCTCCGAAACCGCTGGACCTGCCTTCCCAAAAATTTAATCAGTTCTTTAGCTTGTCAATACAAGTAAAATGCTTTTTGAATGATTAAAATCGGACTCTCCGTTAAAAACTGATTTACCGTTTTTGGTACTTTTGCCCCGTATCTTCGAAACGTCTAGACATGCCTGTGCCAAAAACTAAAAAGTAAGTTTCCTTATTATTATTAGGAATGGATTGTTTTTTGAATAATTGAAATCGGTTGAACCGTGTTCCCGAAATCGTCGACAAAAATTTGTATCCACACACACACATACATACACAAATACATAATTTTTTTCTAGGGTATGCCAAAATGTTCAGAAACCTCTGAAACGTAAAGATATATAAAAATTTTCATTTTCGATTTTTTTGCGATTACTATAACTTGCCCTACGGAAAGTTAAATAAATTTTTATAAATACTTATATTAAGATAAAACTAAATTGAATTTACTGAGTGCAGTTTACTCTATATCAAGATGTTTAGCAGAAGTCGCGCGCCGCGCTCGTATAGCTAACCCAAATAGTGCTCCGCCCGTAGGCGCTTAACTAGTCGCTCGCGTGGGAACCTTTGCGATGCAAATCTGGGCGCGCGACATCGCGGACACTGGCTAGAAATAAGTAATGGATAATAATATGAGATCTAGTAATCGACCCAACATTTATTACATACAAGGAATATAGAAAGTAATGTGTGTTTAATCAACTTGTAAGCAACAAGTTTTAGTTGGTGAATTCAATATTAAGTTACAAGGAACAGATACGTAAACAACATGAAACTAAATTTGATTAGGAATTGTTTCAATATTACCTAATGTTCAGATTGCATGACATAGTAAAAAATATCATTGTGGCCTCTGGCGAATTGCAGAAAAAACTAGTTGTAAGTGGCGTTTTTCTTTAAGGCAAATTGCATAAACTTTCGTAATTCAACAATTTAGATACACGATTGATGCTTTTTAGACTGATTTCTAATATCTGTAATTGTATAAATTAAATTACTTTGTTTAAAACAATTCTATTTGAAAAAAATTTCCACTTGCAAATTCCAAAATTTATATGTATTACGCCGCCGGAGCGGCAGCATCCGAATTCAAAGGATTAAGTGTGGACACCAACTGCAATTACTCGCTATCTGCGAAACGCGGACATAAATTTGCGAATAAAGGTTCTGATTAGAATAGCCTAAGGCCAAAGAAAAAATTCAAACTTTGGTAAATTTTCATAATTTACGTACTTATTGTAAGCCTATGATATTTTAGTATGCTATTTTTGACTACGAAATCTATCGTAATACAAATTTTCATCAAAATCGCCAAATAAGAATTTACAACACATATTTACCAAAAACCCTGACCTGGCAGTTCTTTACCAAAAACTAATCAGCACAATTCCCAATCAATATTTTATGAACTATTAAAATCTGGGTATGTGTGATAAAACGTGAACAAAAAAATTTACACTTTTTTGCTAATTATAAAGAAATGACTCGGCTGGTGGTGGCGCAAAACTGATAAACGCTAGTTTTTATCAAGTTACCCCGAATGGATATTAAATTTTTGAAATCAGTTCAGCAGTTTTTGAGAAAATGACGACGACAGTTAAAGTCTAGTGCTCAGTCATCAATAAACGTTTAGTTATTAACTACAAGACAAACGTTTAATATAATATTTTAAGAGAAAAAGGCAAAAGAGAATAAGCCAAGACACAGCAAAAGTTTAAAAAGCGAAGAAAATATTTCTTGATTATCGATATTTTATATCGAGTTTCAGGATGGTCAATATATAGAATAAAAAAAATTATTACAACTCCAAGATAATGGGAGCTTAAAGCTTTCCCGTTTTACCATAATTATTACTCGCAGTTCTTATATTATTAACTCCCTATAGGGTAAGTTATAGAAATGATCCGAAAATCGAAAATGACATACCGACGGACATTTTGACATACCTCGGTAAAAATTGATGTGTGTGCGTGTGTGTGTGTGTTTGTCTGTAATTGTGGAGACAATTTTTCGTCTACGATTTCGGGCGTATGGATGAACCGATTTGAAAAATTCAAAAAGCAATCGATTCTTATTGATAGGCTGATGGGTTAATTAGTTTTTGGGAAAGACAGGTCCAGCCGTCACGAAGATAAGGAGCAAAACGTGCAGAAATTAGAAACCGAGTTCTTGACAGAACAAAGTATCCGATTTGAATGATCCAAAAAACATTAAGAATTTTTTTTTTCGTATAACGAAAATAATTCAGATTTTAATTTTAATTATTGCTAAAGTTCTTAAGCTTACTTGTATATTTTAAATAAATAATTTGAACTCTGTAATTCAGTTTATATAATTTTTATAAATATTGGAAAATGTTCCAGTATTTACAATAATCTATTTGAAAACATTTAATATTCCTCGATCATTTTATTGTTACGGTACGGACAGTTCTAGAATTTACCTTAAGGCACGATGCCATACACAACTAGTTATTTTTGATTTTTGTATACTGACAACAATAATTAACACTTTTCAAATATATTTAATTAATTATTCCACTGTGAGGCCCACTTTATATAAAACAATAGCATTTCGATTGAATTGTTCTCTACGCCTTTATAAATCATTATTGATAACATAATCAAATCTCTACAGTTTTGTGCATTATCAATATACATTATCTGGAAAATCTTAAGATTTATTATTAAAATTAAGCGAAATCTCGGTGTGAAACCATTCATGATTACCGATAAATTCCACGGTAGAACATGACTTTCGCTGTTGTACCTATTAAATCCGGTGATTGGGTTGGGCGCACCACGCGTTTCTTGTCGATTTTATCTTGGCGAATAGATGGAGCGGATCATAAAACGCAATCAGTCGCGTACGGGTGAAGATTAAAAGGATAACGAGCAAAGGTTAAAGTAATAAATTGTTGCGCTATATGATCGCATTAATATTACCAGTATTACGGTATTGGACATCGGCGATAAAAATTCTACTCAAACCAATTGCATTATTTGTAAATCATATAACAACATTATAAATCAAATTGATTTGTAATTATTAACTTCCTGTACGGTAAGTTATAGTAATCGCGAAAAAATCGAGAATGAATTTTTTTATATCGTTATGTTTCAGGGGTTTCTGAACATTTTGGCATGGCTTAAAAAAATGAATGTAACTGTGTTTGTATGTAAGTGTGTGTGTGCAGATACAAATATTCGTCGACGATTTCGGGAACACGGATCAACCGATTTGAATAATTCAAAAAGCATTCGATTTGTATTGATGAAGTGACGTGCTGATTAGTTTGGCAAAAAGAGCCAAAAATAGTAATTCACGAAAAGCCGTTTAAATTTTTGCGAAGGCCGGTCTAGCGGTTTCAGAGATTTTTATGGCAATGCGGCGCTTACGCGCTTTGATATTTCTTCTCTAAAACAACCACGCCGCATGTTTGCTTCGAAAAAAATTCATAAGTTTAATAAAATTTTAAAGTATAAGAAAATTGTTTAAATATAAAAATAAATTTAAACATTTCAAAAAAGTCAATTTTTTCAAAAGTTTCAAAATTCTCAAAAATCACTTTTTCAGTTTTCATTTTTGTTTTTTAATTTAATTTGAGGTACGGGAAGTTCCAGCAATTTGCCTCAAGTTTATGCATTTAGAAGTTACAGATTCAAATTTTATAAATCAAAAAACTATCGAACTAAATACTATCAGAATATCAAAGAACTATCGAAAATTCCTAATTAATTCCTACCTAAAAAAATATGTTTTTTTTACTCATTTGCAGAAATAGGCAGAAGAGAAGCAAACAGATGTTTTATTCTTAATTGTGAGGTGTTTTTACTTCAATGCAGAATACAAATAATAGCTTCAATGCGAAATACAATTTTCATGGGTACATTTTATCACCCTAGATAACCCTGTATATGACCTAGCTCTGTTACTTCGTCAAAAATATACATTGGTAGAATTATAATAACTATTAATTTTTATTTTTTCTTACAAAATTGTTGTCAACATAATTTTCTTTTTATTTTTCTTTCAATTGATTTCATTGTTTACACCTTTGTCCCACATAAACTTTTCATATAATACTAAATAATCAGCTTATATATATATCAACCATTTACATTTATACATTTCGCAAAATATAAAAAAGACAGATATTTTAAAACCAAAAACTAGATTAGAAAACTGAATGAGTTTGGAATAAACTGAATAGGTATATTAGAATTCGTATATCAGAAAATTCTAATGTTCTAATATGGATTCATGATACCAGGAATTCGGAAAACAGATCAGTCTTACAAAATTGAAGTTTCGATAGCTATCGGGAAGTAAAAAAAAACGATTATTTATACTGGTGAAATTAAAAAAAATGATTCTGCAAATTTTCTAAACTCAACACATTTTCCATTATAAAGAATGATCAAATGGTGCGTATAAAAAGTGTTATGAGAGGAAGAAATATATCCAGAAAACATGGTTTTAAATTGGGTTGTTGGAATTATTAAATAAAAAAAAGATTATAAATTCCTTCCGTCATTCTATTATAAATATATTGCATCTTTCCCAATGTAGCAAGAATCAGAATCATTCCAATTAATCAAATCCTTGGAAAACTGCATCAACAACTCTATGTTTAGAAGATTCGAATATCTAAACAGAAAAAAAACTAAATAACAAAATAAAGCAGAACTAAAACAATATCTTGTAAAAATATTTCTTTGAAAAAGTCAGAAAGACTACTGGAGCGAATTGCTGCTCCAATATACAAAAAATGCAACAACGCACAAGCACAAAGCTGTTTGCTTCATACAGGGCAATAAAACACATTTACCCAAAAATATTAGGTATTATTTTCAGTACAAGTATAAGCGTCAATAAGAAAGGATATAAGAAAGTACCCGCGTAACTCGCGAAACCAGTTGAATTTAAAACAAAATAAGTTAAGTTATGTATAACTAAATCATAAGTAAATATATTAGTGAAATCAATAAGTCAACAAGAGTTTCATTATAAACCCAATTTTACATTTAAGGGAAATGTACCAACTACCTAAATATGGTAGAGAAATGCCACTCTAGAAAATGTCATCACTTGGCAAACTGGCTCTATCAATTAATGAGATTATTACGGAAATGTTAATATAACCAGAGTCGATTAAATGAAATTCATGGTATCTGACCAAGTTAGATTTTGAAATCAATCAGTCAGAATAACATCATTAGCATATCTAATTATTTTTACATCCAATAAGCTAATAGAACCGTTTAACACAAGTTCACAAGTTTAACTGCCATATAAGGAGGTCTAATATTAGAACCCATCACAAATATCTGTGATAAAGATTATCATAAAAGCAGAAATATATATTGATGAAAATGAAGTGTAAATTTTATTTAAACTAGCAAAATGTTTAATAACGTATTATAGACGTTTTGATACTATATATGTGTCATCATTCAGATCAAAACAATGCAGAACATCGAATGAATACAGTAACAATATTAATTAATAGAAAAGCGTGCAAGAAAATATAACTTTGTATTTATTATTGATAGTTATCTAAAGTCATTAGCGATCGTGATCATTTAACCTAGTTAAATCACAAAGCTACTATTTATACCACGTTATCTATATTACGAAAACCTTTTAAATGTTAACATGACAATTGTAAATACATTAAACCTACAATTTTAAGACTCATAGCGGAAACCGGTTCAAGTGATCCATAGTTTAATGTCATCTACACTTTAATGCGGAACAACTTTCAATTTTATTATCTAAATTGGAATTATCGTTCACGACTCTGTGCTTCGCATATCGATAAAGCTAAGTAATAACTTATACTATTGTTCGGTTGACATGGCAAACTGTTAACTAATAGCATAACGGTTATTCAAATAAGATCTGACATCGGTCATTTCTGACCGATTGACATAAAACTTAGATGTGCTGGGTAACGGATTATATCGTCCGTTAGGAACACAAGTAAAGAAAAACATATGAGTTATATGAGAGAAAATGAATTATCTTTTAAATAGTCATGAGAAATATGCATGTATTTATTTCAACGAGTTTGGAATGAAATAATTATTAGTCATAAAATAATATGCATTATAGTATAACGTAGAATTACTAGCATTTTAATTCTTTTAATAAAGTTTTCTTTGATTATTATTTCATATATAAAACTTTTTCATATACGTATAACATATCGTATAACATATCGTATAACAAACTATTTGAAATGAATAATCTAATAATTATCGGTAGATTATATGCCTCCTATTTGCTAATTTTAGGTTTTCCCGACGAATCGAGTTATTCAATGAGTATGTGTATATGATTTTTGATCTTTTGACTCTGTTTTATCGTAAACGGCTGGACCGAATTCATAAATAAGTAAAAATTTTATGTGTCCACGTTTTAGCCAGCAATCCTGAATTGACTTTAAAAATTCTGAAACCGTTCGAAAGATATTGGTTGGGAATCGCGTTGATTAGTTTTTGGTAAAGATTGGCCGAGCCGTTTCTCACAATTAAATGTTGAAAAAAGTTTTGGATGATTTTGATAAAAAAAATTATGATCATTACCTTAGTAAACGTACTGAAATTTGACGGTTCTACGATAAGTTGTTTATTTTAAAATTTCATCATAGTTTGAAAAAATATGATTTAAAATAAAAATTTGAGTCAAAAGTTGCTCTTGAAATGCGATGAATAAAATCTTGAATTTCATCCACGTTGTCTCAAAAATAGCTGAACAGGTTTCACAAATTAAAAGGGCCAGCAAAAATGTGATATTTTGTAACCGTTCCCGCAAAAATCTCAAGCCTATGAATTTGTGTTGTTCATAAAAAAATATTAATAATTATTTATTTAAATAAATGATACGTAATAAGCAGTTTACAGTTACTTCTTTAGTTGTGTAATAAATATTACCATTCATGATTAACTAAGGACGAGGACGAGGACTGCATACACCATTTCGTTATCGTACCAGTATTTTCTTATTGCTGATACTTAATATATTACGAAATATTTTGTTAGGTTTCTTAAAAAAATGTTTTGACGTTTTTAATGAACATTAACATGTTGGTGAATTTTATGCACTGAACATTCCTACCAAAATTGATTGAATTATACATATTCATTCGATTAATCTTGAATTCTTGATGAAGACTCGTGCTGTTTAGTTTTGAAAGAGGATCGGCCAAGCAAAGATTTAAAGCAACATGTCATTTAAACAGGGGCGTAACCACCCCCGAGCCAGGAGGGCCCCTACGTCTGTAAGCAATCATCAATGTTAAAAAAAAATAACTAAAAGCGAATTAATCATAAAAACTTTGCTCAATCATTTTTCATGTCGCTTAAAAAGAACGCGAGGAATATAAAATTATTATTTGAGTTACAATTTTTGTTTTATTTCATAAATAACAAAAGTTAAAATGATCATTACAACTGTCTTCCAGCTAAATTTAATTCCGAAAAAAAGCATGAGCTTGGAAAAATATAATTTCAGAGGGTTATGACAGAATAGAAAAGTAGCATTTTATTAAGTCATTACTTGAGATTAAAATATCAAAATTAATTAAGAGGTTTGCTAAATGTCTCGAAAGAGAAAGGAGCGTAAGGACTGTTTGAAAAACATAAGGCGAAGTATAACGACCCTTAATCTTATTTCCAACTCAACATGTACTATTGCTAATTGAAATTCAATATTTATTTATATTTCTAAGAAAATTGAATAGTTTTGATTACAGTTTTCCCTAGGTAATTTTTGCATGCAATAATCTCAGTTGCGATCGCAAGTGCTGAAGGAAGTTTTTCAATAATAAAAGTGATAAAAAATTCACATGTATATACCGATATGTGTAAATAATCGACTCAATCAATAAGAATTCAAATTTATTCCAAATGTTTAGGAATTTTGAAAATTAATGACTTATCACAGACTCACAATTTTCAGTATCTATGATGATTATGGTCATGGAAAGTTTTATCAAAATCTTCAATTCTTTTTTCAACAACTATGCCAAACAGTTTTTGATTTTGAAGCAAGGGCGAAAATTTTACCACTTTTCTCCTAATTTCGAGAAGTTGGCTCGGGCTATCATTGGAAAACCAAACATTTTCTAGCAAAAATGTGAATTATTCCTTAGAGAAGTTAAATACTTCGATGATACAGGAACAGCAGTCAGACCATAATTGTTCATAGAAGCAAAAGCTTTATCAAAAACTATAGCCAATATAAGCTTTAAGTGATTTAATAAATGTGTATATTGAATTTGAATTGTTTGTAAAAATTTTGGAAAAGGGATATATGAATATTGATGATAAATGAAGTTTTATTAAATTTTTTTTGAGAAAATTTTGCTTTACTTGAGGGAACCCCCAAAAAAATTTTGATACGGGGCCCCGCCAATGCACGCTACGCCCCTGCATTTAAACCTCGTTAATTTCTCGTCTCCCTGGTTAAAACTCGAAACGCAAAAAAATCGAAAAGAAACATTTTCATATGTCTTTACGTTTCAAAAGTTTCTGAACATTTTGGCATATCTTAAGAAAATTGGATGTATGTGTGTGTGTGCGGATATAATTTTTTGTCGACGATTTCGAGAACATGGTCAAACTGATTTGAATGATTCAAATAACATTAGATTCCCATTGATAAAGAGTCTTGCTGATAAGTTTTGCTTGGAAAAAAAGTTAAAAATGTCCAAAATTTTCTAAAGTTAAAAAAACTTTAAAATTCTCAAAAACCAATTTTTTCAAAGTTCTGAAAAAAATGAATTAAAAAAAATATGCTACGGGAAGTTCCAGCAATTTTCTTAAGGCACGATGCCATGCACCACTAGTTCCATTATATGTATCTCAATTATTCACCAACACTTCAATTAGCTTTCATGGTTCGTAACGAATCTAATCACTACCCTGAACTTATTATCTGTTGCAAAAGAGATATTACACAGATATTACGATGAAAATTTTCCGCTGGTCAGTTTCACATGGTGGAGATCGCATAAATGTTTTCGTATTATGCATAAATTTAGTGCTGGAAGCTTCGTAATTAGCAAGCCTAGCCGTGTGTCATCGGTGTCGCCGCGTTCACATGACCTCCAGGGCGACTTTTAAATCTGTTACTTCTCTACGCACAGGCACTCGTGAGCAAACGCACACCGAGCCAACTGCAGACGGCATATCTTTCTAATATCAATTATGCGATCGACGATCATTTGTTTCTAAGCTTCTGATGATATTTTCCGCATACGATACAATTATAATTGCGAACTTATAAAGGATGTATTAGTATAATTGCATTCTGAATACTCAGGTAGTTCTTTATTGATATCTTCCATGATTACATAGTGATGTGCCGTTAGACGTATCAAATGAAAATCTTGAAGCTTAATTATAGTAATCTATTTTCGACTATTTTGGTTGTATTGAATTCACAACAATTTTCAATATACTATTCTATTACTATTATTATTATTATGAATATTATAATAATTATATAAAGTATAATATTCATATTAAACTATATTAAGGGGGTATTCTAGTGTAGAGCGATGAATTTTAAGTCATTTTTAAAGTGTCGTAAAAGAAAGCACTGAATGTTTTTACTATCCATTTTTTATCAATTGTTTATTAATATTATTAAAATACAAAACAAATATTAAAAAATTAAAAAGTTGAAAATTGTAAAAACTGGCAGCTGGTAAAGTGGGTGATGTAAAAAAATTGGCACCCCAGTCTTGACATGATTTCAGCCCTCTTAGCCATCCGAAATTGAAGAAATAAAAATATTATGAATCTACAATGATGTCGCAATCGCCCGAACTAGCGATAAGTAAAAAATGTTTTTTTTTACAAATTGGCGGCTGTTTGAAAAAAAGTGTTTTTACTGCTTTGAGTTTCTTGAATTTTTTTAAAATAGTAAAAATTGGTATTTGGGGATAATTCTAGTTCGGGCTATAGATAGGTCTATAAACAAGACTCTCTGAACATTTCAAGTGAATCGGTCGAGTAGAACTTGAAAAATCGTGTCAACAGTAATGAAAAAGTCTGTTCTGAAAAAAACGCATTTAAAGTTTTACGTGAAGCCAAACCAGTATAGAGACCGAGTCAGTAAAATACCTATATCTTCGAAAATAATGCAAATTTTCAAAAACCTTTCGTACCCATATTCTTAGATAGTTAAACTTTGAAAATATGGAATGAAAAAAAATCGATTTTTTTGAATTTCTACACTCGAATACCCCCTTAAATATGATAATTTTTGAAGCACGGTTTGTCGGTATTTAAAAATCCGAATTATAAGAATATTATGAAATTCAAAAACAGGATTTTTGTAGGTAATATTGACTTTTAATGTAAGAATATTCAACCTGCAAAGACACCCTCATAGGGACTTTTGGTGGTGACACTATTATAACGACTACTGACTCCAATCAGAATCAGAGTACAAAAATGAATGAAAATAAGTCAAGCCATATAACTAAACGCTTAAAAGGGGTGAATGCCCGAAGTTTCCACTATCACATACCTAGGCATATTTTAAGATCATAAATTTAGATACATCATATAAATAAAATAATAAAATAGTTGGAAGGTAAGGTATATGTTGGAAGGAAGGTATACTATACTGATTGTTAGGACATAAGACAAGCAATAAATTTATGATCTTTAAAGGATTAAAGTAATCGATTTTTTTGCAAAAATGTCTTCCAAAACTAGTTAAGAATATATACTGAAATAAATTCAAAATCATTTCGGAGTTACAGAAGATATAGTGAGCAAGCGTCGAGCATCTTTACGAGCGGAATGGAAACTTTGACGCGCGATTTCTCGGTTTTTCATTTTTATTTCATTAGATTTTACCTAATTGACGGGAAAGATCTTAACGTCCTATCGAAACGAGACAAAATTGATTGTATTTAGAATTAAATTCTTTTCCAGTTGAACCTAAAAAACCTTAAAAACAGTAATATATATAATTAACTTATGGCATCTATTTTTACTTTTTTTTATTGGATCTCCAAAACAGCTAGAACAGCCATTTCATAATTTCTATCAGTTTTTTCAATACAAATAAAATGTTTTTTGAAACATTCAAATCGGACGTTCCGCTCTCTCAAAAATTGAATTAGCATTTTTGGCACTTTTGGCTCCATGTCCGATTATTATAACTTACGGGAAATTAACTAGGTTTAAATGGCATGTTGCTTTAAATCCCTGCTTGCTTTAAACAATCTAAAGTGGGAACCGTGGCTTGCTTCTTTACCACCTGCACGCTAGTGCATCGGTGCATAGGAAAAATACTTGTACCCGGCATATTATGACATATATTTGATAGAAAAAATTTGAGATAATGTTGAAATATATAACAATAAAACCTGAAAGTTTCGTTTCAATTAAATATTTATTTTCTTCCCCAAAAATTCATCAAAAAAGCGATTTTTTGAAGCCTCTAAAGCAAGCTACCCATTTAAACCTAGAAAGTAAAAAAACAGCATATTACAAAAAAAGTCAAACATTTAGAGACTCATCACAAGCACGCTCCAGTATGTGTTAAATCAAGTCCTACATAATGGATCTCAATATTGAAACAGTCCAAGAAATGATTACCAAAAAAGTCGCTTCGCCCGGCCTTATAATCATGTAAATACAAACATACGATCATTGCCGTCAAATTCTCACGACAAAAAACTCAAGAAACAATCAGTAGGTTTTCTTTGGGCAGACATGTCCAGCGGTTCCGGAAAACCATAATTTAAAAAAAATGCGATTTGGCAGCCAAAAATGATAATTATACATGTGCACGGTCGAGCACGTCAAACTATCAAATATTTTATAGAGATATTAAAAATAAGTGCAGATTTTGATTACGCGATTAACGCGTTTTGATATTTTGTTTCTAAGACAGTTACGCAGCGTGATTGCTTTTGAAAAAATTCAATATATTCAAAATTTTCGAAATATAAAAAATAATCAAATTGTTCAAAAAATTTTCGGTATGATAAGTTCATGCAATTTGCCTTAAGGCACGATGCCTTACACCACCAGTTTTTCTTTAATACTCAAATACTTCTGAATGATATATGATATATTTTAGAATATGTATAATATAAATACTTTTTGAATTAAAAATAAAGAAGAATTTCAGTTCCATTGTCAGTTCCAATTTATGCCTGAGTAAACACAGGAGACCGAATCGAGTGTGACACGGATTAAATGAATTTGTCACCCGCAGAGTCAAAATTCATTCCTTTCATTTGATAAAATTGAACTAAGAAAAACGTATCATATAAATATGACTATCTGGGCGATATGTCAAAGAATCAGTAGTGACAATGTCAGTGGAGAATTCAAATAGACTAAGGATTAAATATTTTTTGTTCACCGAACTGCGATATTTAATAGAATTTTATGGGTATTTGAACAGACGATATATATATATATATATATATATATATATATATATATATATATATATAACTGAGTATAAAAATATAAATATGTTCACAATTCTGATAAAATGCACCAATTTTTGATGAAACTTGCCAACACACTTTAGTACAAATTATTAACCGTGAAGCACTCAAAGTCGAACAATTTTAAATTTTTTAAATTTATAGTTCAACTAAAAGCCTTCTATTGAAAACTTGGGGCAATTGTGGTATTTTTTTCAATGTGGTCTTAGAAATGTTATACACTGTTACGGTTCCAAATATGAAATGAACAAAATTAATAAAAGTTAACCACAATAACAATAAGGTTGCAATTAAAACCTTATAATTTCCAAGCAGAGAGAGTTCTTTTCATCTAAATTTATTCAGGACAATTGAAGTCAATACCATTACTCATTCATATCTCTCATTCTCATTTTCTCTCATTTAGATGCTAAGTTGTTTTATACATTATCAAAATATCAATATATTAATATCAATATCTACAAATGTTTCAATATTCTCTGTGTTTTTTTTATCAAAAATTTCTCTAATATCAGGTATACGTTGCTAAGTCGTCTAAAAAACTCACACAAAATTTTACTATCAGATAATTTAGTAATCTGAAGTTTTACTTCAGATAATTTACTAATCTAAAGAATCAAAATATGTGAAATCAAATGCTACAGATTAGATAAATAAAAAAACATGATATAAATAATAATATGGAAAGCAATTAAGAAGTTTCAAATGATATTAATTAATGCTCATTTGAATTTGAATTTTGATAATAAAAATTGTGACAAAATGGCATAAACAGATCGAATTAAATCGTGAAACTTGTTTTGATAGTTTTTCATTATAATATTTTGCAAACAAAACCAATATGCAGTTATCGAATACAAAACCTTAAAGTTGTTAATAATTGAGTAAAAATTATTATTTTTGTAATAAAATGATAAATATATGCTCACTAAGATCAAACGTAACCATTTTGGATATATCAAAATAGGCAAACTATAATTTAATATTTTTGAAAACGTAAGTTTTACTATTATTGAAAATACCCTATTGAGTTTTAACACAAATTTAGGCACAATTTTTTGATAGATTTAAATTTATTTTTTGTTTCGAAACATTATAACTTATTGTGTGTTCTAAACAAATTATTTCTTTAAAATCTAAAGTAGTTTGTAATCCTAACTGTGAGATACATTAGTTTTAAACTTTAGATTATATTTTAGTTGCTGCAAAATTATTAAACCGATTTTATTAATGTTATTATTCCTTGCAAATTTATGATTTTTTTTAAATTGCAAATACATCAATAAGAAGTGAAATTTTATATTTCAAAAATCATGACCATACACATACTACAAATATATTCTATACGCTAATTATGTGATAAGCATGTTTCAGCAATATTTTTAGTGTGTGTTTAGAATTATTATGTCAGCATTAATAGTAACAGGTAATAAATAATATATATGTTATGTGCTTCATATATATTTTTTGTTTTACCATAATTTTTTTGTGAATGCACCTTAAAATAAATATTTAATTTTCGTCAATGTTTTCTAACTAGCCATGCTATGTGAAAATCATTACTAAACAATTTGATTAACGAAAACTACGAATTAAAATATAAATTCAGTATCTCTCTAGTTAGTTTTTTTTCAAGAAACGCCTTTTTCGTGTATAATTTAAAAGCAATTGAATAAATATTCTCAAGTAGATAGCATTCCTAAGATTCCCTATACATAGCATCCATGTAATCTTGCTACAAAACAAGATGTCTCAGAATCGTGACATGTCATCGTGAATTCTGAAGACAAGATTTGATTTATTAAAAAAATTATATACATAATATGTTTGATGTCAAAATGTCTTGTGCCTGATAAAACTAACACTGCGCAGTTGGAAGAATATTCATATTCAATATAAATGATTCCTTGTGGTCTCACCTATCATAGTTCATCTTAAAAAATTTAAATATCAAGGTAGATAAGCATGATACGATAAATGTAAATAAGTCTATATATTATTGATATGATTAAGATTCGCATAGAAATTGTACATTTATTTATTGCAATAGTTGCTAATAGATATAAAATATTGTTTTGACTGTTTTTATCAGGAGGTTTACCGGAGAAATTTTGTTTTAAATTGCAACCTGTTGCACAATAAGATTATAAAATTTATTTAATTGATAACTATATTCAAAATGTCATCGGGAAGGTTTAAATAACATTGCATCCGTTTCGGAAAACGTTTTTTGGAAGTTTAACAGATTTTCATGTATACATTCACAAACCCTACACAGATATAAAATAATTTCGTCTGCCAAAGTTTGCACGCCAAAATGATCAAAGTCTTGAAAAGTGAAACTTTTTTTCTCTTGTCATTTTAACCCCGCAAAAATGCATATTGAAAAATTAAAGAAATCATATAGAAAAATGACTGGTTAAAAAAGTTCTTAATTATAAAACAAGCCTTGCAACACTCTTTTGAAACAACATATTTCGAGTAAATATCATTATTTAAAAATTATCTCAAAGAAATAGTGCATCCAGCCATGTTTTAAAATTTGAAATAAAAATATTGAAATCTATGAATAAAGTTTGATTTCATTATAGAAGAAAAGCTATCCTCCACCGGAAATACTAATATCAAAAGCAAGTAAAAATAAGATTTTTTCAAAAACAATATTTGAAAGTAGAGAAAAACCGATATCTAACCTTGATTATCACAAAGTCGCTATCAGGAGATAAACAGCAATTTTCGAAAATCCATAGCAAAAGTATTTTCTTCCGTTTTTAGTTTTTTTTTTATTGTGAGCACTGTTGTTTAGTTCACGAGATCTTAATATATTTTTTAAGTCCACGTTATTTAAATGATTTATAATATGTTTTGTTATTTTTAAGTAAGATTCAACAGATTATTTCATACAACCTTTATAAAAGCATTCATGTGAGTGGAGTAAAAAGGACCTACTGAATCTTTACTCTGGCAAAGGTATACACAATAAAAAATAGTAAATAAAGTTTAAAGAAGCAATTTTATTAGAGATAAGTTAAAGAAATAGTTATTCTAACTCTGGTGATAAATATTTCTGACGAGATACCAAATCCAAGTTATATACAGCTCTGTAAAAAATGTACCCATGAAACTTATATTTTGCTTACGTTGAATAATTTAGCTATTATTTCATTAATTCCCATTAATATTTAAAATACACTAGTGCTGTTTGTCCCCTAGTTATGCCCCTTTTTGCCTATGGGGTAAAAAGGACCAAGTGACAAATTAAAAAAAAAACAGCAGAAAAAATATATTTAAAGTGATAAATTAGTTGGGAGTTTTACTGAACATAGTCAGATACTTGATTGTTTATTGTTGTGATATAATTGGTGTTTATTGTTGTGCCCTGCACTGGCCCATTTGGAAACAAAGAAAATCTACGGTACAATGACGGTTGCGACAAAGTTTCCAAATTATCTGGGGCAACATCAATTAACATCAGCCAATATACAATGGCATTAATATTAAGGGCAATGTTATTACCAACTGTAAATAATTATCATCATGTATGAATCGAGTTGATCGATTCACCGAATGCAAAATACAATAGCAATTACTAATATATCCTCTGGCATTGTGATGATTAGACAAAATATCTAGTTTTTGACCATTCTTTAATATTTGACTCTTACATAACAATCTTTTTCACAGCGGGGTTGCCTGTCGCGGGCG
Organism: Ctenocephalides felis; assembly: GCF_003426905.1. Classification (NCBI taxonomy): domain Eukaryota; kingdom Metazoa; phylum Arthropoda; class Insecta; order Siphonaptera; family Pulicidae; genus Ctenocephalides; species Ctenocephalides felis. The sequence continues at coordinate 47,769,330 of NW_020537324.1, read as the reverse complement.
TGATTGAAATGACGAGTCAGACGCCTTGAGACGGCTTCGATTCCTTTCCTTTGAATTGTTTTCTATCTAAAGTGACTTCTAGTAGGACGGCTACATCTGTCTTTTGTCTATTATAAATCTATGGGACAGCTTTCAAATTATATTTTTTATGCCATATGTGATATAAGGTGACCGCTTTTTTTGAACCAATGACAGATTTAATCTGGAGGTGATTTATCTTGAATGTTTGATCTCCATACTATTAAATTTTTGTATTTATTTATAAATAACTTGATTATTTATTAAGTTCCTGAAGCAGAAGTTTATGTTTTCGCTACAAAATCCGATTTGCTAACTTTATCTTTCCTCGATATTTCAAGTCATTCAGAATCGATTGAGACCAAATTTGACAAAAGTCGAAGTTTTCTTAAAAAGATTTCAAAAATTTAAAAGCCATTCGATGTAACTCGATGAGGACTACCGTTTGTCAGTTATGTGCGATGATCAGACGAGCCGGTTCTTTGTAATTACTAGAAATCACACTTTTTGTCCACGTTTTAGCTTACAATACACAATCACTTCTAAATATGCAAAAATCACTCGAGGGATATTGTGTGGAAATGGTGCTGATTAGTTTTTGGCAAAGATTTTGTAATAAATTAACTCGAAATACTTATAAATCGTTCCTAAATTAATATATTGGTTTATTATTGGCTTAATTCGATTGTTTTCAAATATCGGGAATTTTGTGAAACTTGCCTTAAGGCAAAATACCACTTACAACTAGTTTAGTTAGAATTTAACATTCGCAATAAATATATGATACAAAATGTGTTCATATTAGTGAAGACTTTGAACGGAATTTTATACACGAGACGGGTATTTTATATCTGTTTGCATTTTACAAAAAATTATAAATAAAGGTAGACATTTCTAATCGATACAATTATATGAAAAGGTATCATGATTGAATACATTCAGCAAACTAGTTTAATAATCCAAACTTCTTTATCTCTACGCTTGAAGACCATGATATCTTTTTGGGTTCCGTATTCCAATAAATGGGAATTTTGAAAATTCTTATAACATTCATATTGAAGACTTTCTTTGAAATTTGCGTTGAAGGATTTATATTTTTTATTTAATTTGGAATTATAGTACACAAAATAAATAATTATAAATGTACTATTATAGTACACAAAAGTTTGCTTGGGCTTAAAATTAAAAATAATTTAAACATCAAACTTTTAATTCTTTTAATTAGATCTATCGACGACAAAATTACTACTAAAACTATTATTATCGATGTTCTCCATTAACCTTATAATTTTTTGATATCAAAAATGTCAAAAAAGAAAAGGTGATTTTGTAAACGACAGAGAAAATGGTTAAATCCTCTAAATGAATTATCTAATATCTTAAACGACACGTGTTCAAAAAGTTAGAAATTTTAAAATTTCTCGGGTTTGCGAAAAGCGTTGAAGTATAGTAAGTAGGGGGAAGTCCCGTAACGACGGACGGAACGAAGTACCGGACACTCTATTTAACACGTATTATTTAGGCGGGTATAAATCTTTTCATTTTAAAATACAAGTAAATGGGGCATGGAGGGTACACAGGTACAGGATCACGCGCCAAGCCTCGTCTGTGACGCATACGGCCACGGCGAGAGCAACCCTTTCTTGTTTTATGCGCAAAATCACGGCGTCACCTAAATATCAATGGAAGTAATTCTAGCATAGTTATGCATTTACATTTGAGTGGTATGCAAAAAAAAAAGTTCTACTTGATTTTTATCCGTAAAATGGTAGAATATTATTAGATCTTTTAACCAATTTTTAACCAAAATATCTGTTCCTTAGCCCCGGACACTAAGTCGTCCCTTAGTGCCGGACAGTAAACAAATTGATATTTCTTGCGAGAATTTACGTAATTTATTCCAATTATTTAATTTTGTTCTGCATGAGTCCTAACGGTCACTACATCCCCCATTTTTCGTATTTCCTAGTAAAAGAATGAAAAGCTTCTGTTGAATGCACCAGTTGAGAGCATCAGTTTGGCCCAGTCAAAAGGGTGGATGAATAGTGACTTTTATTGCAATATCTAAAAATATTCCTCAAAAACTACATGTGATCAATGCAGGTTATTTTGAAATGTCCGGAACTAGGTGCCACTGTTTAAAATTATATTTTTTGATAAAAAAGTTTGATTGATAGTATTAATTATTTTTTAGCGAAGCTTGCGGTTTCGTTAATTTAGTTTGATTTCTAACTTTATAACTTAAATCATAATTTAACATTTCGTAAAATATTTTTTGATTTATTTATAAATAACCTTAGGTGCCACTAGGAGACTTTCCCCTACTATATAATATACTTTTTAAGTTTCAGCTATTTAATAATTTCAAATCCTCTCAAAATGTACTCAAAAAATAGAGTATTTTTGAATCATACACTTGATTATATTAACATTTTTGTAAAAAAAACTCAGAATTTTATAAAATAACATGATTATGAAACGATCTGTCAATTTGAAGCATTATTGAAACCGTTCGAATGGAATTTGATTAAATTCATAATAATCATAATAAATATTTATTCAAATATGGTCAATATAATTATCAAACAAATGAAAAAGTATGGTCAATATAGTAGAAATATTTTAAAGTTAATGTAAGTAGAAGTCACATTAACTTCATTTGTACCATGTATATAGCAGAACTAACAGAAATGTAAAACTGTACAGTATTATATTGCATAGGTATCGATTGATAATATTCCATAAAAGAGATGTTCACATACGAATTGTACAAAACTACTAGGATACGTATGGACGATGCTACCGGATAGTGGTTACTTGACCCCACTAATGACCCCTAGGTTGCGTTCTGCAAACGAAGACCAACAAACGGTATCCGATCATTTACAACTATGTACATCTAAGAATTGCCGTAGAGTTGGTTAGTTGACACGTCCATAAAATATACGTTTTTCATTTGTACCAATTAATTATACAAACCAGATGTCCAGGTCACGCAAACCCATAAATTAAATTCATTCTGCCGTTGCGAGATTACGATTATGGAGATGCTGTACTGGAATGCGACCAATGGCATATATTTGCACTAAAATATAGATTCAAGTGGTTTTGAGAAGTCAGTTATATGTTATGTTAATCGTACCTGCACTTTATGCCTTTGACCATGTAGAGTAGATTAAATAAGTGATACCAAACATCGAAGCATATTTAATCAAATTAACTCGAATGCAGATCAGTAAAACAAAATGATAAGTACCATAAAAATATATACCAATAATGTAAAGATGGTAGGGCATTTTTATTATTTACGTCTTACAGGGTAAAGATTCAGTCAGTCCGTTTTATCTTCCCTCACTTGTGAGCTTTTATAGAGGTTTTACAAAACCAACTGTTACGCTTTACTTAAAATGAACAATACATCTTATAAAACAATCAAATAACGTGCAATTAAAAATTATAGTAAGGTTCTCGTAAACTAAACAACAGTACTCACAACCAAACAAACGTCGTAAGATGATGGCGTTAAGTTGAGCTTTACGCCACCGATTAGTGGCAACTTGAACAATAATATGATTACTAAAAACAGTTTGGTCTTAACATTACATATTTCATCAACATACTTACATTTTGTATGTGTATTTTTTGTATTTTCACAGATAAGTATTTTGTATTTTGAATTATTAAAATCGGACACTCCGTTCTCTTAAAAACTGACTTACCGTTTGTGGCACTTTTTGCCTTGTATCTTCGAAACGGCTAAACCTGTCTATGCCAAAAACTAATTAGCACGTTTCCTTATCAGCAGAAATCCAATGTTTTTTGAACATTTGAAATCGGTAGTACCGTGTACCCGAAATCGTCAACGAAAATTTGTATCCGCACACACACACACACACACATACATCCATTTTTCTAAGGTATGCCAAAATATTCCGAAAACTGAAACGTAAAGATATATAAAAATTTTCATTTTCAATTTTTTTGCGATTACTATAACTTACCCAACGGGAAGTTAAAAATTGTTTTTTGGCTGTTACTTCTCAAGTCCTATGACTTATTATGCTGCTTTCTTTTTCATAGAGGAAAATCCAAACATCCAATAACGCTATATGATTAATTTATAATTACAATTTCTGTAATACGATTTTTTTTATTGATTCAGCAAAGCAGGTTAATAGCTATTTTCACTTGAAATCATATTTATAAACTTATGAAAGCAATCAATCGAGAATAACCAAATAAAATGATACATCCTTTATAATGGATGTACTTACAACATCTACCGCATAGCAAGTCTATTATAAAAAAAATATAGTTATGTGAGAAAACTATATATTTTTTAAATTTTACAAGTCCATTTCAAGTTAATTTTAATAGCTCACATGACATAGAAGCCTTCAAATTAATCAAATTTTGACGACCGAAAATGTTCCACGACCCGATGTCGAGGTCATAGCAGCTTGACTACATATTCAATTCTTTCACATTGTTCGTCAAAGAATCATGACAGAGTCACGAGCCATGATGAGAAAATCAATACAAATAACAAATCACTTTTAGTACTCAACGTCATTTAAATAAATTGAATTTTTGATATTCAGAACATACATCATATTATTACATGGCGTCGACGAGATATATTAGAAAGTTAACAAAATTGAAACTAATATATAAATAATGACGTTCGCAGTACCATTGATCGTAAAGACCATTTTTTATACAAAGGTCTTAAGGTATTCCGAAAATAAATTATTAATATAAAACATTGTAACTTGACATGTTGTTGCATTTTACGGTTTTTTAATAAATGCAATTTAAAATACATGAATATTATCCAGCTTTTTGGCGAATCATATAATTTATTATAAAGGAAAGTTGATTAGTGGTGCATAGCATTATACTTCACATCTTCAAATTCCTGCAAATATTGTAAAATTGATAATTCGTTACGGGATGTTAGTTGTACTTACATTATTCTTATCGTACAGAACAAAGTTTTTCTTTATGTAGCTTTTGATTGAAACATTAAAGGCATGTAATTTGCTTTTTCATAAATTAATTAATTCCCGTAGCCAATCGAAAATGAATATTTTTGCATATCTTCACGTTTTGAAAGTTTCTGAACATTTTGGCATACCCCAGAAAAAATGGATGTGTGTGTGTTTGGTATGTCCGCATTTTTTCGTCCACGATTTCGGGTGCACGGATCAACCTATTTTAATGGTTCAAAAAACATTTGATTTCTATTAAAAGGGAAATGTGCTGATTAGTTTTGTGGGAATCAAGGAGCCTTGCAATTTGATAGAAACAAATATCCATGTCATGACATTTTATAAAGTTTTGATAATGATATATTTCAATACATTTTTATAAAAAATAGAAATATATTTCTATTAATTTATATATTTTTATACTGGTTACTTACGACATGTACAATGAAGATAGCAATTGAACATGAATCAAGAATTAAAAAAAAAATAGACTTTGGTGCAACGCCTTAAGTACTGGTCTTCCGTCGGCTACTTAAAAGGTACGCCCACAGTCCTCGGATTAACGCATTTACTCTAGCCATGACACCGGACTTCCGTTGGCATACTCATTATGTATGTCCAGACCTGTGGTTATCGCTGACACCAAAAAGTTCACTGGAATCGCAATTCAACCTCTCCTTGTTCTTGAACTCACCAAATCGTCTTTTCATGCTTAAGACTTTGGAACTGAATCTAGATTGTATGTTCTTTTTAGAACTCGATTTAGATACTTCATCCAAGTAGTCCTCATAGACTCCAGTCAATCAAACAGTAAGCTCTTATGAAGAATCAGGCAATTCAATCCTGCACTATTGAATCAACTGCCCTCATCGATCACATTGTGGAATAATCGGCCCTGTCACAATTTCAAAATTGTTTGATAAATATTTTAAATGTTTGGCCAATGTGAATTCTTCGTGAGAAATTAATTGTTTTTAACAAGTTGATCTTTTCAAAATCTTCATCATAATATTGTACGATAAAATCTAACAGATTGCCACCTTGCGTCCTGTTTTTCTTCTGGAATATTATTTGCCCGGATTCAAATTTTTTGTTCTGGATGGTTCGAAACTCTTGAAAATTATGGAATGATCGCTATCACTTAATGTGATCAAATTACAACATCAAATAATCAAATAATGATATATAGACAAGTATGTTTATAAAAAAATATGAATTAGGAAGAAAAAAATGGCAATTAGCAAAATAATTACGCTAAAAGCTTTCAGATTAGAAATAGACACACTATAAGCTTGTGGTACTAAAATCATACATATACCAAAAAACGCAAATCAGAAAATATGTTAAGTTCTAAGCTCATTGTCTATAAATCTAATTTAAAAAAATGATTCAGTTAAGACACTATAAAAATATTTTGTATTAAAATGTGATTATCACCCCTCCCCCCTTCTTTCCAACAACCATATCAATAACTGTAAGTTATTGATATAAAACAATACGGTCACCTTAATATAACTCGTATGTACTTATATAGAGATGATTTTAAATAATTTTATATATTTTACCATGGGACATCCCATGGTTTTCGAATTCCCGAACAAAACCAATAATAAAGCCATTTATTCATGTGCGCAACATTGAGCCTGTGACTTATACGCCGCTAATAGCGCGTTTGGGTATATATTCATCATCTCTCTGGCAATATTTCAGCATACGATGGGATAATTGAGCATGTAAAGAGCGGCGCACAATGCAGCCGATACACAATGTTTCGTAGCTTCGACCATGTTATCCGCATTTTATACATCTGATTTCACACTAAATCACCCTCAACGCATGACTGATTCATTGGCATCAACGGCTAAATGTTTACACATGCATGCTTATTATAAAAAAATACAATCGCGACCGAATTATATACGAACAATGAAGACGTATAAATAAATACACACATACACATATACTTATGTATGTAAATATTCAATTGGTAATTCAGCCTTCATTCAGTGGCAAACAATATAACTATAAAAATTAGAACTAAATAAATAATATATAAGAAATTTCATAGAAAAAAAATAGTAATAATAATAATAATATATGTTATATTGGGATACAAAATTGTGTTTATTATTATTATTATTATTATTATTATTATTATTGTTATTCTATGAAATTTCTTACATATTATTTATTTAGTTCTAATTTTTATAGTTATATTGATTGCCGTTGAAACTGAATGAAGAATAAGACGCTAGTGCTAGCCGAAACATATGGATTTTAAATATATTTCTAACAAATCGCTTACTATTAACGCCCGACTTTTAAACTCAAATTAAATATATTATATCAACAACAAATTCAAGACTATTCATTATTTATGCATATCCAGGTAGGACTCAAAATATTGTATATCTCTTGACTTTAAAATATATTGAGATATACAACTAGCAAACCCGACGAACTCCGTTTCGCCACCAGATGGTTTCGTGAGAAAGATGAAGATTATTTTTGTTTGTTTTATATTTGAAATGGAAGTTTTAGTTGAATTTCTCTAGGTAAATGAAAGTGAATCCGCAAATTATCCGTTTCATTGAAGTGCTTTTTGGTAAACCACATTTTTTGTTTTTTTGGTCAGAAAATAACACAAACAAAGCGGATGGTTTCCCAACTCGTGAACAGAAAACGTATAACTGCCCATGTGAAAAACAATGATTTTCTAAATAATCTATTTGAAATTAATACCGCAAACACTAAGCGATTGGTCTTGCGACTTGTTAATTGTCATTGCAAACGAAAGGCGAATTGGAAATTGCAATCGTTTGAAGTCAAACGGAAGACCAGTCAGAATCATTGGTATGTCACCAAATCGCCAGTAATTTTTAATTAAATGGTGAAATTCAGTACGTGTACATTATCATTCTTTGCGGCAAGAATTGCTCGTTGACTTGACCTGATAGCATAGGTCTTATATTTCTCACTAATGTCATTACTCGAATTTTTAATTACAGTGCGTGGAATTTCAGCAATTTGCATTAAGGCCCGATACCATGCACCACTAATTTTCTTAGCTATAAACTTTGCGGAGCCCGATACTTTTCAACGAATGCAAAATTGTCAAAATCGGTTCGTGCGTTCTGGAGTTATATCGTCAGGAAGGAAAACCCGACTTATTTATATATATATATATATATATATATATATATATGTAGTACATAGATTATCTATTTGAAATTATTCAAAACAATTATTGATTATTTTCATCACTCAAGTTCCAGCAATTTGCATTAAGTCACATGTTATATGTTGTGCTGTTGCTGATTTGGTTTTCACAGTATAATTGGAAGAGTTGAGTCTTATCATTTTATTTAACGCAGTTCTGCATTTGACATCACTCATATTGATGTTTAAACATTTTATTCGACACTAGCTTTACCGATTTACTCTTCGCCGTGTTCTACTTTCAATTAAAACTTTGAACATAAATGCATATTTGTTACATCTAGTCTACTAGCTTTATTATTTTCCAGTCTACCTGGCTATATGACTGTCTGGCTTCCTCTCTACCTGTCTACCAATTGACCAGTCCACCAGTATAACTGTCCATCAATATATCTGTTCACCAGTCTATCGAGTTGAGCTGTCCACCAATTTACCAGTCTATCGAGTTGAGCTGTCCACCAATTTACCAGTCTATAAATTAACCACTTTCTCTCTCTTACTATCTCTCTATCTCTCCCTCTATCTCTCTCCCTCTATCTCTCTCCCTCTATCTCTCTCCCTCTCTCTCATATATATATATATTTATATACATATATATTGGAAATTTTAATGTTCTATTATTATTATAATAAAAATTAGAATAAAATTAAAATAAATATTCTATGAATCTTGATAATTGTTTATTGGTGTTCACTTAAAATTCGCAAAAATAATAATATATTATATTTGAGCCGAACTTTTTTTAATAAATTATATTTTGTTACCCAGCTGAAAACTTGATATTGATTTTTCAGAAAAACAAATATAAATTACATGTCAAATTATCATAATAAATATCAAATATTAGTTCGTTTTGTGCAGATTATCCTCCACATATATATGAATGTATGGAAGCGAATCCAATCTGTTCAAACACATATTAGCATTTTATACATAAACATGGTCTGTCCGCTATTAATTATAATAATTACATTAATTAACTTGATATGATTATGTAAGAAACGCAATTTAATGTTTATCGATTAAACTGTTATGAGTTTAAAATCATTCTCATATATATTTAACAGAGATATCCACTTATTTTTTGTGTTTTTTTTAACAAAAGCTAATGCAATTTGAATATTGTCTATGATTTTTAAGATCTTGTTTTGACTGAATTTGAATTTACTTTTCGAAGGACCATATGTAAAACACTTAATTGATAACTGTATATATTTATTTTGTATTAATAACAAGTTATAAGTGTATTTACAATAATTTTAATATTGTTTTTTTGATTACGTATTGATTGAATTGATTTTGGTTTTTATAATTATCTATTGATGATTTTTTGTTTTATATCAAATATATCCGCATGCTTTGATTGGCGCGAATAGTCTAATTGAAAGCTTAAAATATAATACATTATTAACCTCCCGTAGGGCAAGTTATAGTAATCGCACAAAAATCGAAAATGAAAATTTTTATATATCTTTACGTTTCAAAATTTTCTTAACATTTTGGCATACCTTAGAAAAAATTGAGTATTGTGTATATGTTTGGATAAGCGATATATTCTAGATTGTTGACATATTATTAGAAATTGATGTATTTTTGATGTGCATGATAGATTTTGTAGCAGGCGTATGATAAATGTGTGTTTGATAGACGTTTATCGCGCTTCGACAAATTTTCGTCGACAAAAAGCGACGAAGCGATTTCAACAATTCCAAAAACATTCGATTCGTATTGATAAGGAGACGTGCTGATTAGCTTTTGGCAAAGACAGGTCTAGCCGTTCCGAAGATATGGGGCAAAAAGTGTCAAAAACGGTAACTCAGTTTTTAAGAGAACGGAGCGGCCGATTTTAATAATTCAAAAAACATTTTACTTGTATTGATAAGATAAAGAATTGATCAATTGGCGGCATATCTAGCGGTTTCGGAGATCTAATGAAAAAAGTAAAAAAAAAACATTTGGCGGTCAAAAATGATCATTAGACATATGCACATCAAATTATCAGATATTTCATAGAGATTTTAACAATAAGTATACATTTTGTTTACATTCCTATTGGTTCCGTACCAATGTTTATCCGTTAGACGGCGACGCGGCGCTTACGCGCTTTGACATTCCGTCTCTATGCAGTTAAAGCAGTATGATTGCTTTGAAAAAAGTTCAGAATTTCCAAAAGATGTCAAAATAAAGAAAACATTTTTTTTCAATAAAAAATTTTGTTTTCAAGAAAAAGTATTTTTTTGTCAAATTTATAGTTTCTCAAAAATCTAATTTTTTCGAAATAATTTTTTTTTTCAAAATGTTAATCGTTTTTAAAAAAAATAATAAATTTTGGCATACCTCAATAATTCAAAAAACATTTTACTTGTATTGATAAAATAAAGAATTGATCAAATTTTCATGGCGGCATGTCTAGCGGTTTCGGAGATCTAATGAAAAAAGTAAAAAAAAGCCATTTGGCGGTCAAAAATGATTATTAGACACATGCACATACAAATATTAGATATTTTATAGAAATTTAAATAATGAGTATGAATTTTGTTTACATTTCTATGGGTTCCGTACCAATGTTTATCCGTTAGACCGCAATGCGGCGCTTACGCGCTTTGATATTTCTCCTCAAAACGACGCAGCAAGACTGCTTTGAAAAAAGCTCAAAATTTTAAGAAAAATTCAAAGTATAAAAATAAATTCGAAATATATAAAAAACAATTTCAAAATTCAACGTCAACAATTTCAAAGTCAACTTTTTTCAAAAATTTCAAAATTCTCAAAATTCTCATTAGTAAAAATTTGTAAAAAAATATTAAAGTGAATCAAATTTCAGTATATGTAATTATTAATTCATATAATTGATTAATTATATATAATATAATATATAGGAAGTAATCTGTCGTATTACTTTCTCGGAAAGTCGGAGAAGGTATTTCAAGATTTCCGAGTTATCAAAAATAACTTAAATATTTTTTTTAAACAGTCCTAACAAATTGTAAATAATTTCCGATATCAATTCAATATATTTTGCAGTATAAGGAACATAACCATTTTCCATCAGAATTGCGAACATCTCATCCCACATCTCAGTGAGGACCAACAAGTTTTCTAACATTAGATTTCTAGCTATTGCTGTTGAGAGCGTGCATTGCATGCGCATTTAATAGAAACGCATAAAATACAATAGTTTATACAAAAATCGAAGATGGAATCGAGTTCGTATGCGATCGGTCATTTTGACCACATTTCAACCGCAATTCTAGAATTATATTAATCTCCTACACGTCACGTATCTCATGCAATGCCAAAGTGGAAGAACGTGCGATAGCCACGTACCATATATGTACGCCATCGCCAATATAACTTATATTGAAATGTACAAAAGCACGCACCCGCATCGACATTGTTCTTTTAATTTGGAAATTTATTTTCAGTCTGTCGACATGTTTTGCTGCAAGTTTAGATGGCAAAATATACCTGCAAGTACTGATAATTGGTTGGTCTCCCCGAAAACTAACATTTTTTTAAAAATTTTTTTTCAGTGAGTTTTTATTTTCAAATTTTGTTATAATACAAATAGCACATATTATCCAAAATTTTCAACCTCCTACCAAAAACCTCTATTTTGTAAAAATTAGTATAGTAATTGTATCTTTCTTAATTAATTGGTAATTGATAGACTGGTGAACTGGTGAACTAGCAGACAAGTAAACAGGTGAACAGATAAATAGTTAACGCAGGTAAATAGATACATTCGTAAAAGGATGAACAGGTGGATAAGTGACTAATGGACACGTAAATTCGAGGATATATAAAATGGTAGACAGGACAACTGGTAGATAGACGAATATGTAGACAGATGAACAGGCTGACAGGTTAATTGGTAGACATGCTGAATGGTATAACAGGTACATTGGTAAACAGGCAAATTGGGTGACAGGTAAAATGATAATTTGTAAACAGGTTGATAGATGAATTTGTAGACAGGTAAATTGGTAAACAGGTAAATTGGTGTACAACTAAATTGGTAGACTGATAAAAAGGTTGATAGGTATATTGGTAGACAGGTATGTTGGTTGACATGTATATTGGTGGACAGGTATATTAGTGGACAAGTAAATCGTTGGACTGATAAACAGGTTGCCAGTTATATTGGTGGACAGGTAAATTGGTGGACAGGTAAATTGGTAGACAGGTAAATTGGTGGTCTGGTAAATTGGTGGTCTGGTAAATTGGTGGTCTGGTAAATCGGTGGTCTGGTAAATTGGTGGTCTGGTAAATTGGTGGTCTGGTAAATTGGTGGTTTGATAAATTGGTAAATCGGTTACCTGATAGAGAGATAGACAGACAGTCAAGTAGACTGGGAAGCTGAAACACAAGAAAATTGGTAGACTAGATGTAACAAATATGCACTTTTGATCAAATTTTTATTTGGAAGTGAAACACGGCGAAGCGTGAATGGATATAGAAATGTAAACAAAATTTATACTTATTTATAAAATCCTCTTAAAAAATTGATAATTTGATGCGCATATGTCTGATGATCATTTTTGACCGTCAAATGTAGTTTTATTTTTAATTGGATTTTTGAAATCGCTGGATCATTCAACCCAAAAATTTAACCAATTCTTTTTTGAATCATCGGACGCTCCCGTTCTCTCAAAAACTAAATTTATATTTATGGCACTTTTTTCCCCATATCTTTGATGGGATCTAGATCATTACAGATATCCTGAAGATGGTAAGTACCTAGTTCCGAAACGTTGACAGTAAATAAATAAAGAAATGTTTTTAAAAAAACTTTGTCTTTTTTATTACTGTTGGATATTTTATTCGAAGCTCTACGAAATATTTACAAATCGAAGATTCTATATATATATATATATATATAAATATATACAGGGCCGGTCCTGGGGTCCTTAGCGCCCGCATGCAACTTTTTTTCTGGCGTCCCCCCCTATTAATTTTCACCGTTTTAACAGTTTATCATTAAAATTATATATAAATATTTACATATTTTTTAAAAATTAATTTTTAATTATTCTGGATTTAGTACACAACAAATTAGATATAATCTCGAAGGGTATAATATATTGATTTTAAATTTATTTATTATTATCGATATCAATAAATAAAACAATCCCTTAATAATTTTACATTTTAGTAATATTCAATATGTAGTAAATTGGTTAAGGATGTAAGTTCGACTACCATAGCAAAATAATTAATATTTTTGTTAGATTAAAGTTATAAAATTTAAGAAATGCATTTTATTATTAATTTTAGAAATAGTATTTATTATTTTGATATAAAGATTTTGATATCAAAATAATAAATACTATTTCTGCAATGAATTTTTTAAATTCTATAACTTCAATTTAACAAAAATATTAAGTGAAATAAATAAATTAATTTTTAATTATTCTGAATTTAGTGCACAAAAAATTAGATATAATCTAAAAGCGTATAAAATATATTGATTTTAAATTTATTTAGAAAATCGAGGCGATTCGGGGGTTGATTATAATCAAGTATTTTGAAATTTTCAATTATTTTTAACGTATGTGCAATATTAATATTTAAAAAAACTAGCATTTAATTTTCAAACATAACATTAGTATTTTATTTTGGATTTTTTAAATTTTAATTTAATTTAATTTTTCGTCAGTTACAATATCCAAAATTGCGTCCGTAAACTTCTCCTTATTGATATCGTAAGTATTGTTCAAAAATCAGTAAAAATACAAAGAAATTACACATTTCTTGAACCATATTAAAAAAAACGTATTATATTTGATATGTATTATTTCTGTATAGTTAATAATTATTAAATTTAGAGTATGGACTCCACTAGGTATAAAACAAGCCTTAAGATTTTCGTTCCAAAGTAAATTTTGCTTCCATTTTTCATATTTGTTCCACGCATCTCTTCAACATTCAAAGTTCAACAGATGCGAAACATTTGCAACAAAAGCAAAAGTTACAAATCAATTTCTCAGAATAAACAAGTAATTTTCTAAGCACTCCCCATTTTTTATAATTTGTTTATATTTTTTAACAAGTTCCGATTCAACTAAATCAACTCGCAATTTTTCGTCAATAATGCCCAACAATTAAATTTAATCTTTCGCAGGTTTGAACACTAGATAATTTCTTTTTCAAATAAAGAAAAAATTGGATAAGTAGATTAAGCAATAAACAGAGCTGTTATTTACTAATTTTAAGATTTTATATAAAAAATATAAACATTATATTATAAATTTTATTTCCGAAACTCGTTTTGGCGCCCCCTAAGGCTTGCGCCCGCATTTTTTGCATGCATCGCATGCAAGGCAGGCCCTGTATATATATATATATATATATATATATATATATATATATATATATATATGAATATATATATATATATATATATAATATATGATATATATATATATATATATGTTGTATAATTTTTGTATATAAAGTAGGTTTAATATATTATGGTGACTTAAGATAATGATGTATTTCTAGGCCATTAGGCTGAATAAATAAATATAATATAACAAAATAATATAATAATATATATATATATATATCTTATATATAAAAATGGAGCTCTCTTTCAAATGTCCAAGTAAAACTCGAAAACGGCTGAATCGATTTGGCCAGTCTTAGTCTTGAAAAATTCGTGCCAATCCAGATAAAGTCCAAAAAGTGGGAAATTATTTCAAATCCGCATTGAAACTTTTTATTTTTAATTTGAAATTTTTTGTAGAAGCGTAATCTAAATAAAACAATGGACGGTTGCTAATTCGTGAAATGTCAAACGTTTTTGACAGATGATGTTCAATTACGTTCAATAGGACATTTTACGTGAATCTTATTTAATTATGATTAAATTGTAGTAAGTAGCTTTGTTTGTAGTTTTATTTATATATAAAAACGTTAGTAAACGGGCCCCAAGTGTTACTAGAAACTCAAAATATCAACTCTTTTGAAATGTTAATATGAAAATGCACTTTTTGGCATATTTTTCTCAAACACGGTGCTCTAAAAGATCTCATTTGTATAATTATATACTCATAGGTATTTATAAAACATTTTCTAGGTTATATTATTTTTTATTTATGTTATTTTAATACAGAACCTGAATTTGGTATCGATCAAACGGACATAATAACATTTTCCCAGTTCTAATTTCCTAGAATTTATCGAAGAATAGATAGTAATATACGAAGGACTGAGGTTTAAAAGGTCAACCACCAGTGTCTCAAAAACCGTTAAAGTTAAGCATTGTTTGACAACAATATTTGAAAGTAGAGGAAAAAAGATATAGAACCAGCTATAACCTTGATTTGAAAACTTTGATATCGGGAGATAAACGGTAATCTTTAAAAATCCATAATAAAAGTATTTTCTTCCGTTGGTAGTTTTTTAGCACTATACCTCGCCTATAGGATAAAAAGGTCTAAATAACAAATTTTTGAAAGACATTTTGAAGACAGTTTACTGAACGTAGTCAGATAATTTTTCGTTAAAATAATGTGTTATTTGTTGTGATATAATTGTTATGGGTTTTCACAATATACTTTATATTTGCTCAAAGTCAAATTGGACCTTTGTGTCTGGCCCTGCTTTAATATATACATTTTATTAAATTTACTTTATTCATCGAATGCTACTTGAAAACTTTTCAAAAAGCAAGTCAAAAATGAAATACTTAATTCATTTTTTATCTCTCCTCGCAGAAATTTGATTTTTTTTATAAGCTCAGTAGTATTATTACAATTATATACTAAATACAGAATCCAAAAAGAATCTGAAAAACTTGGAACGTAATCAATAAGTCGAAAACCAAAAAAGACTTGGATTGGATTATGCCATGTTTTCTATAGAAAGTGTATAAATCTTCAGTTTGATTGTATTGACAAAATACAGACAACTAATGGGGTTTAATGTTTTTATAATACTCATGTATAACATTCAAGCAAAAACATCCTCATACAACATTTAAAGTATTAATATTTTTGATTCTCTAAAAATTGTTTAGAATATTATACCATACTTAGCAAAACAACGTTTGCCGGGTCAACTAGTATATATATATATATATATATATATATATATATTGTAAGATTATATTTTATTAGTTTGAATATAACGGCTGGTAGTGCGGATCAGTTGGATAGATGGCTCTGGGTCTTGAGAGAGTGTCTGATCCCGTAATAGCCGACAGGATGTATGTGTGGTTTGGTAAGGATGATTGAGAGTAGGAGTGACAGTATGGATTCAGGATTGATTGAGATAAGTTGAGTTTGGTTAAGTAAGAGTAATAAGAGTTCTGTAACGAGTAGTGAATATATCTAGTATTGAAGAGTTAGTTGTGTTTCAATAAGTATTTCAGGATATTCAAGAGGACGTTACAAGCTTAAAGTTCAGAAGTGGCATACCCATATATAGAGGAAAAGTGAGTTTGTAATTATTGTGAGCGCTGATTAGGAATCTGAGAGATTGGAAATCTGAGGATTAGGAGTCTAGCGAGAGACTGGAAATCAGAGAGATTAGGAATCTGAGAGAGATTGTAAATCAGGTGATCGATAATTGAAGCAAATTTTTTACCGGCCAGTGAAAAACACGTGGTGTAGACTGAGTGTGCAATTGTGAGTGTGTGTGTTAGTGTTTTAAGAAAAATAATTAAGTGATTACGAAGATTAATAAGATTAGATACAACATGGCCCATACCAGTGAAAACACGCGAGCGGAAATGGCGGCTCAACCACAGGTTACCGTGTTGAACGTGCATGACATGATGGGCAATCAGGAGATTTTAGCTATGATTCCCGAGTTCAGTGGTGATAGGGAAGATGATGTAGAATCATGGTTTAGGAGATTAAACGCGATCTCGGAGGTATGCGATATACCAAAGAGAAAATTGGCGTTGTTATTGGTATCACGATTGACTGGACCAGCAAAGGCTTGGTACAATTCTTCTGCGGATAATGTCAGGCTATCATACGAAGAGTTGAAAAGCAGCATGTGTGAAGTTTTCCAGTGTCGTGAGGACAGATTAACATTAATGAGAAGATTCGAAGCCCGGAAATGGAAAAGAAATGAGCCATTTAGTACATATTACCAAGAAAAAATGGCGCTAGGTAACAAAATTGCTATTGAAGAAACGGACATGATAGCGTATTTGATCGAAGGGTTCGATAACGCGACATTGCAAGCGCAAGCAAAAATGCGCGAATTTAAAAGTACATCGGCAGTGTTGAGGGTAATGAACGAAATAACACCATATGAACGGGGCATTTCGCAGAATATGAGCTGGAAACCACCGCCTTCTGTAGTAATACCGAAGGTTACAGAATGTTTTAATTGCGGTGAAAGCGGCCACAGGGCGATAGGATGCTCGAAGCCTAGGAGGCAAAAAGGTGCATGCTATTTGTGTGGGAAGTTGGGACATTTGCTGCGGGACTGTCCGCAAAAAGCATCCACAGAGAGTTCTCAAAAGGCTCGACAGATTATGCGCCAAAGGCATCTACAAGCAGAGAAGCGGATAGTACCACGAAGACGCATTTAATAAGTCACATCCCGGCGTATAGAGTGCGCACGAAGGTTGGCACTCATGAGTTTGACAGTATCGTAGACACGGGATCGCCTATATCGATGCTAACGACAGACGCAGCGCCAACTGGCGTGGAGTGGGAGAAGTGTAGCGCGGATGACAGTTTTGAGGGCATCAATGGCGCCAAAGTGAATGTTTTAGGAATTGTGACAGCGAAGGCTACGTTTGTGAAGTTTGGTGTGACAGTGACAATTAAATTTTATTTAGTGCCGAGTGAAACCATGTCTTCGATGTGTTTATTGGGTAGGGACATGGTGCAACATAGTGAGTTAAATGTTAATATCGGAAGAACAGTGGACATTAGTTATAAAAACGATAGTGCGAATGACATTTTTTTAATAGATACATTTAGTGAGTCCGAGCAGTGTGCCAAAATTTGTGAAAATGTAGACTTAACCTCACGTATGCAAGTGGAAAAGGTTATGCGCGAGGAATATCTTGAAGCCGAACAGCCTACGGAGCCGGATGTAAAGTTCGAGTTAAATATAGTTTTGAAAGCGGGAGCGGAACCATTTCATGTAAGTCCGCGTAGAATATCTTATTATGAAAGGGGCCAAGTAGAAGTTATAATACAAGATTGGTTGGATCGGGGAATAATACGACGAAGCTGTTCAGAGTATTGTTCACCAATTGTAATAGTTCGCAAGAAAGACGGTAATATTCGGCTATGCATCGATTACCGCGAACTCAACAAGAGGGTAGTACGAGACCCTTATCCGAGTCCAAGGATCGATGATTGTTTAGACGCTCTTAAGGGTAAGCGACATTTTACGAGGCTGGATTTGAAGGATGCATTTCATCATGTAGTGATCAACGAGGGTAGTCGAAAATATACCAGTTTTGTGTGTGCGCAGGGACAGTTGAATGTATAAGAATGCCTTTTGGATTTTGTAACAGCCCTAGTGTGTTTTTGCGATATATAAATGAAGTACTGAGGGAGTTTATTGTATGTGGTGAAGTGACGGCTTACATGGACGATTTGTTGATAGCCACAGAAACAATTAATGAACATATAAACGTTTTGAAACGAGTGCTGAAAGTGTTGCGTATGAATAAGTTACAGTTAAGGTTAGATAAGTGTAGTTTTATGTTTGATAATATTGAGTTTCTTAGGATATTATATAGACGATAAAGGCATAAGGCCTAGTGATGCCAATATAGCTGCGATACTGGATATCCCAGTTCCAAAGACTTTTAAGCAGTTAAGAAGTTTTATAGGGTTAGCTAGTTACTTTAGGAGATTTATTAAGGATTTTAGTATAAAGTGCAAACCGTTATATGACTTGTGCAAAAAAGGGTGAGAACTTTTTAATGGGAGAGGAGCAGGTTTGTGCAATAGACATTGTTAAAAAGGAGCTAGTGAGTAAACCGGTGTTGGCGATATACTCTCCAACTGCCAGAACAGAATTGCATACGGATGGTAGTTCTCGTGGGTATGGAGCAGTATTGTTACAGAGGCAAGAGAGTGGTAAATGGCATCCGACATGCTATTATAGCAAGAGGACAACGACGGCAGAGTCCAAACTTCACAGTTTTGAGCTGGAGATGTTGGCAGTAGTCAATGCGCTTCAAAGATTTCATGTATATTTGTTCGGTATAAGATTCAAACTGGTTACCGACTGCAATAGTTTGAAGCTGGCTCTGCAGAAGAGAGAGGTAAATCCAAAATTGCTTAGATGGTCTCTTATATTGGAGAATTATAATTATGACTTAGAACATAGAGGTGCAGCCAGAATGCAGCATGTTGATGCTCTGAGCAGGTGTCACGAGCTTCTGGTAATAGAAGAGGATAGTTTCGACAGAGTGCTGGCTTTAAGACAAGCTCAGGATGCATCGCTGATGGCAATCCGGGCCAAGTTGGAGAGAGAGGAAGATAAAATCTATGAGATGAGGGATGGATTGTTATACCGTAAAGCCAAGGGGAGACTATTATTCTTAGTCCCAGAGTCCATGGCGGAGAATGTGGTTAGGCTGACTCATGAGCAGTTGGGACATGCCGGAGAGGAAAGGACTAGACTAGCAGTTACCAGACAGTACTGGTTCAGTGGAATGAGCGAGGTGATAAAGGGAGTTATCGAGGGGTGCCTGAAATGTACTTCCTTCTCAGGTGGTGCAAGGGAGACCCAGGAAGGTTACATAACAACCTAAGAGAGTGATAGTGGAAGTGACAATGATGAAAGACATAGTGATAATGGACATGTACAGTTGTGTGAAGTGTAGTGTTAGGAACAATAAGATAGAGTTAAGTTCATATTCAATTATGTGTAATGTTTATTATTTTAGATTATTGCAGATAAATTTTGTCTCATCAGTCGGGGACGACTGTGAGGTCAGGAATGGCCGAACTGTAAGATTATATTTTATTAGTTTGAATATAACGGCTGGTAGTGCGGATCAGTTGGATAGATGGCTCTGGGTCTTGAGAGAGTGTCTGATCCCGTAATAGCCGACAGGATGTATGTGTGGTTTGGTAAGGATGATTGAGAGTAGGAGTGACAGTATGGATTCAGGATTGATTGAGATAAGTTGAGTTTGGTTAAGTAAGAGTAATAAGAGTTCTGTAACGAGTAGTGAATATATCTAGTATTGAAGAGTTAGTTGTGTTTCAATAAGTATTTCAGGATATTCAAGAGGACGTTACAAGCTTAAAATATATATATTCATATTTAAATATAATTTATAACAACAAGTACTATAAACCGTCTCGAAATAAGACTATAATGTTAAGTTTATTCAAAAGCAGCCATTTCATTGAGTATTTATTTAATCCACGATTAAGCCGTTATCAGGTCACAATGTAAATTAGCGTAAATAAGCTGAACTTTCGCAAAGGTTTTTTTGCTCCGATTTACACATCAAGATGAATTTATTGCGATCTTTTCATTAACACTGTACGCATTCTCATAAATAATCTCGTAAGCTACTTTCAATTTAATAAAATATATACAAATCATTTATTTAATTGCTTGTAAATTTTTTTATATAAGAGGTATTTTGTTCCATGCAATAGATAGTAAGAGTTGGTGATCTTACATAAATAAATAATACTAGGAGGGTCATAATTTATTGAAATGTATGTAATATTATAGGAAATTACTTTGAATGACCAATATTCTATAGAAAATATACAGACATACCATATGTGTGTATATATTTTTTATAGCATGTGTGTTCATACAATGTATTTGAAATACTATTTTTAGCTGTTTGAGTGTATTTGGTATGCAAAAAAGTGATTAATATTAATCGACGGCTTGTCTGTGGGCAAGTGGTCAAAGCGATGGAATTTGAATTTGAGGTTCAGAAATGACCTGTACAAAAGGTACCCGTTTCGAGGAGCCTGATGTTAAGCAACTGTTTTTACTTGAAATATAGACAGCAATGTGTTTCCATTGATCGCTGTTCAATAATTTAAAAAAATCGCTAATTAATCAGACGACTTATTCAGTAGCCAATAATATTTTTAACATCTTAATCAATTCATTCCTTTATTAACCCTTTGTAATAAGAGTGTTTTCCGCAGGATTGACACTGCTATACGGAACAGCGTGTACCTTTGGTAGCGCTATTGAACGGATTAGGCAAAACAATATATTTTAATTTATTCCTATCATTATTAATGAAAATATGTGAAAAAATCAAAATTACGCGTTTATTGAACTTAATACTTTAACTCATAGTGATAAATTAAATAAAATACATGCGCAGTAAAGTGAATGTCGTCCATGAACGACATTTTAAGCAGAAGGGGTAATAATAAACCCTCCGTGTAGAATTTGGGTGTTTTTAGGTGTCTTTAAAATATATGTTTCGAGCATTGTTTAATTTTATGTTTAGATGAATCCAAGCGCTGTATTTCTTATTTTCTGTACAATACATTGAAGGTTCCAATAATTTTGTTTTGGAAATGAATGCACATGTGTGCATTCACTTTAATTGTTCCGGATTTGGTCTCAAACGATTTAGAGCGACTTAAAACGTTTAGAAACCCTAAAATTAGCGAACTATTTTTTCGCAAAAACTGCTTCTCGTTAAATTTTGTGTAGATTAACTTTTACCTTTGCCAGATTAGTAATCTGTTAATTGTGTGCATGAAATGAATATATTTCATATTGAAATCTAGTTATTTGAAAATCATTTTTAGTTGATAAAAATCTTTAGTTTCTTCCATAAAAACATTACTGATGGTCACATTAAATTTACGACGTAAATAATGTCGTGTATAAAACCTGTATATACGGTAAACGGTTCACATAGTTTCTATGTATCGTACGACTGGACATGTCATTCCTTTCTACTGGCGATATACCAATTGATAAATTTTAAGATAACTACTGTATTTTAAGTTTGTTGATGCCATATAAATATTCAATTCAATTTGCATAAGTTTCGCATTTATTTCAGCAATAAATTAATTTAAAATCTGTCTATAATCATGCAAGAACACTAATGTTCAATCATTAATAAAATCATTTTAAAGTGCAATTATTGCGGATATGGTATAACTGTAAACTAGTCCAAAAACTTTATGATTTAATTGAATGTTTCAAATAATCAGCTGTTAAACCAGTTGAGTGTAAACGACTGAAAGTAAAAACGCTTATATACCTAGGTATATATTTTTGATCAATTTTGTTTGATAAAATAAATGAATGAATGAATGAATGAATGAATTTTGCACTTACATTAAAATATGAAAAAACATATTATCACGACTTGAAAATAATTTTTGCATTGAAATGTTTGGATAATTGCAAGTAATAGCTTAAATAGTACATAGTTTTATTTGTATTTTTTTAACTTGCTAAGGATCAGTGCTAAGATCTTTATTCTTGCAACAAAGACCTATGTTTAATCCTTTCTAGGGCAGCTTTACATCAAGCAGTCGTGATAGCTGTATATATAAGGTATTATATTCAAATTTCATGATCTCATCACAAAAAGAATAGACAAATACTTAGTTCTTGCTCACAACATGAAAGAAGAGATCTGATTTTTGTTAAAAAAAAATGAATTTTTAAAAGTAGGTGAAAATGCAATTTTTAAGCAGAAATTATAAAAATATTACATGTTCTTACTACATTCCACATCCTTCTTAGTTAGAAAATTAAACTACAAAAATTTCTGAATCGATTAAAAAATTTTCCAAAATAATTCAATGATAGTTCTTGTGATTAAAGATTGATTAGTTTGAAACATAATTTGCATCATTTTTAATTTTCTGAATTTCTGAATTTCTGAATTTCTGAATTCATTACTTTATAACATCTTCAAAATCTTGCTAGAAATGGACTTTAACTCTTCTTGAAAGTTACTAAATAAACATCCTTGGGAACACAAAAACGTTATTTGTAAGTTAGATTCAACAGCTTTTTTTTGTATAACCTCTATAAAAGCCTACATGTGGGTGGGGTAAGAAAGAACAACTGAACCTTTACCATGTCAAAGTATAAACAATAAATAATAGGAAACAGAACAGTAAATTAAGTTAACAAAAGCAGTTTTACAAGAGATAAATGAAATAGATACTTATTCTAATTATGCTGATGCTTATTTCTGATAAAATACTAGATCAAGGTTGTACGGAATGTTATTTTTGTGAAAAATGAACCCAAAAAATTTATATTTTGCTATTTATATTGGTTAAATAATGTAGTTATTATTATTGTAGGTATTATTATATGTAGGTATTATTTCTTAAAATCACTTTAAAATTAAAAATAAGACATTGTATCTGTTTGCCCGATAGCTGTCCCATTTGATGGGTTCAGGTGACAATATTTTGAAAAGCAGAAAAAAACATATATGTACATTGATATATTAGCTACTTTACTGAGCATAGTCAGATAGTTGTTTGTTTGATATGTGTCATTTGTTGTGATATCAGAATATAATTGCTCAATAAGTCAAAAAGGACCATTGAGCCCCACCCTACCCTATTTAATATTATGGATAAATATTACACACGTACACATATAAAAGTTACTTAATTGTTTAACTTTGATATAGCTATAAAATAGATGGATAAATTGAATCACGAAAAATTTTTATTTTCAAAATTTAAACTTTGAAGTTTCTTTAGATATTTTTGATATCATTGTTATTGCTTTTTTAATTCTAGTATTCAATGTTATCTAGTTCCCGGAAATGTTATTTATAATACATAAAATCCCAATAAGCTTTCTTTGATATATAATAGTAATATGTAGTATTCATTGATATAATTGACACTTCAATACTGATATCGAAGACTCTAACATTATTCTAATAATGTCCAACATTCAATTGAATGCATTATCGATAAATACATCGCATCCCATGTTATACATACACAGCATAAACAATTCGCATAACGGCACGAGCTTAAGGTCAAACTTAAAGAAGATTTCTGTAGTAGGTAATTAAAACTATCATGGTAAAACTATTTCTAGTGAACTCATGGATGAGGAAGCGTCGCTTCATTTGCAAGTGAATCCCGCATAATCTCAGTAATAACATCTAACATTTTTTCACTAAAGCAGCAATTACTTGTGAATACAAGAGTTACTCTACATGCGCGCTATTTTTTGTGAAGATCATATCAGATACGAAATATGCAATGAAATACAGAACAGATTGCAAGAAGTGCGAATACATTCAAACTCGGAGAAGATATTTCTGTTCAAGATTGAGGAACAATTGGATGTGAAACTAATACATCAATGAAATGAATTATGGTAGAAATTAAGTAGATAATTGAAATAGTTTTTGTAATACATATATCTATCAGTTTGGAAACTAAGTAAGTGCAGTTTTCTTCTCAAATGGTTTCAATTCAATTTTTGGGTTTGCGGACGTGGTCCAAATGTGGAACGCTTTTAGTTTTTGAATGTTAATCTGCCAATATGTATAAAAAAAGTTGTTTGATAGATTGTTTAGTATTACTTTCGTATAAAAAATAAAATCGAAAACTTTTGTCATATTTTGCTTTTTTATTTCTGCAAAGGTAAAAAAAGTTATAAGCTGTTCATGGTGACAAAGCCCTAAAAAATGACAGTGTGAAAAGAGGTTCGATGAGCCAATCTTTGTTCTGGAAATTTTCCGCATAATACCAAATCCAAATTGTTCTTGATTCAGTTATTTTCTAGCAAAAAACAGAAGTTTTGTGAAAGTGGGATAAACATACTACTTGAATGATTGCAAAAAGTCAGTTGTCAAAATGGACCATTCATTTTAAAATGAAATTATTAAGTTCTACATAAAACATGTCTAAATACATATTTTCTAACAAAAGTCGCACTTACTTAATTGCCAACCTGATATAATATGAAAATAGTAAACGCTATGGTAGTATACAATAAATTTGAAATATTTGCAAGTATTACTGAATATCAATAAGCAGATATTGTCAATAAATTCCGCTCTGTAATAAGCCTAAAGATTGCTACGAATCACTAAATATCCATATAGTTATCTACTTGAGCAATTATTTTTTTGCTTGAGAAATTATTTTATTTAAATTAATATTATTTTGTTTATGTAATTGTTTATAATTCTCAGTTTAAAAGAAATATAATTCAAGTATTTACTACTGCAAAAATCAACCGATTTAAACTCTTCGAGTTCAAGATAAAAACTGCTAAAAAAGGAAGGACAAATGAGCATGCATCAAAATGAGGATTGGTCATATTGTTTGCGGGTCATTGGCTAAAGACTGTGATAATTCTAAATGAGAAAGAACTTTTTTATGACATATCGATCAATTTTAGTTTAAATTAACTCTTGTAATCATTCATATGAAATTAAAAAAAACTTTATATATGTTGTTATGCATTTTTGCACAATTTCCAAAAAATTGTGAATACCCCACTTAACGCTGCTCTGTTTGTCGGTTTTTAATTTCAGTCCGGGATTCTTCGAAATATGGGTGAATTGGTGCGAAATATAATAAATTTAACGAGACAAAACAGATTAGATGAGATGAACGTGGCAGATGTCGAAGAAACAAAGTAGCCAGCTAAGCTAAATAATAATGATCTTGAAAAATTAACTGAGCAAGGAGAAAACAAAATATTGGCAGTAGTGACCATTTTTTAAATAAATCTGTGACCAATGAGACTGAAATTTTAAACTAATTTGTTGATTGAAATTTGATAGGAACTGAAATAAAAAGCTTGCTTTAAATTATTACTTATTAACAGCTTCTAAGAAACCTCAAAAGATTATTACTAACACAATAAATACTATTTTGCCAAAAAACTAAGATGTTGCGAATACAGAATAGGCTGAAAATGATTTGAAACAATTCAAATTCTATATGTTTATGCAAGTATTGTCGTTTAAATTATTTATTTATATATATATATATATATATATATATATATGATTTAGTTGTTAATTTTGATGTTGAGATATATGAGTAAGTTCTTGTGGGGCGATACATCAAAGAATAAAAAGCAAAGATTTATAAATTAATCTTTAATTCCAAACGTTTCGACATTCAATTTAATGTCATCATCAATGGATATTAACGTTGGTAGGTTACATCTAAAGAAGTGTGCACAACACTAGAAATTAGCACTAACATTTATACAACTAACTTGTCAACACTTATCGATAAGCCATTACATATTTGCATATACTTAATATCCACATTTAGGACTGTATTACTAAGGACTACTTTGAAATTGATATTAAATTTGATTTGAATATTAAAGTAGTCGATAGTTAAATATATGTTTTTTAAAATTATTGTTCATATATATTTCTTTATGTTCTTTGTTATTGGTTTCACCATATCACTGTTTTATGGACAATCAGATTGATGTTTGCCGTGAAAAAATTTATGCAGACTATAAGTCATCCAATAATTTTATATGCATATTATAACCATAATATTCGATATTATTAGCAGTATGAGCATTGCAAATAAGAAGTGGGCAAGTTTTAGGAAAACTGATGTCAATCCAATTTAAATAGATATGTACTTGTTCATGAACATTGGCCGATTTCTCCAATGTTGTATTCATTAATATCGGCGTATGGCGTGTGTGTATATGACGGTAATAAAACAAATCTGCGAGAGGCAATGATATTCAAGAGCTCTTGATGTAATCCATTCCATATCGTAAATTGCCCATTCGCACATTACGAAGACGACAAGTTTATCTGGATTCAACGGGCGCATGGGAACAACTCCGGTGAGTCAACCGTATATGCGAAATGACACGTATATGAGCTCAGTCACTTGCGCTCGTACTACTATCGAGATGTAACAGATACGATTTGCAATGTGCGTGGTGCGCAAATAAAATCATCGAACTGGAAATTAATTTCAATTTACTGAATTATAGAGAACTTGCGAACAATGTCATTTGAATAGTAACAAAATTTATGCTTTGTGCCACTTTTGAATGTTTGTATTCTTGACTGAAAATGGAACTAGTGGGGCGCATGGCATCGTGCCTTAAGGCGAATTGCTGGAACTTCCCGTACCAAAAATTATTATTTTTTAAATATACATTAACATCTTTAAAAATTTACTTTGGAAAATTCGATTTTTGAAAAACTATACATTCTTGACAAAAATTTACTTTTTTTAAAAAAGAAGACTTTGAAAAAAAAATGTTTTCTTTATTTTGAAATAATTTGGAAATTTTGAACTTTTTTTCAAAGCTTTCGGAACCCATAGGAATGAAAACAAAATTTATACTTATTGTTAAAATCTCTATAAATATCTGATAATTTGATGTGCATATGTCTAATGATTATTTTTGACCGCCAAATGACATTTTTTTTTACTTTATTCACTAAATCTACGAAACAGCTAAACTGCCTTCATGAAAATTTACCTTAATCAGTTCTTCATCTTGTCAATACAAGTAAAATGTTTTTTGAATTATTGAAATCAGACGCTCCGTTCTCTTAAAACTGAGTTACCGTTTGTGGCACTTTTTGCCCCGTATCTTTGAAACGGCTATACCTGCCTATGCCAAAAACTAATCAGCACGTCGCCTTATCAAGTGCAATCGAATGCTTTCCGAATAATTGAAATCGGTTGAACCGTGTTACCGAAATCGTCGACGAAAATTTGTATCTGCACACACACACATAAATCCATTTTTTCTAAGGTATGCCAAAGTGTTCAGAAGGTTTTAAAACGTAAAGATATATAAAAACTTTCATTTTTGATTTTTTTTGCGATTACTATAACTTATATTATATAACTTATATATAACTTATATTATTCTGCAATATTATTAAAAAAATATTAATGTTGAACTCTAATGATAATATATTTGAATTGAAAAAGAACGAATATAATTTTTTATATCTTTCAATTTTTCTGTTAAATTTTACCCAGTATGAAATATACATGTACGTATATGTGTATAAAATATGTATTAAAAAGCGTCTAAAAAACCGATTTAGATTGTTCAGCAATTTCAAAACCTAAGATTTGTGTATCCTATTTTTGTTTTTCTTTTATAGATATTTCGAAAATAATCATTATGTTTTACTAAATTTTACGACTCAGCATCAATATATAAGAATTATGAAAAAAAAACTAATCAAGTCTAGTCTTTTTTGAATTTCATCAAATAATTTTACAATTTTTGAAATCGGTGCAGCCGTTTCCAAGAAAACTCATATACATAAACACAAACTATGATTAGCTTTCAAAAATATTTTTCTTCTGGACATTTGGACATACATTAAAAAAAAAATAGATTTGTGTGCGTCTTTGTAATAAGTATGTATGTATGTATGCTCGAATAAAATTTTTGTCCATGATTTCGAGAGCACGGATCCGATTTGAATAATTCAAAAAACAATCAATTCTGTTCTATTGTTGCTGATTTGTTTTTTGCAAAGGCAGGTCCAACCAATATTTCGGAGATAATGCGCAAAAAGAGCAAAAAATGAATTTCTGTTTTTGTGAGAACGAAGCACGCGATTTGAATGATTTTACTTGAAAAAAAATTTAATACCATTTGGCGATAAC
The DNA here is from genome assembly GCF_003426905.1 of Ctenocephalides felis. NCBI lineage: Eukaryota > Metazoa > Arthropoda > Insecta > Siphonaptera > Pulicidae > Ctenocephalides > Ctenocephalides felis. The sequence continues at coordinate 47,740,520 of NW_020537324.1, read as the reverse complement.
AAATGATTAGACGTATGCACATCAAGTAAAAGGATTTTTATAGAAATTTTAATAATAAGTACCAATTTTGCTGTTATTTCAATGGGTTACGTACAAAGATATGTAATGTTGAAAGTTCACTTATATACTTCAAAAGTTTATATATTTCAAATTCTATCAACATATTCGACAGTAGTGATCAACCGACTTAAATGGGTTTCAAAACTTCAAAAAAATGATAAAATAATTTCAAAACATTCGTTTTCAAAAATTTCCAAATTCTTCAATAAAACTATTTTTTTTCTAATTACGATGAGGAATGTTCTAGTTACTAGTTCAAACTTGGCTTAAACGATTCCTAATTATTTTAAACTTCTAAAAAACATAGTAGTAGACACTTAAATTTTCTGGCGAATACAAACTTCTTTTTGGAAATTAAATATTACAAATCATAAACAATAAATAAATAGCATCTGATGAATAAAAAATAGCATCTGATAAATAATGAATAATAAGTAATAAGATATAAAAAATAAAGTGAACGTGTTTGACGATCAGAAACGCATATAATTTTAAGTATAAAAAGACTTTGTAAACTAATATTTATAATATATACGTTGTTATTCAAAAATGTTCTGATTCTGCATGTAGAATTGTAGATATATCGAAAATGGTTATGATCTGACATTTTTACCTCACTAGCAAAAGCTCACTTCAGCTTTAACCTTTAACTCGTTATATTTTCTGTTCCCGTCGTACGAACGATTTACAAATGGAATTCGTCCAGTTAGATTTTCCAATAATCCTACCAGTAATATATTAGTTTTATATAATTTATATAATAGCCATTTGCTTGCGTACGTGCGTTACGTAAAGGAAACAGTCACATTTTACTACTAACGATTGCGCGTGCAGATATAAATAAATTAATACAATTTTTATCAGTCATGGGAAAGCATCACATCCCGAGAGGATTTCTAATTCCGCGTGCTCGCCAGTAAATTACTTCATGCCGCATATAATAGTAGAACTGATAGTGCGCCGTTGACACTAATATACCTCGGACGGTTGATTAAATAAATTAGCCAGCCGCAGGTATAACTTAAGCGAATTTATATGAGTCGTTAACCGTCCTGGTTAACTGCGGGTTGACGAGGACTGCTTGATATAGCTCGCGAGGCCAATGTCTGTGTGACACTAATAAATCTGACAAGAGAATAAGATCTCTCTTCGGTCAGGCAACTGATTATTACGATGACTGGTTTTATTGTTAAAGCAGTTTAGGAGATGACGGGTGGAAACACACATTTTAAAATATCCTCTAACTACGGTGACTATATATTTGACTACGGCTATGCTATTCCGAAGACGGGAGGGGTTCGTATGCATTCTGAATAATGTAAACTTGTTAAAATAGCAACAACAGTTTATAAAGCAATAGAAAACTGTTTGTCTAAATGGATCTTTTTAAAACACAAAATTACCGACAATGAGTACAATGTTTTCTATTTTTAATCTTTGGGTTTTTGCTGGCTTTGTTAAGTTGTTAATTAGTCTTAATTATTTAATTCGGTAGAATTTTCGTCATAATTATCATAAGTAAAAAGTATCGTTTTCAGTGTTTCTATCTCATGTTAAGTGTTGTCCCTTGTCTTAAGCATTTATGCCACAATATCAGAAAGTTTGTTTTCACTTTTGTAAAACACACATTTTAAAATATCCTCTAACTACGGTGACTATATATTTGACTACGGCTATGCTATTCCGAAGACGGGAGGGGTTCGTGTGCATTCTGAATAATGTAAACTTGTTAAAATAGCAACAACAGTTTATAAAACAATAGAAAACTGTTTGTCTAAATGGATCTTTTTAAAACACAAAATTACCGACAATGAGTACAATGTTTTCTATTTTTAATCTTTGGGTTTTTGCTGGCTTTGTTAAGTTGTTAATTAGTCTTAATTATTTAATTCGGTAGAATTTTCGTCATAATTATCATAAGTAAAAAGTATCGTTTTCAGTGTTTCTATCTCATGTTAAGTGTTGTCCCTTGTCTTAAGCATTTATGCCACAATATCAGAAAGTTTGTTTTCACTTTTGTTTAATTTTCGTCAATATTAAATTGTAAGTCAAAGATTATTAAATATTCTAAACCACTTTTAAACTTTTGCATTTGGAAATTTTCTCTTTAGTCACAAAATCGTTGGGTTGTATTTTATTAAATAAAAACGAAGATGCATTTTAACCTATACTTTTCTAAAACTCGAGTCAATCAGAAACATTAAAACCTAAATCCGAGATAAATTTTTGTTTTCAGGGACGAAAAGTGTAATTCCAGGACTGTCCCGGCAAATTCGGGAATTCGGTTTGATTGTGCATGGCCTCTTAATTTTGATTGATAAAAATTTATTACGTTGACTGCAGTTTCTTTGGACCTATATCGTTTTCCAATACTGAAACGTTTCATTTAAAAAATAGTTTTATTTTCCGGTTGTTCTTCGTGAGCCGTAAAAGAATAAGGGATCCTTTCGTGATTTCCGCGGGTTGTCGACTCTATGTGGACAGCTAATTATATTAAAAAATAAATAAGGACCAGCTTATTCCTGAGGGTCAATATGTCATTATTCATTTCAGGTGACTAATAAAACAATCTAAGACCAAATAGTTTCAATTTCATTGCAAATATGCGTATTATCTATGTGTTGTAATGCATAAAAGTATTAACACAAATATACAAGTTTATATTCTAAGTAAATTGTTCAAAAAACACAAAATAAGCAAGAAGGAGGGGATGTCAACATGTTGTCGAAACGCGGAGCCAACGTGTTAACATATAAATTTTTCTGAAACCTGACAATTGCAGATATGCAAAAATTAATGTTACTGTCACAAAATGAAAAATATGATTATATTCTTCAAACTATTATAAATAATAAAAAAAAGCAAAAATATTGCAGTTTATAAAAAACACACTACGAAACGAAATATGTCATAAAAATGTTTTATTCATATTTAACTTTCCATGGAATAAGTTATAGTAATTGAAAACAATCGCTAAAAATGAAGATTTTTATAGGTTTATTATTCAAAACGTAAAATAATTAAATTACGGTGTAGGAACTTTTTGCAATAGGCCTTAAGGCACGGTGCCATGCAGCACTAGTAACGATTTATATTACTAAAGTTTCACAGAATTCTGTCTACTAACACCTGTGCTCCCTAAAATGTAATTCAAGGCTTTAAAAGCAATATACGGTTAAAAGCTGCCCATCGTTCTATGCGGTCGTGTTTGCAATTTTTACGAGTTACTTTTTTAGCGGGGCAGTGTTATAATTGTACCTACTTATTGCGCGAGACATTTTTGCACCGTGAGAGATTTCTATTAAACTCGACATAAAGTGATTAAAAACATAGTCGTTTTGTTTCAGTCAACAATAATTTTAATCTGTAACAAGTTTTATTCGAGACACATAAAAACAAATTATAATCTTTAGTTTAATTATGAGCATATTATTATTATACGTTGGATGAAAAGTTTAATGTTTATCGCAGACATCAAGATGACAGTGCGTCTTTTATTTTCAATTATGACCTTTTCAAATAATGAGATATATTTCAAAGAATAAAATATTAGGTATAATTCAGTGTGTTCTTGAATGTGTACAAAAACATATGCATATAAACATAGTATTTTCGATTGTAAAAAAGTTTTTATTCAGGCATCTATTCAATTATTAGAAGAAAAGAGACTAATTTTTAAATTTATGATGCATATGTTTTAAGTATTTATTTGACTCATCTTCAGTGTAAAAATACAAATATTAAAAAATAAAAGACATGAAGAGCAGCCATATTTATGAAAACTACTACTGTGAAAATGATGAATTTGAATATGAAGCATTACATTACAAGCTACTACGTATATTACTACTACTGTTTATATTATTAAAGTATTTGATAATATTAAAAAAAATTAAATATTTATATTCACTACTTAGTTCATATCTACTTCAGACTGCTCTAAATCTTAGGTATGTAAATTATAATTTAAGACTTTTTTGTTTATATATGAACATATATTCAATTTTGGCCTATGTTATTAAATATATTGCTGATATGGTGATTTTCTGTCTTATTATTCTTCAAATATTTCAATCACAATAAGTAGTTATAAATAAAAGTTTGTTATTTTGATTAATTTTTTTCTGCATTTTCATATTAAAATGCACGTAAAAATAAACTCTTCGTGAAATAAAGAGATAAGGAGATATTTTAATAATCAGCCTAATTCTTATTGACATAATCTAGGATATTAGTCTGATAAATTAAAAGTTCTATATTTCACTTCTATACTGCAGCAAAACGAGTTCAACTTTACAAATGAGACTTTGCATTGCATGGGTCAACTTTTCGATTTGAAATATAGTACACCTTGACTTTTAACCAATTTAGGCATTTGTGTCTATAAGCAGAAAGATTAACTATTGACAGATGAAAATAGAGCTAAATAGATTTTAATTAACTATGTACGACAACTTTGATTACCAATTTTTGAACTTTTTAGTAATAACATATCTAGCAGTACATTTGAAAATCTTAAAGAGCATTGAATGCAGAAAGTGGTATTTTGCCATGAATATACATTGCAAAGGTTCTGCACTAACAATAAGTATCGAGGAGGTTTAAAGTCATGAATCAGGATCAATTTTAAAGGCAGATGCTATCTAGAGAATTTTCTTGGACATTTATACATGGCACAACGCGACATTAGTCGCAAATAGCCCGACTAGCAGAAGGGGAATGAATAATGCATGTTATCAAAATGAAATAAGATACATACCACGCAAAGAACACCTAACGGCTCTCTAGAATTTACTAAGCACAGTGTAATATGTCCCATGCAATACAAAACCAAAGCCGTTGCAACAATTCATTGCTTCCTAACATACATTATAGAAAAATGATTTTTATATTTTACGCCAAATAATCAATAGATCATGCAATAATCTATACTAGAGATGGGCTTATTATATCCGAAGCCGGATCGACTCGGATTTGGCTCCGCTTCATGGTGGAGTTATATCCGCTGAACAACTCCACGACTCCGACAATTTTAAACCCGAAATACTCGAAACAAATGTGTTCTATAGTACGCTGTTTATGTATCTAAGGATTTGTCAAATCCCATTAATCATTTGAAATAAAAATTTATGAATAATTATCAATATAATAATTTTTCTAAAAAATTCACGAATAAATGACGGATTGTAAAATTTTTCGGTCAACCAGATGATCGACTCAGTGACTCGTATTTTTAGCAGTGTTGACCAGAGTAAAAACGCAAAACTTGAGAATTATTTGGTATCCTCACTTTAGCAACAATTTCATAGCGATAGAGAAATATCCATGAAAATTTCTGAAGTATGTATATGTATTTGATAATACACATAACTTATGTTGAAACTGGTTTTCACCACAATCTGTTACTGAATTAATGTAATATACATCCCTTGCCCCACGTCCTTTGACTGAAAGAATTTTGTTGTTATATAATCTTCATAAAAAACTATTGTTATTCTTAACTAGTAGCTATATATTATGGTCTATTTTACCGGAGAATTGGACTCTTGATTTATTGGCAAGAATTTGATAGTATTTTATATTATATATTATTATAATTGCATTTTTGAATCATCTGGAGTTTTTCTATGGACTGTGTAAAAAAAACTAGTGGTGTATGGCATCGTGCTTTAAGGCATATTGCTGGAACTTTCTGTAACGTAATGAAATATTTGAGGAATATCAATGTTTTCAAATAGATGATCATAAATACTGTAACTTTGATTATTCTTATTTTATAGACAAAATATAAGAGCTTATGAGTTTGACGACAACGTTCACATATTTATTAACAAAAAGTGAAGGAACAAAACTTAATCGGATTTAAAATGAAGAACATTGTATAATATTAATAAGAAGTATATGAACAAAGCAAGTTAAAATTATTCATTTAAAGTATATAAATGAACTTTAGAACTAAAATTAAAATCAAAATCCGAATTATTTACAATATTTACCGGTAATAATTAAAAAAAGAACGTAGTAGTTTTGTCAACACAAGCAGAAAGTTTTTTGAATCATTTTAATCGGATACCTAGTTTTTTCAAATACTGCTATTTTTGCATATTTGCTCGGTATCTTCGAAACGGCTAGACCTGCCTTTGTAAGAAACTAATCACCATTTATTCCCGTCATTTCGACTTGGATGTTTTTTGGATCATTCAAATCGGATACTCAGTTTTCGTAAAAACTCAATTTCTATTTTCTGCACTCTATGCTCCCTATCTCCGAAACTGCTGGATCTGCCCATGCCAAAAACTAATCAGCACATCTCCCTGCCAATAGGAATCTAATGTTTCTTGAACCATTCAAATCGGTAGATTCGTGCCTCCAAAAACGGACACATACAAAACACACACACGCAAACACACATATACATTTTCTCTGAGACATGCCAAAATGTTCAGAAACCCCTAAAACGTGAAGATATGCAAAAATTGTCATTTTCGATTTTTCGGCTGATTACTATAACTTACCCTACGGGAAGTTAATTAAGCCAATTTTTCTGAAATAAGTCGAATGTTCCGAATAATTCATTAAACTTTAATATAACATAATGATATAGAATTGCCCTGTAGTAATTCACTTTATAAAATAATCCAAACGATTAATAAAAAATCAATTACAAAACAAATAACCTCAATCACAAGCTCGATGGATTCGATCAGCACGGCACTGGGCGAGATAACTATCGTCGTACAAGTGGTATCCCGTGGATAGGTGTCATCAATAGCATCGGCAGTGACAACAAGGCTGAGAGACAGGAACAAGAGGACGAAGAATATCTCGGTACGGGTTAACGGCGATAACGGCAGGCGGATTATCGGAGCACGACAATTAATCACGAACGCGACGGTACTAGACATGGCGCTCGTCGATATTTCAGTATTTAGATGTTTTTAGTTAGATCCCGTAGGGTAAGTTATAGTAATCGCAAAAAAAAAACAAAAAAAACATTTTTATATATCTTTACTTTTAAAAGATCTTCTGAACATTTTGGTATATCTTAAAAAATGGATGTATGTGTGTGTGTGTGCGTGTGTGTGTGTGTGTGGATACAAAATTTCGTCGACGATTTCGATATCACAGTTCAACCGATTAATTAATTATTCAATAAACATTCGATTCGTATTGATAAGGAGACTTGGTGATTACTTTTTGGCATAGGCTGGTTTAGCCGTTTCGAAGATATAGGGCAAAAAGTGACACAAACGGTAACTCAGTTTTTAAGAGAACGGAGTGTACGATTTTAATAATTCAAAAAACATTTTACTTGTATGGACAAGATAAACAACTGATTAAATTTTCATGAAGGCAGATCTAGCGGCTTCGTAAATCTAGCGAAAAAAGTAAAAAAAATGCCATTTGGCGGTCAAAAATGATCATTTGACATAATGCACATAAAATTATCAGATATTTTATAGAGATTTTAACAATAAGTATAGATTTTGTTTACATTCCTATGGGTTCCGTACCAGTGGTTATCCGTTAGACGGCGACGAGGCGCTTACGCGCTTCGATATTTCGTCTTTATGGAGTGAAAGCAGTACGATTGTTTTAAACAAAACTTCAGAACTTCCAAAATGTTTCAAAATAAAGAAAACATTTTTTTTTAAGTCTTTTTTCCAAAAAAATTTTTTTTCAAATATTTATAGTTTCTCAAAAATCTAATTTTTTCAAAGTAATTTTTTTTCAAAAATGTTAAACTTTTTAAAAAAAATCATTTTTGGTACGGAAAGTTCCAGCAATTTGCCTTAAGGCACGATGCCATATAAATATTCCATTAAATCATCAACAAAAACATGATTTTTATATTTCAATGATATTTTCTAACTATTTAAAAAAGATGTAAATGACAAATTCCTTCTCAGAATGACTTAAATAACTCTCAATGTACAAAACAAATTTTTCGGATTTTATCCATTCTCCAAACTAAAAGTTTTCGATATTAATTTTAATTTATTTCTATATTAATAACAATTCAACAGCAATGCAATGACTATCAAAATAATATTTGTATACTCAAAATGTGATTACAGAAGCAACTATCCCGCAAGTCTTATGAAACAACATTTGGTGAAATATTTAAATTAAGGGCTTTAATTAGTAGGTAAGTGTTAGAATTGAAATGGGTGGACGTAAATCAGAGGCTTTGATTCCCCTTCAAGCAGCCTAGTGTAAAGCAACGGTTTTTACTTGTAAATATAGATAGTATTATGTTTCGAAGTGAAAATACTCCTTGAGCGATAATCCTGCTTCAATAAAAATTGATCAGTATTACAGAAACTATCCACGTAGTTAATATTAGTAGTTGGTTATTAGTAACTAGTAAGTGTTGGTAGTTGGAACGCAGTTGTTAAAAATTTTACTTTTTAACAAAAAAAGCATTTTGGGTTATTTATTATATATTATATAAGCAAACTTTGATGAAACATTTTATAATATTCTTACATATTATATTTATTTAGGGGCGTTTCGTAATCGATTTTTAAGGAATTTTGAAACCACGGGAAAATTGGTGAAAAGTAGCGATACTTAAAATTGACACACCTCCTCCACCCAACAACACGTGCATTTATAGTACTTAGAAATATTTATTTTGAAAAATATTGTTTTTTTTTATTCAGGTGCAAAATAAATACATGTCACATTTTACCAGAACCGTGGAGGTTCTGTAATTTGTCAAATCACTCCTCCCCTTTTAATTTTCTGATGATTAATGGATGCTCTCCTAGATACTTTAAGATTTGGAGTTTGTTCCCATCTGATTTTACTTTAGAAATGCAGTTTCAACCATTTCAGACTTATGAAAAATGCATTAAAATAAAGCGATAATGATATTGATCGTTTAAGATTCTGTTGAGATTTAATAATGTGTATCAATTTGTTAAAAAAAATAAGAAATACGTGACAACGTGATAACATTTTATTTTGCGAAAACAATTTTAAATGTGCCAAAAATCTACGTTAGCGCTTGACCTAATAATTAGTTATAGTGTACCCATATGAAATTATTTTGAAAACGTTCTTGCAATGTCAACAGATTGAAATTAGATGAGACCGTCCTGGGGGTGTGGACGGTTGTTCGAGTTGTATGAAACGATTGTTATAAAAATTCGAATAAAATTAATAATATAATATATTGTTCCAAAATATAAAAAAGTTGTTAATACAAATCAATATTGTATGGTGCTTCAAATTTTATTATTAAAATTCTAGCCTCTGTTAATATTTTATAGCTAATTCTCGGCATGAGATCAAATAACGATAATCGTTGTTGCAGTACATGCTCTCTCAGATGCGATGTTGAGGCAACATCATCGACAACCGTAACAGATTAAAACGAAGAAAATGAATTTGAATGGCAGTAGTGCGTGTTGGCAATAAACATTGATACGCGTGTCGATTACCATGGATTTACATAGAATACGATTGAAAAGCCTCACATGTTGCTGGTACAACTAATGTCAATTCAGTGGAAAACTGATATAGTGATAATAAGCGCGCAAAAAAACACATTCGACTTATTCCACTATTGCACAAGATTTATGCGATAAGTCCGCAATTACTCCGCATTTAGATAAATTGCTAATAAGAAATAAAGTGAAATATCTGAATAGACAATAACTAACTTCCCAAAAGTAAAGTTTTGGTTTTCGCGAAATAATCAGATTTACTAATTTTAATTAAATGTTTTCTGAACATATCAAGTCAATGACTATATAGACTCGTATTAAACCAGATTAGAAAAAATATGTGTGTATTTGTGCGCGTGTCTGAATGTGTGTAGGCGAATTGATTTTTCACCTTTCGTCGATGTTTTCTCAAAATCAGCTGCACCAATTTCAAAAATTTAAAAGCCATTCTATGTAACTTGATAAGGACTAGCGTTGATCAGTTTTGCGCGACAATCGGCCAATCCGTTTCTATGTAATCAGCAGAAAAGTGTAAAATTTTCCTTCCACATTTTAGCCCAAAATCTTGAATCGATCTTACATATTCAAAAATCGTTCTAAAGAAATTGACTGGAAAGCGCGTTAATTAGTTTTTGGTAATTGTTAAATATTTTTGGCAAAGTGCAAAGATAGATTTCGAAGTCTGGAATAACATAATAAAAATAATAGGCATACGATAAGCGGATCATTTATAAAAAATAATTGAAGTTCAGAATTTTTATGTTTTCAAAAAAATTTTATGTATATAATTTTAGATTATCAACATAGAAATTGGACATCACTTGCTACGTCTCGGTCAGTTCGGTATCAAAGCAGCTTGATACCAAATTTTCACTTGAAATCATAGATTTCAAATATGATTTCAAGTGAAAATGGCCTTTCGTGGGCATAGCTGTAGTGGCAACATGCCACTTGGAAGTAAAAAGTCATCACTATTACAACAATTGTAATAATAAATTCAGCACATAGAGATGGGTCAACTGTTTGGGTTGCCATCTATAATAATTGTAAGATAATTGATCACAACAGCTCATAGGACTCAAAAGTTCTGATCGCTGTTAAAAATTTAAAAAAAAAAAAAAACTTGCTACGTAGAAGTTTAAGCTGACCCGTGGCTTATAATTAGAGCAATGAGCAAGAATCAGGAAGCCTGATGTTAAACTGTGAAATCAGTTTTCAGTTGGAAATAAAGAAAGCATTATGTTTCCCATGGAGCCCTTAACCGTTATTGCTGCATCGATATTGAGTTTATTAACGTTAGAGATATAAACCAACGTAGTTAATGTTCCAGAGGCAGAATTTTACGCAATTTTTGAAAGACCGTAAAAAAAAAGTCAAAACAACATTTTGCACAAGTTTTAAAGTAATGTTATAAATGAAAATATTGCAAAGAGTAAAAGTTTTATTTTAAAAGGTGATGAAGTGGGAAATCTAAAGAAAATAAAATGGCACTTAACTATACCCATGATTTCAGCGTTTTAAATAATAGAAGAAAATATATATTATTAATCTATTCTAAATTTTTGTCGCTCTGAAAAAAATTACAAACTTTTTTGATATCATCAATTTTTTAAAATAGTTAGAATCGGGATTGAGGATGAGTGTCAGAAAAGAAGTGTATAAAGAATACTCTGTAAAAGTTTCAAGTAAATCGGTGCAAATTGAGAAATCGCGGGTATCGTATGGAAAAAGAGATTTTCGAGGAGGCAAATTATCGTGGTCAAACAGCTGTATCCGCGAAAATAATTTATATTTTGAAAAATCCTTGTGTACACATATTCTTGGATTAAACACGTTCGTTAAACTTTAAAAATATCAAAAAAAAAAAAAAACAAAACAAAAAAGCATAGTATTTATTTTAAATTCAATGAACAAGTATTATATATTAGTTTAGTCTATGTCTATACTATTCCGTAATATATTAAGGATTATGAATTCATAAACTGCTGCTGGCAAATGAAAGTGTGCGACTGCATTGCACTTGCTCGTACTTTTGCACTAAGCGAGCGATTGTAATCAGTGTCATTTCTATTCCACACGTTCGAATATCATTACTATGCAAGTTTGACAGGCGTTCCATTATTTTAAAGGTTCTCACAGTCTCACGCGATATGTCACTGTCGATAAAATACAGTATAATTTTCAAATAAAATCTGTTTATGTGTCGCTACCGGACGAGCGCTAACTGACATTACGTTTTAGCCGCGGGACCATTGATGTCTTTCACGGAATGGGACGATTTTAACATAATCAAAGTTTTAGATATGCGATATATGATAGAATAGATTTATGTTGTTAAATCAATTCAAATGTCTTTTTTATATCAGTAAGCTTTATAACTTAAACCAATGGTCGGCAACATATGACCCGTGGGTCAACTATGAACCGATTGGTAATTTCAAGCAACCCAGCTTAATTGACTGCACAAAATCGGTGAAAACGATCTCAAACTTGATGGAAATAACACACCATATCTAAAATGTATGAAGTTTCATTTTAAAATGAGTGATTACTAAAAAATTCGTTTCTTTCCCATAGTTAAAAACATTTTTTTTTTGTTTTTTGCTGAATAAGTACATTCAGCTACTTTTACAGATAATTTGATATGACAGCGTGTAAGGGAAAGCTATACTGCTATAACACATTCTGTAATTATAACATTAGATTTCATGTAGTTCGGCGCAATAAATCATTACAATTTTTTCTCTTAAGTCGGTTTGGTGGTAAAGGCTGGAGCCAGACACACGCTAATTGATTTGGATGTCGACTTAGCCGAGTCTTCTATCTGGAGCAGAAATGGTTATTTTATTCTTCCAGAGTTAGATAAATAAGGTCTTGATATATTAGCCAGTTTAGTACATATTTTGGGTTCACGATCTGTTTCAAAATTTTGTTCTGGGACCTCTGTAGAATTGCTATGTTTGATTCACTAGCCGCACCCCATAGCTGTAGACCATATGACCACATTGATTCAATGATTGCCTTGTATATTAGGAGTTTATTAACAAAACTTGTGATTTCCAGCCCATTAACCAATTAATTGCCTACGTGTCAGTTCGAGCTGCTGGTGCTTCTTGATTAAATGTTCATGCCAGGTTATAGTCTCATATCCAAATATATTCCCAGATATTCAACTACATTGGATACAGGAACCAATTCACCACGCAATCTAATAGGAGGGCATAAACCTTGTTGTAGGGTAGAAGTAACGTGAACTGATTTAGAATTGTTTACTTTCATCCACTTCAAAAACAGAACATGATGACAAAAATATTGATAATCGCAAACTAAGTATATTTTCAAAATTGAATTTCGGGAGTTAAAGCGAATAAGAAAGTCGATTTAAAAGTCTTAAAAAAAATAGGAGAAATTTACATTTATAATGAAATCCAAAAAATTGAAGAAAGTATTCTACCTTTATTGTATTTTCAATATCCGAAAGACACATTTAGTTTATAAATGCTTATAAAACTTCAACTTAAATAGTTGAAAAAATTCAAGAAAGTGCAGATCTAATGGTGAAGCATAGAAGATAATCACTTCCTACGAGATTTTCATCATTAAAAAGATCAACAATTGAAAATCAATTTGTTCAACATTTTAGTTGTTCAACTGGGAACAACTAATTATAAACCTGAGTTGACTATATTGTTGTCGTAAATTGAACAACAGCGGTGCCACTAATTCGTGAAATAAAATAAAACTAATTTAACTATTTTAATCCAAAAATATATCTGACCCAATCACCTCTTTATGGGGGTTGCCGTCCACACCCCCAGGACGGTTCTGACACTTACTATTTTCTTGAATACTTTGATTTTATGACTAATCCACCGCATTTAAGGACAGTTTTTTCGTATGTAACCATAGACAAATGGATAAGTTACTATTTCCCTTTTTTCACAGGTAAATTAACAAATTACTTTTGATCAAAAAAGTGGCACTTAGTGGCACGTAGTGCTTAGTCTTCCCTTCTAAATTTCAGTATTGTTAAAATGAATATGTTAAATTTTATCTACACATTTGTGTCAATCGATATATGTTGTTCTTATGGAGCAACCATTTAAAAATGATGTGTTTTAATCATTTTTAAAAATATGTAAATAGTAAGTATTAAGAGATATATAATAGTAAGTGATCATAAATTTTCAGTGAGTCTTAAAAAGTTCATCAGATATTAAGTTTTAGTGCTCTACTGTGGCACAATGATTAGAAGAACTATGGACTTCAAATGACTCGTTCCAGGTACACACGGCTCGGATCGGTAATTGACATAGGTTTTCACTTGAAAATATGGGTGGCAATATGTTCACAAGTGAAATTAGTCCAATATTCATAAATAATACATAGATGTAATAATGAATAAATTCATCTCAGGGAGATAAAAAACCGTTTGGCTGGCCATCTATACTAACAATTAAATGCGGTTGTTTAAAAAATCAGCCTTACAACTCCTGGGAGTCGTTAAGTATTGATTGCGGTTAAAATATATTATGATGAAGAATGTTAACTATTATGCCATAATATAAATTCTTAGGTTATTTTAGTCTTTTCGACTTGTGCATTTGACAAGCGGCCAATATCCCTCATTATCCATAAACTTAAAAGCGAAGTTGACACACGCGTTCCAGCAATGTTATTTATGTTTGCGTTCATTTCAGATAAATAAAATACCTGTGTAAAGCGAAATCATTATGAATATCATTTGCATAGTGTCGTAATCGCATGCGACAGCGATTCCAAAACCTGCTGCAACTGAATACGACGGTAAGAGTCACAAAGATAGACTGATATCCGATCGAATCATATCAAATTTATGAGGTTATTTTTAACCTAAAGGAATTCAAGTCTTCGTGAAATATGAGTTAAAACTTGTATTATATGACATTATATTAATAATATGAAAAGAAATCATTGACAGCCTGCAGAATATCGGTTTCCAATAAAAATGCCTCAACTTAAAATTGTTCAGCAGTTCAATCAAATAATTCTACTTATACTAACTAATGTATTAAAATGTATATCCAGTTATTTAAAAAGTAAGCTTGCATATTTTAACTAAAACGAATCTTTTTTGTGTCTGATATTGGAGTTATACTAATACGAAGTTTTTATTAGATACTTGAAAAACCTATGAACTGTTGTATTGCTACTTCCTAACCTGGCTTATTTACATCTGGTATTTTTTTATTACTATATTTTTGCTCTAATGATTGTCATAATTATCATCCAATGCAGCAAGCCAGAAAGGGCTATAATCAAGTAATATATAATTTACATCTATATTTTTAAGTAAAACCCGAGATCGCTACTGCTTTATATTGAAGAGGATATTGAATCTGGTAAAATGGGTTGCAAGGTCAAAGCTCCCTTTACGGAGCCACGTAAAAGGACTTGAAATCTATACAGATATTCTTTTCATTATTTTATTGTATGTGAAAGTATTTTTTTGACTAGTAAATTTTATCTAAAATGCTTACAACACTTTATCTATGTGCTTATAAATAAAGAACAAAGTAGAATACATCACAAACATTTGACTTAAAAATCGGATTCAATACTCTATTACAGATATTAGATAGATCTAATTAACTATTATAATAATATTAATAATTTAAAAAATATCAATCTAAACGGTATAAGTAATTATTATGATAATCACAATATGTAGCAGTACTTGAAGACCGTCATATGTAAGGTGACCATATTTTTTCCCATAAAATCCGGGACGGATTAGAATGTGTATGAGAGCGGGTGGCGTTGGGGTTTGTTGATGAGCTAAAAACTTATACGCACATTTTTTGGTACAAATTTTCTAGTTGAAATATATTTAAAAAATTATTGGCAATCAAGACATTTGTAAAAATCCGGGACAATCTAGGACAAAATCGGGACAAATATTACTTTTAGAAAAAGCCGGGTCGCAATGCGGAAAATCGGGACTGTCCCGGCCAATCCGGGACGTATGGTCACCTTAGTCATATGGTAATTTTTATCTGTTAGATACTAAATTTGCCCAATTTAAATGTTGCAGAATGCCAAAAATAATAATACCATTTTTTATTCAAATATATGATATTTTGGTCAAGCCCATTTTATAAGCTTTTACAGAGTTAAACATGTTAAACAATCATCAGAGTGAATAAATGCGATACTAGAACAGTAAAACAGTATATGATTATTACTAATTTAAATAATATAATGAGTAACAAAAGTTATTAGGTTCTGACACACCCAATTTAATGGATAATTTGTCTCAAAATGATTTACGCGTCGTCAATAATAAGTGAATTCTTTGAATTCCAATAAATAATTAGAAATGAAATTGCCTAAGCGATTGTAGTCGAATACCTCTATAACTCAAATTTATAAAGATGTATTTTATGAGAGCTTTATATCAATTCAATCAAAGTAGAATGCGCAGTGACGATTCTTACGAAACTCATACTGATCAAATTCATTACGAGCTGGATCAATTGTTGCTTGAGATGAGACGTACAAATTCCAATTGAACAAAATAGAATAATATTTATAAAGAATAAATAGTATACAAATATGATCAAAATTATATCAATACTAATAACATTAATACTAGTATTTATTGTCAGAAATGTCACAAAAAATCATCTGTGTTTAATGTAGCTCTCTCTTTATTTGATTCTCTCGCAAAGAGTTCTCGCACAACTAATAATATATTAAAAGTTTATTGCGTTTGCTAAAATAGATGTTTGATCAAACAGTTTAAACATCATTTATAAAACTTTTGTTATAATTATAAATATGTCTATCGAGATATTGTATCTTACGAAATAAATCTCAAAATCAATCAAACAAATATTTTAAAAAATTTGCAACTGTGCTCAGAGTTTTTTTTTAATGCTATGTTATGTGAAATTTTTGCACTCATTTATCTAACCGTAAGTTACTATTAAAATCCGCGAAAAATCATGTTGTTAAGTACAATTAAAAATATTAATAAAGATCCTAATCAAACAAAAATCGATTGAGAAAAAGAATTCAGACTATTTTTTACGGTTGCTTTGACGTTTGTATTTTTGAGCTTGCGAATTTTTAATGTCCCGATGGAGAAGTTTATGTTTTCATCAAAAAATCCGATTCGCTAATTTTATGTTTTTTCGACGTTTCAAGCCATTCTGAATCGAATGAGACCAAATTTGAAAAAAGTATGTGTGTGTGCGTGTATGTGAACAGATTTTTTGCCGTAAATTGACGTTTTCTCAAAAACGGCTGGACCGATTTCAAAAATTTAAAAACCATTTGATGTATCACGATGAGGACTATTGTTTGCCAGCGACGATCGGCCAAGCCGTTTCTTTATAAATCGCAGAAAAGTGAAGAAGTTTTCGTTTACGTTTTAGCCCGCAATCGTAAGTTAGCCCTGAATCGATTTTGACAATTCAAAATTTCGATAGATATTGGTTGGGAATCGTGCTGATTAGTTTTTGGTAGAGATCGGCCGGGCCGTTTTCTTGTAATAAAGTTTTAAAAAATAAAAATTCGACGATTTTTATGATTATTTTTTTGACGGTAGATACCTGAGTCTTCTAGATTATACTGAAATATTACGGCCCTACGACAACTCGTTTAGCTTTAAAAATTCGTCAAAGTTTGCAAAAATTAGTATGGTCTTTTTGGCATTTGTCAAAATTAGAACTTCCATCGACGTTTGCTCAAAAACGCCTGAACCGATTTCAAAAATTTAAAAGCCATTTGATGTATCTCGATGAGGATTATCGTTGCTCAGTTTTGTGCGACGATCGGCCGAGCCGTTTCTTTGTAATTTGGAAAAAGTGTTAAACTTTTCGTTCACATTTAAGCTCATACTACCGAATCGATTTAAAAAAATCAAAAACTGTTTGAAAGATATTAGTTGGGAATGATACTGATTAATTTTAGGTGAAAATTTACCGAGCCGTTTTCTTGTAATTTGTAATCTTGAAAGAAAAATTTAAGCCGATTTTTATGGAACTTTTTTGGCGATATATATCATGGTCTCACTGAACTTACTGAAATATTACGGCCTTACGACAAGTAGTTTATTTTAAAAATTCATCAAAGTTTGAGAAAATGAGTAGTTTTTTTGACATTTGTTAAAATTAAAATTAGACGATTTACTTGGTATAACAATAGAATACTTGGTCTTAATGAACATGTTAAACAATAAAAGTCCTACAAAAAACTGGCTTAATTACAAAATTATTGATTTTTGAAAATTTGCTTTCAAAAAATATTCAGAGCGGGTTGATGTGTTCGATTTTTAATAATGTGTAATAAATCCACTTCGAATACTTTTAACTACTCATAAATTAATTTATCTATCATGGGTTGAGTCGATTATTTACACAAATCGGGAAGTTCATGTAACTTGCCTCAAGGCAAAATACCAATACCAACTAGTTAATTTTATAATAGTACTTATTTTAACAAAGTAATTAGAAAACAAATGAACGTAATTCAATATATTGCGAGCAAACAGTATTTAGATAAATAACTACTACATATTACATTAATATAGGCACCAACGCAAAAATATTTAAAATAATTACGCTCTATCAATATCCATAACCTTTCAGAAGCAAATAACAAGAATTTCTCGAGAAAGTTATCGATTGTACTAAAATTAATTGAATTAATAAATATAAATCACGCTAATTTCCAAAGATACAGTTCTAATATTACAAAGTCAATAGCTATGACATAGCAAATTTATATTAATACATTAAACGATTATTGACAAACACACCTTACTATTACCTGCTCCGCGAACCTGATACCGGTGACTCAGTATTTCCACATAGACTCGAACGATAAAAGTTGAAAGGATCAACTTTGACAATCGACCATTTATGGGATAAAATATAAGCATTCAGAATTCGCGGCGTAAATAATGCTATATGCAGTGGCGGATTATTTATACAAGCAATGCATCATATAAACGTTATGTCCGGAGATAAGCATATAATATTATAATCGTGACTATAAATCATGTCTGTATTATAGGCATTGATAATGATTTTTAATGGAAACCCTTTTTCAGATGGAAGCAATAGGTGAATTTCTATCCGCGTTTGAATAGACTGTCTTCTTCTTATTTGCTTGCATATGAATCATGGTCACGCGGAAATGTCAAAGCAAGTATTTTTATGTGTAAAGTCATAACAAAAACCGTATATAATTTGCTCATTAAAAATTTTGAAAAAAAAACCATCGAATTCCAACTTTTTGAGTAACAAACGGAATATAATAGGGATAATAGTATAATAGTTTATTATATATAATAGTCATTTATTAAAATTATTGTTCAATAACGCAATAGAATCCAGCTTAAGTTGAGTAATGAGTTTGCAAAAACGGAATTTATTAATTGTTAGATTTTCAGATACTACTGTTATACAAAAATGGATACGTGTGTGCGCATGTTTATGCGTGTTTAGTCTTTGGCAACGACAGGTCCAGGCGTTTTGGGGATGCAGAGCAAAAAGTGTAAAGTCATAACAAAAACCGTATATAATTTGCTCATTAAAAATTTTGAAAAAAAAACATCGAATTCCAACTTTTTGAGTAACAAACGGAATATAATAGGGATAATAGTATAATAGTTTATTATATATAATAGTCATTTATTAAAATTATTGTTCAATAACGCAATAGAATCCAGCTTAAGTTGAGTAATGAGTTTGCAAAAACGGAATTTATTAATTGTTAGATTTTCAGATACTACTGTTATACAAAAATGGATACGTGTGTGCGCATGTTTATGCGTGTTTAGTCTTTGGCAACGACAGGTCCAGGCGTTTTGGGGATGCAGAGCAAAAAGTGTAAAACACGAATATTTGATTTTTGTGAGAATGGGGCATCAGATTGAATAAAAAGCGAGATGTGCTGGTTAGTTTTTATCAAAGACAGATCTACTCGTTTGAGAGATACAGAGCATAAAGTGATAAAGAGTACAGTATTTAATATTTCCAATGTTTCCATTCAAATGTTTTCACAGATTTTGCTTGTGTTGTGAGTGTTAAGAAAGTATTAGTTTTTTGGAAAAGTTTTGTTTTTCAAAATTGTAAAATATTGATTGTTTCATTTCTAAAAAATATTTTGTTCTAAAATGTAGAACATGATAGGGCCTTTAATTTTAATTTTTGCTTAAATTTTGAAGCTTTATTATATACTTGGAATGATTAAATTAACCTTGCTATTCAGTTTATATAATTCTTATAAAAATAAAATAAGCTTTCATTTTTCATTCTAACTCCGCTTGATCAAGTTTTGTTTATTACTTTTCATGTAAACTTAGTCGTTCGATTTATAAGCATTTGATAATAAAATAAAATAATGAAAGTTACAGTATTTATTAAAAACTATTTGACAACATTTAAAATTTCTCGAATATTTTTTACGGCACGGAAGTTCCAGCAGATTGCCTTAGGACACAATGCCATGCACCGCTAGTTGTTCTCTTCAGTTAATTTCTAAATTCTAAATTTGAATTTCAAGTAAATAAAAGCCTAGGTTACTAAACTAAGACTATAATACTTGATCCAATATTAACTACTTTTACGGTACATTAAGATAAATCTTAAACGCTTGTTTTGCAGGCGCATGCCCAATATAATAAATCATCCGTTTTTCTTTAGATAAAGATCTTCTGTGATCTAATATTATTACTCCATATGTAAAAAAATACTCTTAATGTCACATGCTTAATCCCTTTAAAGGCAAAATAAACACAGAACTTTCAAAAAATAGATAATTAAATATTATACTTTTTTTTTAATTTTAAAATAGTTATGTAATTTTCTTTAAAGAATATGAAAAATTTGGATTTTATACTGATAATGAGAACAAAAAGAGAACATTGAATCTTTTGACATTAAAAGGCATTTGATAAGGACTCCTTATTTGAAACTTGATAAGGACACGCGTTGATAGGTTTTGTGAAACGATTGATCGAGCCATTTTTTTAGCATTAGTAGAAAAAATAAAAAGTTTTATATCCTCATTCGCAAAGAAATGAAAAGTTGAAAACAATTCGAAAGACATCGTGCTAATTATAATCAGCTCTATAGTTCTGGCAGATTATAATCAGCACTATACTTCCTGGTAAAGATCGTCCGAGCCATTTCATTATAATCAATTGTTGAATTCTCTCTTATTTTGAACCACCGTCATCACATCCTAAAATATTACAAATCTAATACAAGTGGTTTAATTATAAAAATTGTATTATAAATTTGTTTGGAACGGTACATATCTGAAAAAAAATCAGAAAAAAATGGCATGCGGGCGCAGTGGACCCCAAGAGCGTAATAAAATGTAATTTAGATATTATTATTACTAAAAACCAGTTAAAATATGATACGAGATTATACAAATTATAGGCAACATTTTCGGAGCAATTATTTTTGGTGGAAAAATCGAAGGTAATACCGTAATTTTACCGCTATACAGGATATTATATATTATTTTTTTCTGAATTTGTTATACCGTTTTAAAGACTTCAATTTCCAATATAGTGTGGGAATTGAGACTCATCATTTCATTTAAAGCAGTTCTACATTTAGCATCGGTCATATTGATGTATATGCATTTTGGTGTGAAGAGTAATTTCAAAAAAACAATAATTATTATTTTTAGGTAAACGGTAAATATTAGTATATTATATCAAAAAATTGTAGACGTTGGTGCATGACAACGTCTGTCGGGTCATCCAGTATATATATATATATATATATATATATATATATTGTATCTATTACGAACTTTTTTATTGTACTCTAATAATTAACTTCAACTATGTACTATGCGCTCTGCACAAAATCAATGGTTCTTATAATACAAGTCAAGTGTAGAAAGTTTCATGTACTGACTCATGTTGATGAAGTTTTGCAATTAGTCATGATATAGAAAACATGATGTATCTCGTAACTACAAGTGACATCCATCGCAGAAATTTAAATAGATGAATCGCATTATCAGATGTGTAACATATTCTAGGTCAGAATTAATAAAATTAGAAAGGAGTCAGCCCGCATTTGTCTTCATCACGAGTAAGCGGCAAGTGCATGAGGTTAAATTTACATCGTATTTTATCAGCGATAAGAAACAGAAAAAATTGAATTCAATTTGTCATCGAGCAGTCTTGTTTCAAAACAAATAATATATGTCACGGACGAGTCTCTGAATCTCTTTGAGTCCGCTAATAGCCCGTAACCTGTGTGCGGTTAGTCACCGGCGTAATTTATTATTGGATATTGCCGTAGTCGTTGTTAATTGGATACAAATCCACAGTAGATAGTACATATAAATTATCATGAAGTTACCGCTACGATTAACTTTAATCGCGTTTCTCAGTTTAGTACTGTGGGTAAACGCAATCTCACATTTTTATGCGAATTCTAAATGCGCGTTGTCGTAGATTAATTGACGTGGAATATTGATTAATCTTGTGACATAATTTGTATCCAGGATTTACATAAAAATAGATATGATGAATTCATAAAAAAATATCTATTGTACTGCAAGCTTTTATTATGAATACATATACAATAGAACTCCAATTATCCGAATTAATGGGGACCGGGACCCATTCGGATAATCAAATATTCAGATAATCGGAGTTTGTTTTTAAAATTGCTATTGGAGAGAAAAAAAGTTAGGTTTTGATATTGCACTATTTTTTTATTGAATTAAATGAAAGAAACATGACATTTTCACATATTTTAAATATAAATTAAATGTACTTATGTACAAGTTTAGAAATAAAAATCATTGTTTTGTAAACATCTCCGTCAAATCAAAACAAACAATGTGCCTACACTGGCTTTGCTGGTGAGACTTTTTTGGACAATTTTTTTTCTGAAAGTGATTCGGATAATCGGCGATTCGGATAGTCGGAGTTCGGATGATTGGAGTTCGGATAATTGGAGTTCTACTGTATAAGATTTTAACCTCCAAATTTTGAAGAAAAATCGGATAAGATGTACGATTTTCAATACGAGTACAACAGTAAAATACTAAATATTGTTATTAATCAACATACATCAGTATTTTTTACTTAAATGATTAAATTTACTCTAGATTAGATTCCTAATAAAAATTTATATTTAAAATTAATCGATAAACAGATATAGTATTTAGTTATATGCCAATGAGTCAATAAATCAATTTTAATATATTAGTACTAAACTTTGAACAAAAAGTAAAGTTGGACACAAAATAAATTTTTAACACGGATCTACACTGCCTGTATAGATCCATTAATATAATGTTAAAACATAAATATTAAAGTGATATAAAGCGAGTATTTTAAGATAAAAAAAATCGACATTATTATATTATGTTAACATGGTGAGCAAATCAAATAAATCTAAATCATAAATCTATTTATCTAGAACTTTCCATAATTGACAACTATCATTCGACAATTTTTTTAAGTTCATGACGGCCAAAATTTGGTGAAATCTATAAAAATTATATATTTCTAATATGAAATATGCTTTTGAATATAACCTGTCACCAAATTGGGACATAAATGTTGAATATATTAAAAAATAATTGTTTCTTTTTGAATTCGTCAAAAATATTAGATTTATTGAACTGTTTTTTTTATATTTAATGTTAAATGTAATATGTCGCTTTTACATTGTAATTTATAATGTTTTGATGACGTTTAAGTATCCGATTTAACATGATAAGCAAATCAAAGCAGAATCCTAAATCGATTGATCTCGAAGTTTACATAAATATCGGCAACAATCATTTCACAGTGACATTTCTTTTTTTAGTTAATAACTGTCAATATTTATTAAAATTTCTAATAATTATATATTTCTAATATTAGATGTAATTTTGAATATATCTTATCACCTAAGTTGGATATGATTGCACACGGTGAGCCAATCAAATTCAAAATCGTTTCAGTAGTTTAGGTGTTCATCGCGAACGAATATCGAGAAAGAAAGTTTATATATATATATATATATATATATATATAAATATATATATATATATATATTAGGGTTGTCCTTAATATGAACATTTTCGAATTTTCTTGCTCCCAAGAGCTCACAAATGGTTACAAATTGATAAAAACAATTCTCTGAAAGTTTTAGCTTTTAATGTTAACTTTTAGATAGTGCGCAATTCAAAGTTTTGTATGGAAATAGCATGGAAAAATTTTCAAAAATTTTAAAAATGTTTGTTAGATATAATTTAGGGAACAAATGAATGAGTTTTATTCAAAATTCGGCGCTCTACATAACAATTTATAAAAAAAACTGTTTTGCAGTGCGTCAATTTTCAATAAAAAATGACACGTATTTTCACTTTTAATACATTTGTCGTTAAGTTATGCCTAAAAATTTTTTTTTTAATTTTCAAATTTTTTTTCATGCTATTTCCATACCACGTTTTATTGAATTGCGCATCATTTAAAAGTTAATATTAAGAGCTAAAACTTTCAGAGAACTGTTTTTTGTCAATTTGGAAACATTTGAGCCTTTGGGAGCAAGGAGATTCAAAAAT
>NW_020537324.1:47657624-47715422 GCF_003426905.1 Ctenocephalides felis | reverse complement strand
CTCTTGTCATTTTAACCCCGCAAAAATGCATATTGAAAAATTAAAGAAATCATATAGAAAAATGACTTGGTTAAAAAAGTTCTTAATTATAAAACAAGCCTTGCAACACTCTTTTGAAACAACATATTTCGAGTAAATATCATTATTTAAAAATTATCTCAAAGAAATAGTGCATCCAGCCATGTTTTAAATTTGAAATAAAAATATTGAAATCTATGAATAAAGTTTGATTTCATTATAGAAGAAAAGCTATCCTCCACCGGAAAATACTAATATCAAAAGCAAGTAAAAATAAGATTTTTCAAAAACAATATTTGAAAGTAGAGAAAAAACCGATATCTAACCTTGATTATCACAAAGTCGCTATCAGGAGATAAACAGCAATTTTCGAAAATCCATAGCAAAAGTATTTTCTTCTTGTTTTTAGTTTTTTTTTTATTGTGAGCACTGTTTTTAGTTCACGAGATCTTAATATATTTTTTAAGTCCACGTTATTTAAATGATTTATAATATTTTTGTTATTTTTAAGTAAGATTCAACAGATTATTTCATACAACCTTTATAAAAGCATTCATGTGAGTGGAGTAAAAAGGACCTACTGAATCTTTACTCTGGCAAAGGTATACACAATAAAAAATAGTAAATAAAGTTTAAAAAAGCAATTTTATTAGAGATAAGTTAAAGAAATAGTTATTCTAACTCTGGTGATAAATATTTCTGACGAGATACCAAATCCAAGTTATATACAGCTCTGTAAAAAATGTACCCATGAAACTTATATTTTGCTTACGTTGAATAATTTAGCTATTATTTCATTAATTCCAATTAATATTTAAAATACACTAGTGCTGTTTGTCCCCTAGTTATGCCCCTTTTTGCCTATGGGGTAAAAAGGACCAAGTGACAAATTAAAAAAAAAACAGCAGAAAAAATATATTTAAAGTGATAAATTAGTTGGGAGTTTTACTGAACATAGTCAGATACTTGATTGTTTATTGTTGTGATATAATTGGTGTTTATTGTTGTGCCCTGCATTGGCCCATTTGGAAACAAAGAAAATCTACGGTACAATGACGGTTGCGACAAAGTTTCCAAATTATCTGGGGCAACATCAATTAACATCAGCCAATATACAATGGCATTAATATTAAGGGCAATGTTATTACCAACTGTAAATAATTATCATCATGTATGAATCGAGTTGATCGATTCACCGAATGCAAAATACAATAGCAATTACTAATATATCCTCTGGCATTGTGATGATTAGACAAAATATCTAGTTTTTGACCATTCTTTAATATTTGACTCTTACATAACAATCTTTTTCACAGCGGGGTTGCCTGTCGCGGGCGTGATTGAAATGACGAGTCAGACGCCTTGAGACGGCTTCGATTCCTTTCCTTTGAATTGTTTTCTATCTAAAGTGACTTCTAGTAGGACGGCTACATCTGTCTTTTGTCTATTATAAATCTATGGGACAGCTTTCAAATTATATTTTTTATGCCATATGTGATATAAGGTGACCGCTTTTTTTGAACCAATGACAGATTTAATCTGGAGGTGATTTATCTTGAATGTTTGATCTCCATACTATTAAATTTTTGTATTTATTTATAAATAACTTGATTATTTATTAAGTTCCTGAAGCAGAAGTTTATGTTTTCGCTACAAAATCCGATTTGCTAACTTTATCTTTCCTCGATATTTCAAGTCATTCAGAATCGATTGAGACCAAATTTGACAAAAGTCGAAGTTTTCTTAAAAAGGGCTGACCCGATTTCAAAAATTTAAAAGCCATTCGATGTAACTCGATGAGGACTACCGTTTGTCAGTTATGTGCGATGATCAGACGAGCCGGTTCTTTGTAATTACTAGAAATCACACTTTTTGTCCACGTTTTAGCTTACAATACACAATCACTTCTAAATATGCAAAAATCACTTGAGGGATATTGTGTGGAAATGGTGCTGATTAGTTTTTGGCAAAGATTTTGTAATAAATTAACTCGAAATACTTATAAATCGTTCTTAAATTAATATATTGGTTTATTATTGGCTTAATTCGATTGTTTTCAAATATCGGGAATTTTGTGAAACTTGCCTTAAGGCAAAATACCACTTACAACTAGTTTAGTTAGAATTTAACATTCGCAATAAATATATGATACAAAATGTGTTCATATTAGTGAAGACTTTGAACGGAATTTTATACACGAGACGGGTATTTTATATCTGTTTGCATTTTACAAAAAATTATAAATAAAGGTAGACATTTCTAATCGATACAATTATATGAAAAGGTATCATGATTGAATACATTCAGCAAACTAGTTTAATAATCCAAACTTCTTTATCTCTACGCTTGAAGACCATGATATCTTTTTGGGTTCCGTATTCCAATAAATGGGAATTTTGAAAATTCTTATAACATTCATATTGAAGACTTTCTTTGAAATTTGCGTTGAAGGATTTATATTTTTTATTTAATTTGGAATTATAGTACACAAAATAAATAATTATAAATGTACTATTATAGTACACAAAAGTTTGCTTGGGCTTAAAATTAAAAATAATTTAAACATCAAACTTTTAATTCTTTTAATTAGATCTATCGACGACAAAATTACTACTAAAACTATTATTATCGATGTTCTCCATTAACCTTATAATTTTTTGATATCAAAAATGTCAAAAAAGAAAAGGTGATTTTGTAAACGACAGAGAAAATGGTTAAATCCTCTAAATGAATTATCTAATATCTTAAACGACACGTGTTCAAAAAGTTAGAAATTTTAAAATTTCTCGGGTAGGGGGAAGTCCCGTAACGACGGACGGAACGAAGTACCGGACACTCTATTTAACACGTATTATTTAGGCGGGTATAAATCTTTTCATTTTAAAATACAAGTAAATGGGGCATGGAGGGTACACAGGTACAGGATCACGCGCCAAGCCTCGTCTGTGACGCATACGGCCACGGCGAGAGCAACCCTTTCTTGTTTTATGCGCAAAATCACGGCGTCACCTAAATATCAATGGAAGTAATTCTAGCATAGTTATGCATTTACATTTGAGTGGTATGCAAAAAAAAAGTTCTACTTGATTTTTATCCGTAAAATGGTAGAATATTATTAGATCTTTTAACCAATTTTTAACCAAAATATCTGTTCCTTAGCCCCGGACACTAAGTCGTCCCTTAGTGCCGGACAGTAAACAAATTGATATTTCTTGCGAGAATTTACGTAATTTATTCCAATTATTTAATTTTGTTCTGCATGAGTCCTAACGGTCACTACATCCCCCATTTTTCGTATTTCCTAGTAAAAGAATGAAAAGCTTCTGTTGAATGCACCAGTTGAGAGCATCAGTTTGGCCCAGTCAAAAGGGTGGATGAATAGTGACTTTTATTGCAATATCTAAAAATATTCCTCAAAAACTACATGTGATCAATGCAGGTTATTTTGAAATGTCCGGAACTAGGTGCCACTGTTTAAAATTATATTTTTTGATAAAAAAGTTCGATTGATAGTATTAATTATTTTTTAGCGAAGCTTGCGGTTTCGTTAATTTAGTTTGATTTCTAACTTTATAACTTAAATCATAATTTAACATTTCGTAAAATATTTTTTGATTTATTTATAAATAACCTTAGGTGCCACTAGGAGACTTTCCCCTACTATATAATATACTTTTTAAGTTTCAGCTATTTAATAATTTCAAATCCTCTCAAAATGTACTCAAAAAATAGAGTATTTTTGAATCATACACTTGATTATATTAACATTTTTGTAAAAAAAACTCAGAATTTTATAAAATAACATGATTATGAAACGATCTGTCAATTTGAAGCATTATTGAAACCGTTCGAATGGAATTTGATTAAATTCATAATAATCATAATAAATATTTATTCAAATATGGTCAATATAATTATCAAACAAATGAAAAAGTATGGTCAATATAGTAGAAATATTTTAAAGTTAATGTAAGTAGAAGTCACATTAACTTCAATTGTACCATGTATATAGCAGAACTAACAGAAATGTAAAACTGTACAGTATTATATTGCATAGGTATCGATTGATAATATTCCATAAAAGAGATGTTCACATACGAATTGTACAAAACTACTAGGATACGTATGGACGATGCTACCGGATAGTGGTTACTTGACCCCACTAATGACCCCTAGGTTGCGTTCTGCAAACGAAGACCAACAAACGGTATCCGATCATTTACAACTATGTACATCTAAGAATTGCCGTAGAGTTGGTTAGTTGACACGTCCATAAAATATACGTTTTTCATTTGTACCAATTAATTATACAAACCAGATGTCCAGGTCACGCAAACCCATAAATTAAATTCATTCTGCCGTTGCGAGATTACGATTATGGAGATGCTGTACTGGAATGCGACCAATGGCATATATTTGCACTAAAATATAGATTCAAGTGGTTTTGAGAAGTCAGTTATATGTTATGTTAATCGTACCTGCACTTTATGCCTTTGACCATGTAGAGTAGATTAAATAAGTGATACCAAACATCGAAGCATATTTAATCAAATTAACTCGAATGCAGATCAGTAAAACAAAATGATAAGTACCATAAAAATATATACCAATAATGTAAAGATGGTAGGGCATTTTTTATTATTTACGTCTTACAGGGTAAAGATTCAGTCAGTCCGTTTTATCTTCCCTCACTTGTGAGCTTTTATAGAGGTTTTACAAAACCAACTGTTACGCTTTACTTAAAATGAACAATACAT
Organism: Ctenocephalides felis; assembly: GCF_003426905.1. Classification (NCBI taxonomy): domain Eukaryota; kingdom Metazoa; phylum Arthropoda; class Insecta; order Siphonaptera; family Pulicidae; genus Ctenocephalides; species Ctenocephalides felis. The sequence continues at coordinate 47,710,647 of NW_020537324.1, read as the reverse complement.
CTTATAAAACAATCAAATAACGTGCAATTAAAAATTATAGTAAGGTTCTCGTAAACTAAACAACAGTACTCACAACCAAACAAACGTCGTAAGATGATGGCGTTAAGTTGAGCTTTACGCCACCGATTAGTGGCAACTTGAACAATAATATGATTACTAAAAATAGTTTGGTCTTAACATTACATATTTCATCAACATACTTACATTTTGTATGTGTATTTTTTGTATTTTCACAGATTGTAATTACATCTTGAGATTAAAAAAAAAAAAAAACCATAAACATAGTGAAACAGGAGATAATTAAATCGCCAACATTAATGAAAATACAATAATAAGTGATTTTTATATTGTTTGCAAGATCATAGAGAAATGCTAAAATGCACAACTTGCAAAATCATGTTAGCATATATTATTATCTTATTTGATTTCAGCATGTAAATATTATGCAAATGAACATATTATCGTTAATTTTAATACTAGCAGCTAAAGTTTTTGACATACCATATTATATAAGTAGAATGTCAACCCAGTAAAGTCTTGTCAAATAATTTATTATAATGTTTAATATAATCAAATAAATTTTGTATATATTCATTAGTAACAGAAAATAATTGTAGAGATGTCTTTAGCCTTATACTCGTATAATCATAGTATGGAATGCAAATTACTGAATGTGTAAAAATCTGGAAACAATGCCCACACATGTACTTAAGTTGGTCCTCGTTAGATGTCTTTACAAAAATTATTAACTAAGTACACTAATTAATATTAATAGTAATCAAATTGATTATTTAATTAATTATTTACATATAATTAATTAACGACCGATGGCTAATAATCTAGAATATTTAGTATAATTCTTTCCAATACTGTTCCAAAGTTGATTTTAATGTGGTTAGTGTCTACAAATAAAATTATAATATGTAAGTATTTTTCATAATTTTTATTATTCTTATTTTTTTATTTCAATTTTTAATTTTAATTCACAAAATATGTACATTATGTGTCGATATACCCACAAAAAGGATGTATATATACAAATACATATATATATATATATATATATATATATATATATATATATATTGTAGAGTTTCGAACAAGAATCCAAAAATAATACAAAATAAAAAACAAGAAAAGTTTTTTAAAAAACAATTTCTTTATTTAATTATTTGTTTATTGTCAACGTTTCGGAACTAGGTACGTTCCATCTTCAGGACATCTGTCAAGAAACATGATCTTGATGAGATTTAAGCAAACAATATGTTTAAGAATAGAAAATAGATTTTTCTTAAATAATAAATTAATTGTAACAAGTAATAATGTACAGAAATATGATAATATGATCAAAAAGAAAATGATAAAAATAAATGAGTGGATTATCAGAACAGGATATTAAAAATGATAGAAATTTTTTGAAAGTTATGGAAAAATTTTTTAAGAAAGGCTTAATGAAAAAATTGAATTAATTACCTGTATGTTTGAATATACGTTAGCACTTTTTCACTAAACAAGAATTTTTGACAAAAAATGAATTTGTGAGTTATTTTTCCGCCGAATAGTTAACTTTTGTAAATCAAAATTACTAAAAGTGTTGTCTTTTTTTAAAATTATTATTTGAAAACAAATAATATTGTATTCGAAGTTGTACTATTGGCTTTTGGAAGCGAACTAAATTGTATTTGCTGTTTCTTATGTAACACGTGTAAACACTTGAAACGAGAACTGTGAGATTGTATGTGTGTGTTTTTTCATGTTAGGGTGTAAATACTTAAATTATTAAACTTAAAAGGAAGTCGATATTAATTGTTTGTCAAAAAGTGTAAAAAATTTAAATATGAGTCATGTAATAGGTTGTGATCTGATCTAATGTTGACACTGTTAGAAACATTTATGAAAATGAGACAACTCTCCGCGAATAACCTTCTAAAGATGCAACTTTTATGATATAAAATCTTTGGAGTGAAATTAAATGAATGGGTCTCTACTACTGGAACTCTACAAAATATACACAATTCCAAGACTCTACCATTCAATATATATATATATATATATATATATATATATATATATATATATATATATATAGATATATATCTGAAAAAGTTTTTAATGTACGGCGGTAAGTTTAAAATAAGAAAAAATGAAAAAGATCAAATTTTCTACGCATACTTTTAAGCTCATTTGAAATAGTAAATAATATAAATTTGCAGTTTGTAATGTAATTTATTAACTTTCTTCTTGTCCAGTTTGAATGAATCAATTGAAAACAACTCATTCAAATTCAAACTTAATGACTTAGTTGTAAAGCTTTTCACTGAACATGCTTTTTTGTACTTTCACACAGTTTGACTTTGCAATAATAAAGAGCATAATACAGTTTCAGCTTGAACTCATAAAGACTATAATTTTGCAGAACAAAAATTCATTTTTTCATATCTCATGTTTAACTCACAGGTATTAGCCTATAGCCTATCTATACTATACTATATACTTTATGACTTCAGATGGTAAGTTAGCCATTTGTTGTATTCAAGACATAGTTTTTGCCTGTATAAGTACTTGCATCCATGGTGGTTAATAGTAAAAATAATTTTTTACTAAAGGGTTAAAGATGATGATGAGTTTTATCTTTATCTTATATCCAAAATATTTGTAGCCAATTTTTACAGAAGCAAATAATAAAATAGAACGTAGAACATATCTAATAAAAATGCTGATAATAAGTTTATTAAGTTAAAACATTTTTTTAAATATTTTCCATGAAAAAAATTAAAAAAAATTCAAATATCTTAAAATGATTCACATTCCCCAAACCACTCATACCTAATATCATACCAGAAGTAATAACATAATATTTTACAAATACTCCGATAATACTTTAATTTTTCATTAAAATAAAGATAAATGATGATGTCTCGATATTTACATAAGGCACTCTATGAGAGAGGAAAATCGATAGATATCCCATTACATTTAAAGAATAAAAGAATACGTATTTAAATGACCAACAGCAGGTAACTTGCAAGAATCTATTATAAGGCAAAGGTCAGCATGTTCAAGCGACGTACCTAGACAAGTCTCAAGATCAAGATCGATCAATTCGGAAGATGTTTTTGGCTGTTGCCAACGCAGTTGAAATAGTCGTGACTGCAATGAGTTCGACAACATTATATGGATCGAGAAACATATTATTATATTTTAACAACATGATGTACCTTTATTATTGTTAGTTTTTATTAATTTATCTTAACTATTACTAGTGCTTCTTATTTGTTGTCACGAGTGCGCTTTCAGGTCCATTTAGTCGTATCATACATTACAAAAACAAATTTCTTTTGTTGCAAGCTTTAGTCAATCATGTGCGTTTTATCAGCTTTTCCATAATTTCCAGTAAAAAATCAGATTTGCTAATTTTTTGTTCTACTAACATTTCAAAATGTTCTAAACCTTTTGACACCAAAATTGGAAATGGAATGAGTTTGTGTATGAGAGCCAACATTTGACCTAAAACCTATGCTGAACAATATTGTATTCAGGATACAATAGAGTAGCGGCAAATATCAGCCAATCCAAGTACATCTTAAATCATCATCTTCTAAAATGTTAAGTCTTATATATGATTAACAGCAATAATAACTTAGGAGGTAACACCACTAATAATTAACTTCCCGTAGGGCAAGTTATAGTAATCGCAAAAAAATCGAAAATGAAATTTTTTATATATCTTTACGTTTCAGAGGTTTCTGAACATTTTGGCATACCTTAGAAAAAATGGATGTATGTGTGTGTATGTGTGTGTGTGTATGTGTGTGTATGTATGTGCGGATACAAATTTTCGTCGACGATTTCGGGAACACCGATCAACCGATTTAAATAATTCAAAAAACATTCCAGCCCAAGATAGGCAATAAGAATTCTTCTAGACCAAATTAGTAGAAGCTTCACAGTGCGCCTCAAATTCTACATATATTTTTGAGCAATTTTCTATTTTTTACATAATATGAACTAAAAACCTTTAAATCCAATAATATAGATTTATTACTTCTGCATCCACTTAAAAAATAACAAATTAGTGGGGCGCATGGCATCGTGTCTTAAGGCAAATTGCTGGAACTTTCCGTACCAAAAATTATTTGTTTTAAAAAGATTAACATTTTTGAAAAAAAAAAATTACTTTGAAAATATTACATTTTTGAGAAACTATAAATTTTTTATTTTTTTTTTTTTTTGGAAAAAAGACTTTTTGAATAAAATGTTTTCTTTATTTTGAAACATAATGGAAGTTCGGAACTTTTTTTGAAAGCTATCATACTGCTTTAACTGCATAGAAACGAAATATATCGAAGCGCGTAAGCGACGCGTCGCCGTCTAACGGATAAACATTGGTACGGAACCCATAGGAATGTGAACAAATTTTATACTTATTATTAAAATCTCTATAAAATACCTGATAATTTGATGTGCATATGTCTAATGATCATATTTGACCGCCAAATGGCATTTTTTTACTTTTTTTACTAGATCTCCGAAACCGCTAGACTTGCCTTTATGAAAATTCAACTAGTTTTTCATCTTGTCAATACAAGTAAAATGTATTTTGAATTATTAAAATCGGACACTCCGTTCTCTTAAAAACTGACTTACCGTTTGTGGCACTTTTTGCCTTGTATCTTCGAAACGGCTAAACCTGTCTATGCCAAAAACTAATTAGCACGTTTCCTTATCAGCAGAAATCCAATGTTTTTTGAACATTTGAAATCGGTAGTACCGTGTACCCGAAATCGTCAACGAAAATTTGTATCCGCACACACACACACACACACACATACATCCATTTTTCTAAGGTATGCCAAAATATTCCGAAAACTGAAACGTAAAGATATATAAAAATTTTCATTTTCAATTTTTTTGCGATTACTATAACTTACCCAACGGGAAGTTAAAAATTGTTTTTTGGCTGTTACTTCTCAAGTCCTATGACTTATTATGCTGCTTTCTTTTTCATAGAGGAAAATCCAAACATCCAATAACGCTATATGATTAATTTATAATTACAATTTCTGTAATACGATTTTTTTTATTGATTCAGCAAAGCAGGTTAATAGCTATTTTCACTTGAAATCATATTTATAAACTTATGAAAGCAATCAATAGAGAATAACCAAATAAAATGATACATCCTTTATAATGGCTGTACTTACAACATCTACCGCATAGCAAGTCTATTATAAAAAAAATATAGTTATGTGAGAAAACTATATATTTTTTAAATTTTACAAGTCCATTTCAAGTTAATTTTAATAGCTCACATGACATAGAAGCCTTCAAATTAATCAAATTTTGACGACCGAAAATGTTCCACGACCCGATGTCGAGGTCATAGCAGCTTGACTACATATTCAATTCTTTCACATTGTTCGTCAAAGAATCATGACAGAGTCACGAGCCATGATGAGAAAATCAATACAAATAACAAATCACTTTTAGTACTCAACGTCATTTAAATAAATTGAATTTTTGATATTCAGAACATACATCATATTATTACATGGCGTCGACGAGATATATTAGAAAGTTAACAAAATTGAAACTAATATATAAATAATGACGTTCGCAGTACCATTGATCGTAAAGACCATTTTTTATACAAAGGTCTTAAGGTATTCCGAAAATAAATTATTAATATAAAACATTGTAACTTGACATGTTGTTGCATTTTACGGTTTTTTAATAAATGCAATTTAAAATACATGAATATTATCCAGCTTTTTGGCGAATCATATAATTTATTATAAAGGAAAGTTGATTAGTGGTGCATAGCATTATACTTCACATCTTCAAATTCCTGCAAATATTGTAAAATTGATAATTCGTTACGGGATGTTAGTTGTACTTACATTATTCTTATCGTACAGAACAAAGTTTTTCTTTATGTAGCTTTTGATTGAAACATTAAAGGCATGTAATTTGCTTTTTCATAAATTAATTAATTCCCGTAGCCAATCGAAAATGAATATTTTTGCATATCTTCACGTTTTGAAAGTTTTTGAACATTTTGGCATACCCCAGAAAAAATGGATGTGTGTGTGTTTGGTATGTCCGCATTTTGTCGTCCACGATTTCGGGTGCACGGATCAACCTATTTTAATGGTTCAAAAAACATTTGATTTCTATTAAAAGGGAAATGTGCTGATTAGTTTTGTGGGAATCAAGGAGCCTTGCAATTTGTTAGAAACAAATATCCATGTCATGACATTTTATAAAGTTTTGATAATGATATATTTCAATACATTTTTATAAAAAATAGAAATATATTTCTATTAATTTATATATTTTTATACTGGTTACTTACGACATGTACAATGAAGATAGCAATTGAACATGAATCAAGAATTAAAAAAAAAATAGACTTTGGTGCAACGCCTTAAGTACTGGTCTTCCGTCGGCTACTTAAAAGGTACGCCCACAGTCCTCGGATTAACGCATTTACTCTAGCCATGACACCGGACTTCCGTTGGCATACTCATTATGTATGTCCAGACCTGTGGTTATCGCTGACACCAAAAAGTTCACTGGAATCGCAATTCAACCTCTCCTTGTTCTTGAACTCACCAAATCGTCTTTTCATGCTTAAGACTTTGGAACTGAATCTAGATTGTATGTTCTTTTTAGAACTCGATTTAGATACTTCATCCAAGTAGTCCTCATAGACTCCAGTCAATCAAACAGTAAGCATTTATGAAGAATCAGGCAATTCAATCCTGCACTATTGAATCAACTGCCCTCATCGATCACATTGTGGAATAATCGGCCCTGTCACAATTTCAAAATTGTTTGATAAATATTTTAAATGTTTGGCCAATGTGAATTCTTCGTGAGAAATTAATTGTTTTTAACAAGTTGATCTTTTCAAAATCTTCATCATAATATTGTACGATAAAATCTAACAGATTGCCACCTTGCGTCCTGTTTTTCTTCTGGAATATTATTTGCCCGGATTCAAATTTTTTGTTCTGGATGGTTCGAAACTCTTGAAAATTATGAATGATCGCTATCACTTAATGTGATCAAATTACAACATCAAATAATCAAATAATGATATATAGACAAGTATGTTTATAAAAAAATATGAATTAGGAAGAAAAAAATGGCAATTAGCAAAATAATTACGCTAAAAGCTTTCAGATTAGAAATAGACACACTATAAGCTTGTGGTACTAAAATCATACATATACCAAAAAACGCAAATCAGAAAATATGTTAAGTTCTAAGCTCATTGTCTACAAATCTAATTTAAAAAAATGATTCAGTTAAGACACTATAAAAATATTTTGTATTAAAAAGTGATTATCACCCCTCCCCCCTTCTTTCCAACAACCATATCAATAACTGTAAGTTATTGATATAAAACAATACGGTCACCTTAATATAACTCGTATGTACTTATATAGAGATGATTTTAAATAATTTTATATATTTTACCATGGGACATCCCATGGTTTTCGAATTCCCGAACAAAACCAATAATAAAGCCATTTATTCATGTGCGCAACATTGAGCCTGTGACTTATACGCCGCTAATAGCGCGTTTGGGTATATTCATCATCTCTCTGGCAATATTTCAGCATACGATGGGATAATTGAGCATGTAAAGAGCGGCGCACAATGCAGCCGATACACAATGTTTCGCAGCTTCGACCATGTTATCCGCATTTTATACATCTGATTTCACACTAAATCACCCTCAACGCATGACTGATTCATTGGCATCAACGGCTAAATGTTTACACATGCATGCTTATTATAAAAAAATACAATCGCGACCGAATTATATACGAACAATCAAGACGTATAAATAAATACATACATGCACATATGCATATGTATTTAAATATTTAATTGATAATTCAGCCTTCATTCAGTGGCAAACAATATAACTTTAAAAATTAGAACTAAATAAATAATATGTAAGAAATTTCATAGAAAAAAAATAGTAATAATAATAATAATATATGTTATATTGGGATACAAAATTGTGTTTATTATTATTATTATTATTATTATTATTATTATTATTATTATTATTATTATTGTTATTCTATGAAATTTCATACATATTATTTATTTAGTTCTAATTTTTATAGTTATATTGATTGCCACTGAATGAAGACTAAGACGCTAGTGCTAGCCGAAACGTATGGATTTTAAATATATTTCTAACAAATCGCTTACTATTTTTATTGATATAACGCCCGACTTTTAAACTCAAATTAAATATATTATATCAACATCAAATTCAAGACTATTCGTTATATCACATATCCAGGTAGGACTCAAAATATTGTATATCCCTTGACTTTAAAATATATTGAGCTACTAGAAACTCTTTTTAAAAATTAAAGAGTATGATTTTTATATACAACTAGCAAACCCGACGAACTCCGTTTCGCCACCAGATGGTTTCGTGAGAAAGATGAAGATTTTTTTTGTTTGTTTTATATTTGAAATGGAAGTGTTTTTTAGTTGAATTTCTCTAGGTAAATGAAAGTGAATCCGCAAATTATCCGTTTCATTGAAATACTTTTTGGTAAACCACATTTTTTGTTTTTTGGTCAGAAAATCACACAAACAAAGCGGATGGTTTCCCAACTCGTGAACAGGAAACGTATAACTGCACATGTGAAAAACAATGATTTTCTAAATAATCTATTTGAAATTTATACCGCAAACACTAAGCAATTGGCCTTGCGACTTGGTAATTGTCATTGCGAACGCAAGGCGAACTGGAAATTGCAATCGTTTGAAGTCAAACGAAAGACCAGTCAGAATCTTCGGTATGTCACCAAATCGCCAGCAATTTTTAATTAAATGGTTTAATTAAATTCAGTGCGTGTACATTATTATTCTTTGCGGCAAGAATTGCTCGTTGACTTGACCAAGCATAGTTCTGATATTTCTCACTAATGTCATTACTCGAATTTTTAATTACAGTGCGTGAAATTCCAGCAATTTGCATTAAGGCCCAATGCCATGCACCACTAATTTTCTTAGCTATAAACCTTGCGGAGCCCGAGACTTTCCATCGAATGCAAAATTGTCGAAATCGGACTGCGTTCGTGGTTCTGGAGTTATATCGTCAGGAAGGAAAACCCGACTTATTTTTATATATATGTAGAACATAGATAATCTATTTGAAATTATTCAAAACAATTATTGATTATTTTCATTACTCGAATTTTTAATTACGGTGCGTAAAGTTCCAGCAATTTGAATTAAGTTACATGTTATATGTTGTGCTGTTGCTGATGTGGTTTTCACAGTATAATTGAAAAAGTTGAGTCTTATCATTTTATTTAACGCAGTTCTGCATTTAACATCACTCATATTGATGTTTAAACATTTTATTCGACACTAGCTGTACCGATTTACTCTTCGCCGTGTTCTACTTTCAATTAAAACTTTGAACATAAATGCATATTTGTTACATCTGGTCTACTAGATTTATTATTTTTCAGTCTACCTGGCTATATGGCTATCTGTCTACCTCTCTACCTGTCTACCAATTGACCAGTCCACCAGAATAACTGTCCATCAATATATCTGTCCACCAGTCTATCGAGTTGAGCTGTCCACCAATTTACCAGTCTATAAATTAACCACTTTCTCTCTCTCTTTCTATCTCTCTATCTCTCCCTCTATCTCTCTCTCTCTCTCTCATATATATTTATGTATATTGGAAATTTTAATGTTTTATTATTATTATAATAAAAATTAGAATAAAATTAAAATAAATATTCTATGAAGCTTGATAATTGTTTATTGGTGTTCACTTAAAATTCACAAAAATAATAATGTATTATATTTGAGCCGAACTTTTTTTAATAAATTATATTTTGTTACCCAGCTGAAAACTTGATATTGATTTTTCAGAAAAACAAATATAAATTACATGTCAAATTAACATAATAAATATTAAATATTAGTTCGTTTTGTGCAGATCATCCTCCGCATATAGATGAATGTATGGACGCGAATCCAATCTGTACAAACACATATTGGCGTTTTATACACAAACATGATCTGTCAGCTATTAATTATAATAATTACACTAATTAACTTGATATGATTATGTAAGAAACGCAATTTGATGTTTATCGATTATACTGTTATGAATTTAAACTCATTCTCATAATAGTTATATATTTAACAGAGATATCCACTTTTTTGTGTTTTTTTTTTGACAAAAGCTAATGCAATTTCAGTATTGTCTAATTGAAAGCTTAAAATATAATACATTATTTGTGTTTTATATTGAACCTAGAAAGGCATAATCCATCTGCAGAGTAAGTGACAATATAATGAAAGTACCAGCTAATCGAATACAAATAAAATCTTTTTGAAAATAGATAAATGCTTATCTCCATATATATAAAAGGATACCGCAAAATATGGGGACTTTTATTACCATTTTCGACCTAGGGTAAGTTATAGTAATCGCAAAAAATTCGAAAATGACATTTTTTATTTATCTTTACGCTTTAGATGTTTCTGAACATTCTGGCATACCCCAGAAAAAATGTGTGTGCGTGTGAGTATGTATGTGCGGATACAAATTTTTGTCGATGATTTCGGGAACACTAGTCAACAGATTTGAATAATTTAAAAACATTCGATTCGTATTGATAAGGAGACGTGCTGATTAGTTTTTTGCAAAGGCAGGTCTAGCAGATTCTAAGATACGGGACAAAAAGGGGTCAAAAATGGTAATTCCGTTTATGAGAGAACGAAGCGTCCGATTTAAATGATTCAAAAAACGTTTTATTTCTATTGAAAAAATGAAGTACAGTTAAAATTTTATAAAAGTACTAGCGGTTTCAGAGATCGAGTAAAAAAAGTAAAAAAAGCCATTTGGCGGTCAAAAATGGTTATTAGACATATGCACATCCAATTATTAGATGTTTTATAGAAATTTTAATAAAAAGCATGAATTTTGTTTATATTTCTATGGGTTCCGTATCAATGTTTATCCGTTAGACTGCGATGCGGTGCTTACGCGCTTCGATATTTCTTCTCTAAACATAGACGCAGCAAGGTTGCTTTGAAAAAAGCTCAAAATTTTAAGAAAAATTCAAAGTATACAAATAAATTCGAAATATAAAAAAAAATCATTTTTTTCAAAAAAGTCAACTTTTCAAAATTTTCAAAAAATGTTAAAGGGTTTTTAAACATTTTAATTTTCGATACGGGAAGTTCTAGCTAGTTATTTTAAGGCACCATGCCATGCACCACTTTAAAAATATGTTTATTTATTATTTCACTAAAGTCTATAGCGTTAATATAGGTCATAACAAAAGCGTTACTTGGAAAGGTAGAAAGAAACTTCCTGATTCCATGTTTGTTAATTTTCCATGAACACAGAAATAAACTTCAAAATTTGAATTTATGTATAATGATTTTGTCTCATGTATATGTTATAGAATATTTGAAGATTACCTCTTGCTATAATAGTTTTGAATACTACATTCAAAGCAGGATTACAAAATAAATATCATACCAAATTCGTGAAAAAATAGTATAAACTGGCAAAAGAACATAATAAAGTGAATCAAATTTTAGTATATACTCGCAAACTCCGTTTCACCACCAGATGGTTTCATTTTATGTAACATTTCGTTTGGTGATTAAAAGATGAAGAAAAAAATTGCCTGCTGTTGAAATTGAATAAAAATTTGCATAATACACGTGATTGATTTGATGGTTTCCAATTGAAATGTTAGAAAACGAAAAACTTATTTTTTTTTCTTTTTTTGCACAATTTCACAGTTAACACAATGCCGGTTTGTCACATGAAATGAATTGAGCAGAGAACAATGAGTAGCTGTCAAAAAAATGAGTAGCAATCATACAAAAAATATTAGTTTATAGTACATGCTCAGTATCAGAGATGACGCTGTATGTGAAAAAAGTAAAAGTGTTTTCCGCTTTTCTGTTGAAATTTTTCTTCAATTTTCTTTATTATAAACCTCACGGAGTCCGAGACCTTTCGAACGAATGCAAAATCGTCGAAATCGGTTCATGCGTTTTGGAGTTATATCGTCAGGAAGAAAACCCGACTTATTTTTTTATAACAGATAATAATTATTAGTTCATATACTATATAATTAAATAATTATATATAATATAATATATAGGTAGTAATCTGTCGTATTATTTTCTAGGAATGTCGGTGAAGGTATTTCAAGATTTCCGAGTTATCAAAAATAACTCAAGTATTTTTTAAATGGTCCTAACAAATTGTAAATAATTTCAGATAACAATGGTATTCTGTATTTTGCAACATAAGAAACACAATCATTTTCCATCAGATTTGCGAACATCTCATTCCACATCAGTGAGGACCAACAAGTTTTCTAACATTAGATTTCTAGCTATTGCTGTTGAGAGCGTGCATTGCATGCGCATTTAATAGAAACGCATAAAATACAATAGTTTATACAAAAATCGAAGATGGAATCGAGTTCGTATGCGATCGGTCATTTTGACCACATTTCAACCGCAATTCTAGAATTATATTAATCTCCTACACGTCACGTATCTCATGCAATGCCAAAGTGGAAGAACGTGCGATAGCCACGTACCATATATGTACGCCATCGCCAATATAACTTATATTGAAATGTACAAAAGCACGCACCCGCATCGACATTGTTCTTTTAATTTGGAAATTTATTTTCAGCCTGTCGACATGTTTTGCTGCAAGTTTAGATGGCAAAATATACCTGCAAGTACTGATAATTTGAACAAAAAAATGTTGAGATATTTACAGTTAGCGAAGTATGGCATCGTGCCTTAAGACATATTGCTGGAATAATTTAACATTTTCAAAAGTTTTTCCAAAATTGTGAATTTGTTTCAAAGTGATTGCCATGCGTAGATGTTTTAGATACAGAATATCGAAGCGCGTAAGGCGTAATCTATCTATATAAAAATGTGTGTGTATAATTGTTGTGCATTTCATAATCATTTGATCACGTTTTCGGATATTTTGATTTAAGCCAAGTATAGTTGGGATTGGCGCCCCGAAGACTAATATTTCCTAAAATTTCTTTTTTTCAGTCAGTTTTTATTTTTAAATTTTGTTATAATATGAGTAACACATATTAGGTTGTCAAATATCTCCCTTCCGCTTATTAACCCAAAATTTCCAACCTCCTACCGCAAACCCCTATTTTGTAAGAATTAGTATAGTAATTGTACCTTTCTTAATTAATTGGTAATTGGTAATTGGTAATTGGTAGACAATGGTAGACTGGTAAACTAGCAGACAAGTAAGCAGGTGAACAGATAAATAGTTACGCAAGCAAATAGATGCATACGTAAGGAGATGAACAGGTAGATAGGTAAACTAGTGGACACGTAAATTCGAGGATATATAAAATGGTAGACAGTACAATTGATTAGGTAGACGAAAATGTAGACAGATAAATAGGCTGACAGGTTAATTGATAGACATGTAGAACGGGATGACATGAATATTGATAAACAGGTAAATTGATAACAGGTAAAATGATAATTAACAGGTTGATAGGTAGACAGGTAAATTGGTATACAGGTAAATTGGTGTACAGCTATATTGGTAGACTGATAAAAAGGTTGACAGGTATATTGGTAGGCAAGAATATTGGTGGACAGATATAATAATAGACAAGTAAATTGGTGAACTGATAAACAGGTTTGCCAGTTATATTGGCAGACAGGTATATTGGTGGACAGTTATATTGATAAACAGGTAAATTGGTAGACAAGTAAATTGGTGGACAGGTAAATTGATAAACTGGTAAATTGGTAGACTGGTAAATTGGTGGATTGGTAAATTGGTTACCAGGTATAGATAAGGACAGTCAAATAGACTGAAAGACTGAAACACAAGAAAATTGCTAAACCAGATGTATAAAAATATGCATTTTAGATCAAATTTTTAATTGAAAGTGAAACCCGGCGAAGCGTGATTGGGATACAGTTAGCACATTATAAATCTTGGTACGAAACCAATAAATATGTAGACAAAATCTATACTTATTAATAAAATCTTCTTAAAACATTGATAATTTGATCTACATATGTCTGATGATCATTTTTGACCGTCAAATGGCATTTTTATTTTTACTTGGATTTCTAACACCATTGCACCTTCCCAAAAATTCAACCAATTCTTCATTCCATAAATACAAGTAAAGTGTTTTTTGAATCATTCAAATCGGGCGCTCTTGTTCTCTCAAAAACTGAATTGGCATTTTTGGCACTTTTTGTTCTGTATTTTTGAACAGCTGGACCAACCTTTATCAAAAAGTAATCAGTACGTCTCTTCATCAATATAAATCAAATGTTTTCTAAATCATTCAAATCGATTAAACCGTACTCTCGAAATCGTGAACAAAAATTTGTATCCAAACATACATACATACAAACTACACACACATACACTCATTTATTTTTAAGATATGCCAAAAACTTCAGAAGGCCTTAGAACGTAAAAAAAATATTTTCGATTTTTTGCAATTACTATAACCCTACGGGAAATAATGCAATAACAAGCATGAAATGGCTTATTACGTGGGACATTATATCATAAGAGTATAAACGTCATAACAAAGTTCTACAGTAGTAACTTTCCGTAGGGTAAGTTATTGTAATGCCACAACATTTTCTGATAGTTTTAGAATTCTTATATCAAAGCATGTATTTATAGGTTTGTATTTTGAAGATATTCATGTTATTATGTACGATCAAAATTAGACTTGCTTTGGAGACAACCGATTAGAATGATTTGTATTTATTGATAGTTTATTGGTAAAAGTCCAGTAGATAAATATTACGAAAAAAGAGTTAAAAAAACGCTTTGGTGACGGAAAATTATTACTACCATCCTATAAAATTATATTAGAAGACATGATAATGAATATACTACATTATTTCTATTATTACCACTCACGAAGACTAAATATATAAGCTAAAACTTGTTAGACTAAATACATATGTATTATATAGGAGTAACCTAGGCAACCCTTTTTTATAGTTGTGTCCCTTAAAATTACTAAATGTTATATATTTTTTTAAATAAACTATAATTCATAAAAATACAAGAAACTGTGTTACAAAAATGCCGATCGATAATGTATGACAAATTATATTGTTAGAATAAAATTGTAGATATTAACTTCGAATCTGGTTTTAACTTCGGACTAATATTTTTGATATAAAAATTTTACATCCGTATTACCATTTAATTATTTTCAAAACCTATAACATTCTCATTACAAAGACTCAAAACCAATATTATAACAATTATTGTATTCGAATATCTTTTAGAATGTTAATAAATATTAGATATAGATAGATATTAAAGACTAGATAACCAACAAGTAATAAAAGTTATTAACATATGTCTAAATCTGAATAAACATTTTTTAATCTTCAATTTGTTCTTAAATAATTTTAGTTAATTTACTAATATCATGTACTAGTAATTAGATTTTATTGATTTTTTCGTACTATCACAAAAAAAATGTTTATAGATAAATTCAAAATTTATCTGAATGATTTTAAAGAGGTTCTCACACAAATTTTAAAATGTATTTCAGTATTTACAAAGATAATTATATAATTTGAAAACTTTCAAATTTATTACGTTTCTTTTTTAAATCTACAATTAAATTAACAGCTCTCCATACTCATTTACTCTTAATTGTAAGTGTTCCAGTAAGTTCAAAAACTTGTTAATCGATGTTAAATTAATCGATAATTATTTGAGAAGTCTCTGAAAAACTGCAAAATATTTCTTGTGTAGTGCTTGTGAGTATTCATCGAAAACATCTATTGACTGTATATGATATAAAATTCGTCTTGTGAATTCTTCACTTAGTTGATTGATTTAACAATATATGAAAAACTTAAAGAATAAATGAAAGAAATTTAAAGTGTAGTTAAATGATATAATGAACACTGGCATTTTATCAAACCTCCTAATTTTTCATTTCAGTTAAATGAAAATCGTCATACATATATATTAGAATAATGGGGAGTACTGCCCCAGGGCAGATCCGCGAACTAAGTTGAACTCCAACTCAATTCAGAGAAGAATAGTGTGAGAGATTTCCGATTGCCAATTCACATCCCAGTGCCCGAAATGGGGTAATTTTAAGTGGAAACATATTTTTGATCTATATTTTCAAGTGAAAATGAAATCGCTGCTGCACTTAGATCTGGTTGCCAAAGCGGGGTCCAAGAAACAATTATATATAAATATATATATTATATATATATATATATATATAAACATATAATAATAAATAATTCATAATGATTTATAACAAGAAACATTATAAACCATCTCGAAATAAGACTATAATGTTAAGTTTATTTAAAACCAGCCATTTCATTGAGTATTTATTTAATCCACGATTAAGCCGTTATCAGGTCACAATGTAAATTAGCGTAAATAAGCTGAACTTTCGCAAAGGTTTTTTTGCTCCGATTTACACATCAAGATGAATTTATTGCGATCTTTTCATTAACACTGTACGCATTCTCATAAATAATCTCGTAAGCTACTTTCAATTTAATAAAATATATACAAATCATTTATTTAATTGCTTGTAATTTTTTTTTATATAAGAGGTATTTTGTTCCATGCGATAGATAGTAAGAGTTGGTGATCTTACACAAATAAATAATACTAGGAGAGTCATAATTTATTGAAATGTACGTAATATTATAGGAAAATTACTTTGAATGACCAATATTCTATAGAAAATATACAGACATACTATTTGTGTATATATATATATATATATATATATATATATTTTATAGCATGTGTGTTCATACAATGTATTTGATATACTATTTTTAGCTGTTTGAGTGTATTTGGTTTGTAAAAAAGTGATTTAATATTAATCGACGGCCTGTCTGTGGGCAAGTGGCCAAAGCGATGGAATTTGAATTTTAGGTTCAGAAACGACCTATACAAGAGGTACCCATTTCGAGCAGCCTGATGACAAGCAACTGTTTTTACTTGAAAATATAGACAGCAATGTGCTTCCAAATCGAAATAGCTTCGATATTGCTGCATTAAAAAAAATCATCAATTAACCCTCCGTGTAGAATTTGGGTGTTTTTAGGTATCTCTAAAATTTTTATGTTTTGAGCATTGCTTAATTTTATGTTTAGATGAACCCAAGAGCTGTATTTCTTATTTTCAGTACAATTTCAGCACAGTCTTAAACGATTTAGAGCGGCTTAAAACGTTTAGAAAACCTAAAATTAGCGAACTAGTTTGTTTCGCGAAAACTGCTTTTCGATATATTTTGTGTAGATTAACTTTCACCTTTGTCAGATTAGTAATCTGTTAATTTTGTGCATGAAATAAATATATTTCATATTGAAATCTAGTTATTTAAAAATAATTTTTAGTTGATAAAAATCTTTAGTTTCTTTCATAAAAACATTACTGCTGGTCACATTAAATTTACGACGTAAATAATGTCGTGTATAAAACCAGTATACGAGTATACGGTAAACGGTTCACATATAGTTTCTATGTATCGTACGACTGGACATGTCATTCCTTTCTACTGGCGATATACCAATTGATAAATTTTAAGATAACTACTGTATTTTAAGTTTGCTGATGCTATATAAATATTCAATTTAATTTGCATAAGTTTCGCATTTATTTCAGCAATAAATTAATTTAAAATCTTTATTTAATCATGCAAGAACACTTAATGTTCAATTATTAATAAAATCGTTCTAAAGTGCAATTATGGCGGATATGGTATAACTGTAAACTAGTCCAAAAACTTTATGATTTAATTGAATATTTTAAATAATCAGCTGTTAAACCAGTTGTATGTAAACGACTGAAAGTAAAAACGCTTATAAACCTACGTATATATTTTAGATCAATTTTATTTGATAAAATAAATGAAACAAAAAAAACATTTTCTCGATTTTGCGGACCTATATCACTTACATTAAAATATGAGAAAACATATTATCACAACTTGAAAAAAATTTTCGGCATTGAAGTGTTTGCATAATTGCAAGTAATTATTATTAATAATAGTAATATAAATAGAAGTTTTTTTGTATTTTTTGAGCTTGCCAAAGATCAGTGCTAAGAGCTTTATTCTTGCAACAAGGACCTACGTTTAATCCCTTCTAGGGCAGCTTTACATCAAGCAGTAGTGATCCCTGTATATATCGCGTATTATATTCAAATTTCATGATAATCTCATCACAAAAGAATAAACAACTACTTAGTTGCATGCTCACAACATGAAAGAAAAGATCTGATTTTTGTTAAAAAAATGTAATTTTTAAAATTAGGTGGAAATATGAAATCATTAAGCAGAAACTATAAAAATATTATATGTTCTTAAAGCATCCTTCATTAAACATTAAACTATAAAAATTTCTGAATCGATTAAAAAATTTTCCAAAATAATTCAATGATAGTTCTTGTGATTAAAGATTGATTAGTTTGAAGCATTATTTGCATCATTTTTAATTTTCTGAATTTCTGAATTCATTATTTTATAACATCTTCAATATCTTGCTAAAAATGGACTTCTTGAAACTCTTCTTGAAAGTTACTGAATAAACATTATTGTGGACACAAAAAACGTTATCTCTAAGTTAGATTCAACAGTTTTTTTTGTGCAACCTCTATAAATGCATCCATGTGGGTGGGGGCGTAAAAAAGGAACAACTAGACCTTTACCATGTCAAAGTATAAACAATAAATAATAGTAAATAAAACAGTAAACTAGTGGGGTGGGTGGCATCGTGCCAAATTGCTGGAACTTCCCGTACCGTAATGAAATGTTCGAGGAATACTGAATGTTTTCAAATAGATTATTATAAATATTGTAACATTGTCTAATATTTATAAAAATTATATAAACTGAATTGCAAAGTTGAAATTATTTGTTTAAAGTATATTAGAACTATAGTCAGAATTAAAAATAAAATCTGAATTATTTTCGATATACAAAAAATTAAAAAAAAAAAAATCCAAAATCAATTATTTTGTTAAGACAAGCAGAAAGTTCTTTGAATCATTCAAATCGGACGCTTATTTTTAGTTCTTTCAAAAACTGCCATTTTTTACATATTTAGCTCCGTATCTTTGAAATGGCTTACTCTGCCTTTGCCAAAAACTAAGAAACTCCCAATCATTACTAATTGAATGTTTTTTAGATCATTCAAATCGGATAATCCGTTCTCTCAAAAAGTCGATTTCTATTTTCTGCACTCTTTGCTGCGTATCCTCGAAACGGCTGGACCTGCCTTTGCCAAAAACTAATCAGCTCTTTTCCCTATCGATAGGAATCGAATGTTCTTTGAACCATTCAAATCGGAAACGTGACTGGAAATTTGTATCCATACATACATACACACACACACACACATCCATTTTTCATGATGTATGCCAAAATGTTCAGAAACCTTCGTAAAAATTTTCAATTCCGATTTTCGGTCCATTACAATAACTTACCCTACGGGAAGTTAATCAAGTTAACAAAAGCAATTTTACAAGAGATAAATGAAATAGATACTTATTCTAATTGGTTAAATATTGTAGTTATTATTTCGTAAAATCCCTTTAAAATTAAAAATAAGATATTGTATTTGTTTGCCCGATAGCTGTCCCATTTGATGGGTCCAGGTGACAATATTTTGAAAAACAGCAAAAAAAAAACAAATATGTACATTGATATATTAGCTACTTTACTGAGCATAGTCAGATAGTTGTTTGTTTGATATGTGTCATTTGTTATGATGTCACAATATAATTGCTCAAAAGCGAAAATTACCTTTGTGCCCCACCATAACCTATTTAATATTATGGATAAATATTATACACGTACACATATAAAAGTCACTTAATTGTTTAACTTTGATGTAGCTATAAAATGGATAAATTGAATCACAAAAAAATCTTATTTACAATATTTTAACTTTCATTTCTTTCATTTTTGTTGTTTTTTCAATTTTAGTAATCAATATTATCTAGTTCCCGGAAATGTTATTTATAATACATAAAATCCCAATAAGCTTTCTTTGATATATAATAGTAATATGTAGTATTCATTGATATAATTGCCACTTCAATACTGATATCGAAGACTCTAACATTATTCTAATAATGTCCAACATTCATATGGATGCATTATCGATAAATACATCGCATCTCATGTTATACATCAACAGCATAAACAATTCGCATAACGGCACGAGCTTAAGGTCAACCTTAAAGAAGATTTCTGTAGTAGGTAATTAAAACTATCATGGTAAAACTATTTCTAGTGAACTCATGGATGAGGAAGCGTCGCATCATTTGCAAGTGAATCCCGCATAATCTCAGTAATAACATCTAACATTTTTTCACTAATGCAGCAATTACTTGTGAATACAAGAGTTACTCTACATGCTCGCTATTTTTTGTGAAGATCATATCAGATACGAAATATGCAATGAAATACAGAACAGATTGCAAGAAGTGCGAATACATTCAAACTCGGAGAAGATATTTCTGTTCAAGATTGAGGAACAATTGGATGTGAAACTAATGCATCAATGAAATGAATTATGCTAGAAATTAAGTAGATAATTGATATATTTTTTGTGATACATACATCTATCAATTTGGAAGCTAAGTGAGTGCGGTTTTCTGCTTAAATGGTTTCAATTAAATTTTTAGGTTTTCTGGCGTAGTCCAAATGTAGAACACTTTTAGTTTTTGGATATTAAGCTGCAAATCTGTAGAAATAAGTTTTTAGATAGATTGTTTAGTGTTAATTTTCGTTTAAATATAAAAAATAAAATCGAAAACTTTTGTCATATTTTGCTTTTTTATTTCTGCAAAGGTAAAAAAAGTTGTACGCTGTTCATGGTGACAAAGCCCTAAAAAATGACAGTGTAAAAAGAGATTCGATGTGCCAAACTTCATTCGGAAAATTTTCCACATAATGCCAAATTGTTCAGTTATTGATTCAGTTATTTTCTAACAAAAACAGAAGTATTGTGAGAGTGGGATAAATATACTTTTTGAATGATTGCAAAAACGGACCATTCATATCGGAATGACATTATTAAGTTCTACATAAAAATGTCTAAATACATGTTTTTCTAACAAAAGTCCGAAATTACTTAACTGCCAACCTGATATAATATGAAAATAATAAATGCTACGCTAGTATACAATAAAGTTGAAATATTTGCAAATATTGCTGAATATCAATAAGTAGATATTGTCAACAAATTCCGCTTTGTAAGAAGCCTAAAGATTGCTACGAATCACTGAAATATCCATAGTTATCTGCTTGAGAAATTATTTTTTTTGCTTCAAATTAGTATTATTTTGTTTACGTAATGGTTTATAATTCTCGGTTTATAAAAAGTATAATATGCTGTATATAAGTATAATATACTGCAAAAATCAACCGATTTAAACTCTTCGAGTTTAAGACAAAACCTGCCAAAAAAAGCAAACTCTAGGAAGGAGAAATGAATACGCATCAAAATGAAGATTGGTCATATTGTTTGCGTGTCATTGACAAAATATTGTGATAATTCTAAATGAGCAAAAACTTTTTTTATGACATATCGATCAGTTTTAGTTTTAAACTCTTCTATTCGACAATTTTTCAACCTTCAAATCACATATGAATAAAGATTACAATCTTAAATAAGTAATACATGTGAAAATTTGTCACTTTCACATGAAATTGAAAAAGAATCTGTATGAAAAATAAGCTGTTATGCTTTTTTGCACAATATCTAGTTGATATTTATTTTGATATTTATGCTTTGTTTAACGCATTTTTGGTTTGACGGTCTCTAATTTCAGTCTGTGGTTTGTTCAAAATATAGGTAAAATGGTGCAAAATATAGTGAATTTAACAAGCCTAACAGATGAAATAAACGTGTCAGATGTGGAAGATATAATTAAAAAAGTACCAGCTACGGTAATTAATAATGATTATAAACAAATATTTGAGCAAGAAGAAAACACAATATTGACAGTGGTGAACTTAAAGAACTTTCAATGATTTGAATAAAAACTGTTTTAAATGAGACTGATGTTATCGACTACTTCGTCGGTTAAAATTTTGACAGATGTCCTAAAATATGAAAAGATCTTTAGGATTATTTACTTATCAATAACATCTAAAAGAATGCAAAAACATAAAAATGTATGAGATTCCTTTTTGACAAAAGGGCGGAAAAATCGTAATCAGTGAATAGACTGAAAATGAATTACCTGCATTCGAATATTACTTTTTTTACAAGTATATTTGTGTATATTATTTGTGTTTTTATATGAATAAATGATAGGTTTTTTTCCTATTAAAATTAAACACAATTAATGAATAGCAAATTTTTTTTATCCATCTTTCCCTAATAACATTAATTGCATTTAAGATGTCCTGAATGCATTTGAGACTGTTTCAATATGCTCTATTTTGAAATTGATATTAAATTTGATTTGAATATTAAAGTAGTCGATAGTTGAATATATGTTTTTTAAAATTATTGTTCAGATTTATTTTTCATGTTCCTTTTTATTGGTTTTACAATATTACTGTTTTATGAAAAATCAGATTGATGTTTGCCGTGAAAAATTTTATGCAGATTGTTTATAAGTCATCCAAAAATGTTATATGTACAATATTGGATATTATTAGCAGTATAAACATTGCGAATAAGAAGTGGACAAGTTTTAGGAAAACTGATCTCAATACAATTTAAGTAAGCAATAGTTCATGAACATTGGCCGATTTCTCAAATGTTGTATTCATTAATATCGGCGTATGGCGTGTGGGTATATGACGGTAATAAAACAAATCTGCGAGAGGCAATGATATTCAAGAGCTCTTGATGTAATCCATTCCATATCGTAAATTGCCCATTCGCACATTACGAAGACGACAAGTTTATCTGGATTCAACGGGCGCATGGGAACAACTCCGGTGAGTCAACCGTATATGCGAAATGACACGTATATGAGCTCAGTCACTTGCGCTCGTACTACTATCGAGATGTAACAGATACGATTTGCAATGTGCGTGGTGTGCAAATAAAATCATCGAACTGGAAATTAATTTTAATTTAATGAATTATAGAGAACTTTCAAACAATGTCATTTGAATAGTAACAAAATTTATGCTTTGTACCACTTTTGCATGTTTGTATTCTTGACTGAAAATAGAACTAGTGGGGCGCATGGCATCGTGCCTTAAGGCAAATTGCTGGAACTTTCCGTACCAAAAATTATTATTTTTCAAATATACATTACCATCTTTGAAAAAAAATTACTTTGGAAAAATTAGATTTTTGAGAAACTATACATTTTTGACTTTATTATTAAACTTTTTTTTAAACTTTTTTTTTTATTTTGAAATAATTTGGAAATTTTGAACTTTTTTGGAAGCAATTAACTGCAAAAAGACAAAATATCGAAGCGCGTAAGCGCCGCGTCGCCGTCTAACTGATAAACATTGGTACGGAACCCATAGGAATGAAAACAAAATTTATACTTATTGTTAAAATCTCTATAAACTATCTGATAATTTGATGTGCATATGTCTAATGATTATTTTTGACCGCCAAATGGCATTTTTCTTTAATTTTTTTACTAGATCTCCGAAACCGCTAGAACTGCCTTCATGAAAATTTAACTTGAACAGTTCTTCATCTTGTCAAAACAAGTAAAATGTTTTTTGAATTATTAAAATCAGACTCTCCGTTCTCTTAAAAACTGAGTTACCGTTTGTGGCACTTTTTGCCCCGTATCTTTGAAACGGCTATACCTGCCTATGCCAAAAACTAATCAGCACATCGTTTTATCAAGTGCAATCGAATGCTTTCTGAATAATTGAAATCGGTTGAACCGTGTTCCCGAAATCGTCGACGAAAATTTGTATCCGCACACACACACAAACACGCACACACACATAATCAATTTTTTGTAAGGTATTCCAAGGTGTTCAGAAGGTTTTAAAACGTAAAGATATATAAACATTTTCATTTTTGAATACTGTAACTTACCCTACGGGAAGTTAAAAATATACTGTAATATTATTTAAAAAATATTAATGTTGAACTCTAAAGATAATATATTTGAATTGAAAAAGATCGAATATAATTTCTTATATCTTTACCCCTGTATGAAAAATACATGTACGTATATGTGTGTAAAATATGTATTAAAAAAGAGTCTAAAAACCGATTTAGATTGCTCAGAAACGTTTTGATCGTGCAGAACTATTCAGCAATTTTAAAACTTAAGATATGTGTATCAAATTTTTGTTTTTCTATTGTAGATATTTCGACAATATGATTAATATTGTTTTACTAAATTTTACGATTCAGCATCAATAAATAAGAATTATGGAAAAAAAACTAATCAAGTCTAGTCTTTTTTGACTTTCATCAAACGATTTTAAAATTTTTGAAATAGGAGCTACCGTTTCCAAGATATCTCATATACATAAACACAAACTATGATTAGCTTTCAAAAATATTTTTCTTCTGGACATTTGGACATACATTAGAAAAAATAGATTTGTGTGCGTCTTTGTAATGAGTATGTATGTATGTATGCTCGAATACAATTTTTTGTCCATGATTTCGAGAGCACGGATCCGATTTGAATAATTCAAAAAACAATCAATTCTATTCTATTGTTGCTGATTTGTTTTTTGCAAAGGCAGGTCCAACCAATATTTCGGAGATAATGCGCAAAAAGAGCAAAAAATGCATTTCTGTTTTTGTGAGAACGAAGCACGCGATTTGAATGATTTTACTTGAAAAAAAATTTAATACCATTTGGCGATAAAAAATTATTAGACGTATGCACATCAAGTAAAGGGATTTTTTATAGAAATTTTAATAATAAGTACAAATTTTGCTGTTATTTCAATGGGTTACGTACAAAGATTTGTAATGTTGAAAGTTCACTTATATACTTCAAAAGTTTATAGATTTTAAATTCTATCAACATATTCGACAGTAGTGATCAACCGACTTAAATGGGTTTCAAAACTTTCAAGAAATTTCAAAATTTTCAAAAAAATGATAAAATAATTTCAAAACATTCGTTTTCAAAAATTTCCAAATTCTTCAGTAAAACTAATTTTTTTCAAAATTTTAAATTACAATGAGGAATGTTTTAGCGATTTGCCTTAAGGCACGATGCCGTGAGTTACTAGTTCAAACTTGGGCTCAAACGATTCCTAATTATTTTAAACTTCTAAAAAACATAGTAGTAGATACTTAAATTTTCTGGCGAATACAAACTTTTCCTTGGAAGTTAAATATTATAAATCATAAGCAATAAATAAATAGCATCTGATAAATAAGAAATATCATCGATAAATAATAAATAATAAGTAATCAGATATGAAAAATAAAGTGAACGTGTTTGACGATTAGAAACGCATATAATTTTAAGTATAAAACGAATTTGTTAACTAACATTTATAATATATACGTTGTTATTCAAAAATGTTCTGTTTCTACATGTAGATATATCGAAAATGGTTTTGATCTGACATTTTTACCTCACTAGCAAAAGCTCACATCAGCTTTAACCTTTAACTCGTTATATTTTCTGTTCCCGTCGTACGAACGATTTACAAATGGAATTCGTCCAGTTAGATTTTCCAATAATCCTACCAGTAATATATTAGTTTTATATAATTTATATAATAGCCATTTGCTTGCGTACGTGCGTTACGTAAAGGAAACAGTCACATTTTACTACTAACGATTGCGCGTGCAGATATAAATTAATACAATTTTTATCAGTCATGGGAAAGCATCACATCCCGAGAGGATTTCTAATTCCGCGTGCTCGCCAGTAAATTACTTCATGCCGCATATAATAGTAGAACTGATAGTGCGCCGTTGACACTAATATACCTCGGACGGTTGATTAAATAAATTAGCCAGCCGCAGGTATAACTTAAGCGAATTTATATGAGTCGTTAACCGTCCTGGTTAACTGCGGGTTGACGAGGACTGCTTGATATAGCTCGCGAGGCCAATGTCTGTGTGACACTAATAAATCTGACAAGAGAATAAGATCTCTCTTCGGTCAGGCAACTGATTATTACGATGACTGGTTTTATTGTTGAAGCAGTTTAGGAGATGACGGGTGGAAATACACATTTTAAAATTTCCTCTAACTACGGTGACTTTATATTTGACTACGGTTATGCTATTCCGGGACAGATGCGGGAGGGGTTTGTGTTCATTCTGAATCATTTAAATTTAATAAAATAGCTACAACTGTTTATAAAACAATAGATACCTGTTTTTATAAATTTATATTTTTTTAATGCAAAATTACTGACAATGAGCACATTTTTTTCTATTTTTTGTTAATTTGTCTTAATTATGTATTTCTATAGAATTTTCTTCATGATTATTATAAGTGAAAATAGTCGTTTTTAGTATTTCTATTTCATGTTGAATTTTGTCTTGTCTAAAGCATTTATGCCACAATACGAAAAATTTTGTTTTCACTGTTTTTAATTCTCGTCAACTTTTAATTGTACGTCAAAGATTATTAAAGTGCAAGGATATTTCTAACCACTTTTGGATTTTTGCATTTGAAAATTTTATCTGTAGTCACAAATAGTATCATATTCGTTGGGTTGTAATCTTCTTATATAAAAAATGAATCGCAAAATGTGTTGGTAAGCGCATAACTCAACAACGCCTGAACCAATTTGGCCAATTCTTTTTTTAAAATGTTTGTTGAAGTCCAAGGATGGTTCTTACGGCGAGAAAAAATTGAATAATTGTCGGGAAACCCTAAAAACAGCTCTTTTCTTTTCCACATACAAACGTTTTCTAACTAAAACGTAGAATCAATTTGAGCTTTATTGCTATTATATAAAGTTCATATTAAATTACAAGCACTTACAGTATACTCCTCCTAAACGATTATGCGGATTTTGATAAATCTTTCTGAAGTTTGTTAAAAAAAAATTCTTAGATGTATGAGATTATAAAGTACTGGGATGTATATGCAACATTGTAGAAATACATGAAAAAAATGCAAAAACGACATGTCATTGTTTGCATTGAAAACAAATGAAAACTATCATCTGCCAAAGATTTCAATTTATTTATGAACCTAGACAATATTAGAATATGTATAATCAATTTATGATTATGAATGAGAAAAATGAAATGCCTACATTATTATTGCCAAAAAGTAGCTGAGGTGTGCCAGAAATTAAAATAACATAAGATACAGTATATGTATGGGATTCACATTATGAATGTATATGTATTTTAACGTGAAGAGTAATTTAAAAAACAATAATTATTATTTTTAGGTAAACAGTAAATATTAGTATATTATATTAAAAAATTGTAGACATGGGTACAGGACAACGTCTGCCGGGATTTTTATTTTATTAATTAAAAACGAAGATTTATTTCAACCTATACTTTTCGAAAACTCGAATCAATCGGAAAAATAAAACCTAAATCCGGGATAAATTTTTGTTCTCAGAGACAAAAAGTGTAATTCCGGGACTGACCCGTCGAATTCGGAAGTTCGATTTGATTGTACATGGTCTCTTTATTTCAATTGATAAAAATTTATCACATTGACTGCGGTTTCTTTCGACGTATGTGTTTTTCAATATTGAAACGTTATATTTCAAAAATAGTTTTATTTTCCGGTTGTTCTTCGAGAGCCGCATTAAGAATAAGCGATCCTTTAGTGAGCGAATTGTCGACACTATGTGGACAGCTATTTTTATTTGTTATAAAAGTGCAGAAGGTTGTAATAATATGTGAGGTTGAAAGTAACGATTGTCATTTAGACTTGCGGAGAAATATGTATTGCATGTTTTCCTCTTCAAATACTTTAATGCTTGACAAGAAGGACCAGCTTTTTCTTTAGGATCAATATGCCATTATTTATTTAAGGTGACTAATAAAACAATCTAGAACCAAATAGTTTCCATTTTATTGCAAATATGCGTATAATCTAAGTGTTATAATGCATAAAAGTATTAACACAAATGTACAAGCTTATATTCTAAGCAAATTGTTCAAAAAACACAAAATAAGCAAGAAGGAGGAGATGTCAACATGTTGTCGAAACCCGGAGCCAACGTGTTAACATATAAATTTTTCTGAAATCTAACATTTGCAGATATGCAATAATTAATATTACTGTCACAAAATGAAAAATATGATTATATTTTTCAAACTATTATAAATAATAAAAAAAGCAAAAATATTGCAGTGTATAAAAAACACACTACGAAACGAAACATGTCATAAAAATATTTTATTCATATTTAACTTCCCACGGGATAAGTTATAGTAATTGTAAAAAAATCGCTAAAAATGAAGATTTTTATAGGTTTAATATTCTAAACGTAAAAAAATTAAATTATGTTATAGGAACTTTTTGCAATAGACCTTAAGGCACGATGCCATGCAGCACTAGTAACGATTTATATTAATAAACTTTTACACAATTCTGTCTACTAACACCTGTGCTCCCTAAAATGTAATTCAAGGCTTTAAAAGCAATATACGGTTAAAAGCTGCCCATCGTTCTATGCGGTCGTGTTTGCAATTTTTACGAGTTACTTTTTTAGCGGGGCAGTGTTATAATTGTACCTACTTATTGCGCGAGACATTTTTGCACCGTGAGAGATTTCTATTAAACTCGACATAAAGTGATTAAAAACATAGTCGTTTTGTTTCAGTCAACAATAATTTTAATCTGTAACAAGTTTTATTCGAGACACATAAAAACAAATTATAATCTTTACTTTAATTATGAGATTATTATTATTATACGTTGAATGAAAAGTTTAATGTATAATTCAGTGTGTACTGGAATGTGTACACAAACATATGCGATAGTATTTCGGATTGTAAAAAAAGTTCTTATTCAGGTATC
The DNA here is from genome assembly GCF_003426905.1 of Ctenocephalides felis. Lineage (NCBI taxonomy): Eukaryota > Metazoa > Arthropoda > Insecta > Siphonaptera > Pulicidae > Ctenocephalides > Ctenocephalides felis. The sequence goes on along the minus strand of NW_020537324.1, from coordinate 47,681,633 downwards.
TATATTCAATTACTAGAAGAAAAAAAACTAAGTTAGATTTTTTTAATTCATATTGCATATGTTTCGAATTATTATTTGACTCATCTTCAGTACATAAGTACGAATATTAAAAAATGAAAACTAATTCTGTGAAAATGATGAATTTGAATATCAAGCATTAGAGTACAAGACACTGCGTAATACTCATAGATAAACAAGTATAAATGGTAATACTGTTCATATTATTAAAGTATATGAGCAAAAATTAAATATTCATATTCACTACTCAGTTCATAATATCTGCTTTAAACTGCTTTACATCCTAGGTATGTAAATTATAATTTAAGACTTTTTTGTGCATATAAGTATAAGTAGGTGGAAGTCCCGTAACGCCGGACGGCACCAAGAACCGGACACTCTATTTAACACGTAATATTTAAGCGAGTATAAATCTTTTTATTTCAAAATACTAGTGAAAGGGGCATTTGTGGCACACAGATACAGGATCACGCGCTAAGCCTCGTTTGTGATGCACACGGCCACGGCGAGAGCAACCCTTTTCTGGTTTAGGCGCAAAACAACGGCGTCACCTAAATATCAATGGAATTAATTCTAGCATATTTATGCATTTACGTTTGAGTGGTATGCAAAGATAAAAGTTCCACTTGATTGTTATTCGTAAAATAGTAGAATATTATTAAGTTTTTTAACCAATTTTAGTAGGTGCCACCAAATGAACGAAAGTGTCTGTCTCTTAGCACCGGACACTAAGACGTCCCTTTGTGCCGGACAGTAAGCATTTCTTGTGAGAATTTACGTAATTTGTGCCAATTATTTAATTTTGTTCTGTATGAGAGCTAACGGTCACTAAATACCCTCATTTTTCGTAGTTCCTAGTCAAAGAATGAAAAACTTATGGTGAATGCACCAGCTGAGAGCATCGGCGTGGACCAGCCAAAGAGGTGGATGAATAGTGACTTTTTTGCGATATCTGAGAATATTCGTCAAAGACACATGTGCAGACATTACAGAGTGTGGAGATGGCTACATATGTGATCAATGCAGGTTATTTTGAAATGTCCGGTACTCTAGGTGCCACTGTTTAAAATCGATATTCTTGATAGCAAATTTGATTAATAGTATTAATTATTTTTTAGCAAAGATTGCGGTTTTGTTAATTTAGTTTGATTTCTAACTTTGTTATCTAACATAAATCATAATCTAATAAACATTTCGTAAAATATTTTTTGATTTATTTATAAATAACCTTAGGTGTCCGGCACTCGGAGACTTTCCCCTACATAATCTAATTTTCACTTATGATATTAAATACATTGCTGATGCTAATTTTCTGTCTTATTATTTAAGATCGAATATTTCAATCACAAAAAAAGTAGTTATAAATAAAAGTTCGTGCTATTTTGTTTACTTTTTTCTGTATTTACATATTGAAATGCACGTGAAAATGAACTCTGGAAATAAAATAAGTAGTTATGAATAAAAGTTCGTGATATTTTGATTACTTGATATTGAAATGCACGTGAAAATGAACTCTTCTGATGTGAAAATTTTATTATCGTGCAGTTTTAAAGATAAGGAAATATTTTAATAATCAGTCTAATTCTTATTAACATAATCTAGAATTTTAGTCTGATAAATGAGATATTCTATGTTTCACTCCTATACTGCAGTAAAACGAGTTCAACTTTACAAATATAAGTGTCAACTTTTGGTTTGAAATATAACACGTTGACCTTTTAAGCAACTTAGGTATTTGTGTCTATATGCAGAAAAACTAACTTTTAACAGATGAAAATAAAGTTTAGTCGATTTTAATTAACTATATTCGACCACTTTTGTTACCAATTTTTAGTAATAAGATTTCTAGCAGTACATTTGAAAATCTTAAAGATCATTGAATGCAGAAAGTGGTATTTTACCAAGAACATACATTGCAAAGGTCTGCACTAACAATAAGTATCGAGGAGGTTTAAAGTCATGAATCAGGATCAATTTTAAAGGCAGATGCTATCTAGAGAATTTTCTTGGACATTTATACATGGCACAACGCGACATTAGTCGCAAATAGCCCGACTAGCAGAAGGGGAATGAATAATGCATGTTATCAAAATGAAATAAGATACATACCACGCAAAGAGCACCTAACGGCTCTCTAGAATTTACTAAGCACAGTGTAATATGTCCCATGCAATGCAAAACCAAAGCCGCTGCAACAATTCATTGCTTGCTAACATACATTAAAAAACTAATTTTTATATTTTACCCCAAATAATCAATTTATCATGGAATAATATATACCTAAAATCTAACAGATTATTACAAAGATAATTGAATTAATAAATTAATAATAATAATAGTGTCAATAATTAGATTCGAGGAAATAAAAGTGCAAGGCAGAATACGTGAACGAATAATACCAGAAAAAGGTAGAAATTAATTGCTAATTAATAATTAGAAGAATAATATAATGAACAAGTTTTATTTCTTCTGTACTACTTCCGCAAAAAAAATCTGCAAATGTAAATATATAACTTCTAGAGTTTAGAATCTAGAGAGATTTTTTAGGTTTTGCTACGGTTCGCTCAAGAGTTCCTCAGGGGTCTACTGTTAGTCTCCTACTGTTATTAGGCAAATATTTATATGAATATAGATGGCTAGATGAATGATGAGGAGTAATTAACTGTCCACCACACTTATTGCTTGTATATTGCCTCAAAATATAATTTGAACACTAAAGCACGCATCAGTAAACTGGATCTAAACATTTCAAAATATAAAATTTAGATAAACACGTTCGGATACATTTGATTATATATCTCCGACATCTGCACAGAAAGATATGCCTAAATATCTGACTTAGACATGCTGTTCGATACTAGTAACTAGTTTAAATTTTACCGATTATATAGCTAAAATTTGTACTACTGCACTTATTGGATTGATATTAAGGAATTGTGAAGAATTGAAAACGAATCAGCTACTAACCTGCAATTGAACGTTAGCAATAATTTCATAACGATAGAGAAAAATCTATGAAAATTTCTGAAATATGTATGTGTATTTGAGAATACAAATAGCCTATGTTGAAACTGGTTTTCAACACAATCTTTACTGATTGAATTTAATATTCATCCCTTGCCCCACGTCCTTTGACTAAAAGTATTGTGTTCTTATATTGTTATTCTTAACTACTAGCTATATGTTTATTGGCAAGAATGTGATAGTATTATTATGTATTATTATAATTGCATTTTTGAATCCTCTGGAGTTATTCTCTGGACTACTATGTAAAAAGATTGCTGGAACTTCCGTAACGTAATGAAAACATCAAATGATCATAAATACTGTAACTGTAAATGTAAAACTAGAAATTTTTTAGTAAAATACCCTAGGGTAGAAAAACTCATATCTAATTCACTGTATTTACATAAATGTAAATGTAAATACTGTAACTTTTTTGTAAAATTTGACGACGACGATTATATATTAATCTTATTAAAACTTAACCGGATTTAGAATGAAGGACATTGTCTAATATTTATAAGAATTATATGAACTAAATTGCAAAGTTAAAATTATTTATTTTAAGTATTTAAGTGATCTTCAGAACTTTAGCTAGAATGAAAATTAAAATACGAATTATTTACGATATTTAAAAAATAATATTTTTTTGGAATTAAAAAAAGATCAAAAAGCAATAGTTTTGTCAACACAAGCAGAAGTTTTTTGAATCATTCAAATCGGATGCTTTGTACTATCAAAAACTGCTATTTTTGCATATTTGCTCGGTATCTTCGAAACGGCTGGACCTGGCTTTGTAAGAAACTAATCACCATTTATTCCCGTCATTTCGACTTGGATGTTTTTTGGATCATTCAAATCGGATACTCGGTTCTCTTAAAAACTCAATTTCTATTTTTTGCACTCTATGCTCCGAAATGGCTGGGCCTGCCCATACCAAAAACTAATCAGCACACCTCCCTGCCAATAGGAATCGAATGTTTTTTGAACCATCCAATTCGGTTGATTCGTGCGCCCTAAAACGGACAAAAAATGCGGACACACAAAACACACACACACATCCATTTTTTCTGAGGTACGCCAAAAAGTTCAGAAACCCCTAAAACGTGAAGATATGCAATAATTATCATTTTCGATTTTTGGCCCATCGCTATAACTTACCCTTCGAGAAGTTAATTAAGCCAAATTTTCTGGAATGTTCAGAATAATTCATTAAACTTGAATATAACTTAATGATATAGAATTGCTCGTAGCAATTTACTTTATAAAATAAACCGAACGATTAATAAAAAATCAATTACAAAACAAATAACCTCAATCACAAGCTCGATGGATTCGATCAGCACGGCACTGGGCGAGATAACTATCGTCGTACAAGTGGTATCCCGTGGATAGGTGTCATCAATAGCATCGGCAGTGACAACAAGGCTGAGAGACAGGAACAAGAGGACGAAGAATATCTCGGTACGGGTTAACGGCGATAACGGCAGGCGGATTATCGGAGCACGACAATTAATCACGAACGACGACGGTACTAGACATGGCGCTCGTCGATATTTCAGTATTTAGATATGCATTTTTAACTTCCCGTAGGGTAAGTTATAGTAATCGCAAAACAATTGGAAATGAAATTTTTTATATATCTTTAAGTTTCAAAGATCTTCTGAACATTTTGCTTTATCTTAGAAAAAATGGATGTATGTGTGTGCGGATACAAAATTTCGTCGACGATTTCAGGAACACGGTTCAACCGATTTCAATTATTCAAAAAACATTCGATTGCTGTTGATAACGAGACGAGCAGATTAAATTTTGGTATAGGCAGGTTTAGCCGTTTTGAAGATACGGGGCAAAAAGAGACACAAACGGTAACTCAGTTTCTAAGAGAACGAAGGGTCCTATTTTAATAAGTCAAAAAACGTTTTACTTGTATGGACAAGATGAACTGATTAAATTTTCATGAGGTCTAGCGGTTTCGTAAATCTAGTAAAAAAAGTAAAAAAAAATGCCATTTTGTGCTTCGATATTTCGTCTCTATGGAGGTACAGCAGTACGATTGCCTTGAAAAAAAGTTCAGAACTTCCAAAATATTTCAAAATAAAAAAAAACTTTTTTTTTTCAAAAATTCTTTTTCAAAAAAAACAATTTTTTTCAAAAATTTATAGTTTCTGAAAAATCTAATTTTTTCGAAGTAAAATTTTTTCAAAAACGTGAATCTTTTTTAAAAAAATAATTTTTGGTACGGGAGGTACCAGCAATTTGCCTTAAGGCACGATGCCATGCGCCACACTAGTTAAATATTGTAAGAGCCCGGCGCAATGTTCTTTAAAAAAGTCAATTCAAAATCACTACACACGGACACTTTACTACCTCGAAGGACCAGATATAATTAATTATCAAAAAGGCTATATCACACCTGAAATAACAAACCACTGAATGGAAAATAATAACTAGTTCAGAATTTGTTTGTAGAAATGTAATGTATTTAATTTTAGTAAATTGTATTAGATGTTATCGGGTCAAGAGATACGTACAGAATGAATGAATTTCTTAAAAACTATCTTAGTACCTAGAGTAGGGTAGGAAAATATTTTATTACAGATTAGAGGGAGTTCAGTATATAGGTAGAGGGAGATGGATAAATAAAATTTGTGAGGCTCGAACAAATATATACCATTAAATCATCAACAAAAACATGATTTTTATAATTCAAAAATATTTCCTAACTATTTAAAAAAGATGTAATTGACAAATTCCTTTTCAGATATATTTAAATAATTCTCAATGTACAAAACAAATTTTTCGGATTTTATCCAATCTCTAAACTAAAAGATTTCGATATTAATTTTAATGCATTTCTATATTATTAACAATTTAACAGCAATGCAATTACTAACAAAATATTTGTCTACTCAAAATGTGATTAAAGTAGCAACTATGTCTTAATGAAACAACATTTGGTAATGCAATATTTAAATTGAGGGCTTCATCGTAGGTAAGTAGTTAGAATTAAAATGACTGGAACTCAATCAGAGGTACCGGGTTCGATCCTCCTTCGAGCAGCCTCATGTGAAGCATCGGTTTTCACTTGGAAATATAGATAGAATATGATTTCAAGTCGTCCAATCGTCGTTTCAATCGTCGGAAATATAGATAGAATATGATTTCAAATAGTCCATGAGCGAGATTGCTACTTTAATAAGAATTGATCAGTATTACAGAAACCATCCGTAGTTAATATTAGTAGCTAGTTATTAGTAACTAGTAAACGTTGGAAACACGCTCAAGTTGTGATCGCAGTTAATATCAATAATTTTTTGCGTTATTTATTACATATTATATAAGCAAAGGTCGATAAAACATGTTATGATAATCTTACATATTATATTTATTTTCATTGATCGTTTTTTGAAGAAATTTTGAAACCAAGAGAAAATTGGTGAAAAGTGGCGATATTTAAAATTGACCTCCCTCCTCACCAAATTTATATTATTTTTGAAAAATAATGAAAAGTATTAAAATTCGTGTGAAAAATAAATTCACATGACATTTTACCAGAACCCTTCTTCCCCCACGTGATATTCGGGATTTTTTGTCAAATCACTTCTCCCCTTTTAGCTTCAAGTGATAAAAATTCAGATCAAAACCCGAAGATTTTGCATTTTAAGGATTTTTGCTACTTTTATTCACAAATTATTGTATTATGTTTGTTATTTATTTCATTGTGTGATACATGAATAGTTATTAAATGAAAAACTTTTTATCTTAAAAGGTGCGTAACCTATGCATTTGTTTTTGAACATAAATATTTATTACATGATTGTGAAAAATTCATAGAGATTTAAAAAAATACATACTCAAATACTGTTTGCCAACCTGATTTTACTTTAAAAATGTAGTTTCAACTATTTCAGAATTATGAAAAATGCATTAAAATAAAACGGTAACTAGCTGTAAGTGGAATTCTGTCTTGGGGCAATTATGGCATCGTGCCTTGAGGCAAATTGCTGGAACTTCCCGTACTAGGAATACTAAATGTTTTCAAATAGATTATTATAAATATTGTAACATTGTCTAATATTTATAAGAATTATATATATATATATTAGAACTATAGTCAGAATTAAAAATAAAATCTGAAATATTTTCGATATACAAAAAACTAAAAAAAAAAAAAAAAAAAAAAAAAAAAAAAAAAAAAATCCAAAATCAATTATTTTGTTAAGACAAGCAGAAAGTTTTTTGAATTGTTTAAATCGGGCGCTTAGTTCTCTCAAAAACTGCCATTTTTTACATATTTAGCTCCGTATCTTCGAAATGGCTGGGACTGCCTTTGCCAAAAACTAATCAGCTCTTTTCCCTATCAATAGGAATCGAATGTTTTTTGAACCATTCAAATCGATTGATCCGTGCGCCCTAAAACGTGACTGGAAATTTGTATCCACACATACATACACACATCCATTTTTTCTGAGGTATGCCAAAACGTTCAGAAACCTTCAAAACGTCGAGAAATGTAAAAATTTTCAATTCCGATTTTCGGCCCATTACAATAACTTACCCTACGGGAAGTTAATAATATTGTAGGTTTCAGATTCTATATAATATTTAATAATGAGTATCAATTTAAAGAAATAAGAAATACGTGACAACGTGACAACATAATTTATTTTGGAAAAACAAATTAACTGTGCCAAAAATCTACTTTAGCGCTTAACCTTATAATTAGTTATAGTATACCCCATACGAAATGATTCTGAAAACGTCCTTGCAATGTCAACAGATTGAAGTTAGATGCTGATTTATATTATTACGACCATTAAATTATTTGATTTGCTTATGATATTCACCTTCAATGTTTATTATTACATTATCAAAGATTTGAAATAATTCGAGAAATTGAAAAATCTATCCCAATTTAGACAAATTTGTCACAACCGTCCTGGGTGTATGGACGGTTGTTCGAGTTTTATTAAACGATTATTATAAAAATTTGAACAAAATTAATATTATTGTTCCAAAATATAAAAAAAAGTTGTTAATACAAATCAATATTACATGGTACTTTAAATTTTATTATTAAAATTCTAGCCTCTATTTGTTAATATTTTATTGCTAATTCTCGGCATGAGATCAAATAACGATAATCGTTGTTGCAGTACATGCTCTCTCAGATGCGATGTTGAGGCAACATCATCGACAACCGTAACAGATTAAAACGAAGAAAATGAATTTGAATGGCAGTAGTGCGTGTTGGCAATGAACATTGATACGCGTGTCGATTACCATGGATTTACATAGAATACGATTGAAAAGCCTCACATGTTGCTGGTACAACTAATGTCAATTCAGTGGAAAACTGATATAGTGATAATTGGCGCGCAAAAAACGCGCGATAAATCCACAATAACTTCGCATTTAGATAAGATGCTAATTAGAAATATGGTGAAATATCCCAATAAATAGTGATTTTAACTTTCCGAAGGTATGGTTTAGATGTTTGCAATAAAACCCATTTTACTAATTTTATTTAAATGTTTTCTAAACATTTCAAGTCATTATATATCGTATTAAACCAAATTTAAAAAAATATCTGTGCATGCGTGCGCGTGTGTGTATGCGTGTAGGTGAATTGATTTTTTACTTTTCGTCGATGTTTCCTCAAAATTAGCTGCTAAAAATTTCAAAATTTTAAAAGCCATTCTATATAACTTAGACTAGCGTTGATGAGCAGAAAAGTGTGAAAGACCAAAATCTTGAAACAATTTTACATATTCAAAAACCTTTCGAAAAATATTGGTCCTTACCAATATTACCGCCATTTCTTAATAGCGTTGATTAGTTTTTAGTAAATATCGGTAAGGCCGTCCGTTCGTAAATGTTAAATATTCTTGGCAATTTGTGTAACGATAGATTTCATAGTCTGAAGTAATAGTACATTACTTCAGAATATAATGGGCCTACGATAAGCGGATCAATTATAAAAAATCATTAAAGTTTAGAATTTCTAATTCTAAACTAATTTTAGATTATCAGCATGAAATTTAATCTGTCGTTAAAACACTTATGGCGCGTTCATGATCTAAGTTTCTAAGTAATCTATGACAAAAATGTATGTGGTAAATTTACTTCTTTATCAATTATTAGATCAAGAAAAAATACTTCTAAAAAAAATATCATTAACTTGAATCAGAAGATTAAGTATTTGGATCAATTGGAAAGATTGGTAAGTTTGATTAACTTAATAAATTAGAAGGAAAGAGCAACTATACTACTGATGTTCTGAGTTATAATTAACTTCCCGTAGGGCAAGTTATAGTAATCGCAAAAAAATCGAAAATGAAAATTTTTATATATCTTTACGTTTCAGAGGTTTCTGAACATTTTGGCATACCTTAGAAAAAATTGATGTATGTGTGTGTGTATGTGTGTGTGTGTGTATGTATGTATGTATGTATGTATGTACGTGTGTGTATGTATGTGCGGATACAAATTTTCGTCGACGATTTCGGGAACCGATTTGAATAATTCAAAAAACATTCGATTCGTATTGATAAGGAGACGTGCTGATTAGTTTTTTGGCAAAGGCAGGTCTAGCCGTTCCGAAGATACGGGGCAAAAAGTGCCGAAAACGGTAACTCAGTTTTTGAGAGAACGGAGCGTCCGATTTGAATAATTCAAAAAACATTTCACTTGTATTGACAAGATGAAGAATCGATAAAATTTTCATGAAGGTAGGTCTAGCGGTTTCGGAGATATGAGGGAAAAAGTAAAAAAATGAGCCATTTGGCGGTCAAAAATGATCATTAGACATATGCACATCATATTATCAGATATTTTATAGAGATTTTAACAATAAGTGTACATTTTGTTAACATTCCTATGGGTTCCGTACCAATGCTTATGCGTTAGACAGCGACGCGGCGCTTACGCGCTTTATATTTTGTCCCTATGCAGTTAAAGCAGTACAATTGCTTTGAAAATAAAGTTCAGATCTTCCACAATATGTCAAAATAAAAACAAAAAAATTTTCAAAAAAAAAAACCAAAAAAAAAATTAAAACAAAATTTGTTTTTTAAAAAAATTTTTTTTCAAAAAAAGTAATTTTTTGTCCAATTTATACTTTCTCAAAAATCTTATTTTTTTAAAGTAATTTTTTTTTTCAAAAATGTTAATCGTTTTTAAAAAAATAATAATTTTTGGTACGGAAAGTTCCAGCAATTTGCCTTAAGGCACGATGCCTTAATTGCCTTAAGACAGAATTCCACTTACAACTAGTTAAGAATTCTAGTTGCGGCGTAGTAGTTTGAGCTCACCCGTGGATTATAATTAGAGCAATGAGACTTCAATCTGAGGCCCTAATTCGATAGCTGCCTCGGTCAGCCTGATGTTAAGCTGTGAAATTAGTTTGTGCTCACATATTCTTGAATTAAACACATTCGTCAAACTTTAAAAATATCAAAAAAAAAAAAGCATAGTATTTCATTTAAATTCAATGAGCACGTATTATCTATTGGTTTAGTCTATCTATAGTATAGATTCTATACTATTCCGTAATATATTAAGGATTATGAATTCATAAACTGCTGCTGGCAAATGAAAGTGTGCGACTGCATTGCACTTGCTCGTACTTTTGCACTAAGCGAGCGATTGTAATCAGTGTCATTTCTATTCCACACGTTCGAATATCATTACTATGCAAGTTTGACAGGCGTTCCATTATTTTAAAGGTTCTCACAGTCTCACGCGATATGTCACTGTCGATAAATACAGTATAATTTTCAAATAAAATCTGTTTATGTGTCGCTACCGGACGAGCGCTAACTGACATTACGTTTTAGCCGCGGGACCATTGATATCTTTTACGGAACGGGACGATTTTAACATAATCAAAGTTTTAGATATGCGATATATGATATAGTAGATTTATGCTGTTATTTAAAACCAAATGTCTTTTTATATCAATAAGCTTTATAATCTAATCCGATGGTCGGCAACATCATATGACCCATGGATCACCAAGAGTCCTATTTGGTATCCATCCATTTGGTAATTTCAAGTAATCCAGCGTAGTTAACTAAAAGCGTAAGAAAAAACGCACAATTTCTTAAATATATGAAGAATATTTCAAAATATAAAAAGTTTTATTTTAAAATTAGTGATAATAACTAAAAAATTCTGTCCTTTCCCCTGGTTAAAAGGAGAACATGATGACGAAAGTATTGATGACTGCAAACTAAGTATGCTTCCAAAAATAAATATCGGGAGTTAAAAGTGAATTAGAAGGTCTATTCGAAAGTATTAAGAAACAAGGTGAAACGTTTACATTCATATTAAAATCCGAAAAATTAAAGAAATCTGAAAGTGGACACATTTAGTTTAGAAATGACTGCTTATAAAAAAGTGTAGATCTATTGGTGAAGCATAGAAGATAATCACTTCCTACGAAATTTTTATCATTAAAAAGATTAACTATTGAAAATTCATTTGTTCAACATTTTAGTCGTTCAACTGTGAATTATAAACCTGTGTTGACTATATTGTTGTCAGCGGTGCCACTAATATCGTAAAATAAAATAAAACTAATTCAACTATTTTAATCCAAAAATATATATGACCCAAACTCTTTTCTTGAATAATTTGATTTTATGATAATCCGTCGTATTTAAGGACAGTATTTTCGTACGTAACCATAGACAAATGATTAACACTTACGGGACGGCACCGATTTCAAAACAATCTACTGAACCGGCTGTAAACTTGATTTCATTGTGTATATTATACAAATTTTTTGATAAAAATTTGTGGTCATTGAAGGTCACACATTTATAATATTCATTTATTTTTGATCATTTTATAAAGAATAGTGAGTTCTAAACAATTTCTAAAATGCATAGCTGGTTGATTTTGACATGTTTTACAATAAAATGTTGTTCGCCGCCTTTCTCCTGGTGCTTTTCTGTCAGAACAGACAAAACGATCCATTTTTTTCTCTCGCACTTAGAATATGCCACTGATTAGTCAGTATATTTGTTCATTTTTGTGCTGCCATAATGGTTTGTTTTTTCTATTATATTGTCTAATAATTCATTTGTAAAATATAAAGTAAAATAATCTATTGGATGTCTTATATTGCTTGGTATTTGTAGTCGGGGTGTGTGTTGATGTATGTCAAACTCGATTATCGAAGGAGAATCGGCACATTCGCTAATGTCCTTCCACTCTTCATTTAATTTGTCGAACAAGATGAACTTTTTGTTGGTTGGATAATATCATCATCACATTCATCACTATCTGCGGTGCGAATAATAATTTCGTAAAATTTGTCTGTATGAATGTCTATTTGAAACTCATTAATTCACAAAATTTACCAGTCGTGTTGCCATATTTAAAAGCGCTCCGTCGTTGTAAATATTAAAAAAAGGCCATATAGCAAATAAAAAGGCTAAAAATACTACTTAAATAACTTAAAATTATTTTCAAAATACAATACTGTTTATCACTGCTATATGTAATTTATTGAACTTTTCGATGCAAACGGAGTCATTGTTTATAAAATAGGCTGTGCCTCACAGAGTATGTTTGTCCACTGAGATGGACAGCCGTCCCCAAAGTGTTAAGTTACCATTTCTCATTTTTTCAGGTAAATTAACACTAAAATGACGGAGATTGGTTGTATATCTATTTTGCCTGATTGAGATTTGGGTAAGGGATTAGGCAGGAATGGATAATAATTTTTGTATACTTTTCATTGTACTATGAAAAACTAAAATAATATTTTAAAAAAATTACTTGAAATTGTTATGTATATCGAATTAAAAATGCAAATGAGTCAAATTGACTCGCTCCGTCATTGTAGTGTTAACAAATTACTTCTGATCAAAAAAGTGACACAACTGTGCTTAGTCTTCCCTTCTAAATTTCAGTATAGTTAAAATGAATATGTTAAATTTTATCTACACATTGGTGTCAATCGATATATGTTGTTCTTATGGAGCAACCATTTAAAAATTATGTGTTTTAATCATTTTTAAAAATATGTAAATAGTAAGTATTAAGAAATATATAATAGTAAGTGATATAATAAATTTTCAGTGGGTACTAAAAAGTTCATCAGATATTAAGTTTTAGTGCTCTACTGTAGCACAGTGGTTAGTAGAACTATGGACTTCAAATGAGTCGTTCCAGGTACACAGCTCGGATCGGTAGATGACATAAGTTGTCGCTTAAAAATATAGGTGGCAATATGTTCACAAGTGAAATTAGTCCATCCTGGAATTGCTGCATCAATAAATATTCATAAATAAAACATAGATGTAATAATGAATAAATTCGTTTGGCTGGCCATCTATACTAACAATTAGATACGTTGTTTAAGAAATCAGCCTTACAACTCATGGGGGTCGTTGAGTATTGATTGCGGTTAAAAATATATTATGATGAAGAATGTTAACTATTATACCATAATATAAATTCTTAGGTTATTTTAGTCTTTCCGACTTGTGCATTTGACAAGCGGCCAATATCCCTCATTATCCATAAACTTAAAAGTGAAGTTGACACACGCGTTCCAGCAATGTTGTTTATGTTTACGTTCATTTCAGATAAATAAAATACCTGTGTAAAGCGAAATCATTATGAATATCATTTGCATAGTGTCGTAATCGCATGCGACAGCGATTCCAAAACCTGCTGCAACTGAATACGACGGTAAGAGTCACAAAGATAGTCTGATATCCGATCGAATCATATCAAATTTATGAGGTTATTTTTAACTTAAAGGAATTCAAGTCTTCGTGAAATATGAGTTGAAACTTGTATTATATGACATTATATTAGTAATATTGAAAGAAATCATTGACAGCCTGCAGAATATCTGTTTCTGCAATAAAAATGCCTGAACTTATAATTGCATAGCAATTCAATCAAATAATTCTACTTATACTAACTATAATGTATATCCAGTTATTTAAAAAGTGAGCTTGCATATTTTAACTAAAACGAATCTTTTTTGTGTCTGATATTGGTGTTATACTAATACGAAGTTTTTTTTAGATACTTGAAAAACCTATGAACTGTTGGGTTGCTACTTCCTAACCACGATTGACCTATTTACATCTGGTATATTTTTATTATTATAATTTTGCTCTAATGATTGTCATAATTATCATCCAATTCAGCGAGCCAAAAAGGGGTATAATCAAGTAATATATAATTTACATTTATATTTTCAAGTGAAACCCAAGATCGCTATGCTTTATATTGAGGTGGACATTGAATCTGGTAAAATGGGTTGCAAGGTCAAATCTCCTTTTACGGAACCACGTAAAAGGACTTGCAATCTATACAGATATTCTTTTTATTATTTTATTGTATGTGAAAGTAATTTTTTGACTAGTAAATTTTATCTAAAATGCTTACAAAACTTTATCTAAATGCTTATAAATAAAGAACAAAGTAGAAATCATCAAAAACATTTAAATTGAAAGTTCGTATTCAATACTCTATTATAGATATTAGACAGATCCAATTAACTATTATTATAACATTAATTTAAAAAATATCAATCTAAACGGTATAAATAATTATTATGTCAATCACAATATGTAGCAGCACTTGAAGACAGTCACGTGGTAATATTTATCTCAAATTATTCCCAATGTAAATGTTGCAGAATGACAAAAATGATAATACCTTTCTTTTATCGAAGTATATGATATTTTAGTCCACCGTATAAGATTTTTCAAAGTGAAACAAATTAAACAGTCATCATAGTGAATAAATGCGATACTAGAACAGTAAAACATTATACGATTATTACTAATTTAAATAATATAATAAGTAACAATAGTTATTATGTTCTGGCACACCCAATTTAATGGATAATTTGTCTCAAAATGATTTACGCGTCGTCAATAATAAGTGAATTCTTTGAATTCCAATAAATAATTAGAAATGAAATTGCCTAAGCGATTGTAGTCGAATACCTCTATAACTCAAATTTATGAAGTATTTTATGAGAGCTTTATATCGATTCAATCAAAATAGAATGCGCAGTGACGTTTCTTACGAAACTCATACTGATCATACATAATATATTTATGAAGAAAAATTAGTGAACAAAGTCATTACGAGGTGGATCAATTGGTGCTTGAGATGAGACGTACAAATTTCAATTGATGAAAATAGAATAATATTTATTAAGAATAGGCAGTATAAAAAAGTGATCAATACTAATTACATTTACTAATATTTAATGCCAGAAATGTCACAAAAAAATCATATGCGTTCAGTGTAGCTCTCTTTATTTGATTCTCTCGCAAAAAGTTCTCGCGCAATTAATAATATAACTAGTGGTGTATGGCATCGTGCCTTAAGGCAAATTGCTGGAACTTCCCGTACCATAATGAAATGTTCGAGGAATATTAAATGTTTTCGAACAGATTATAATAAATTATGTAATATCATCTAATTTTTTGATATATTTTTTTTAAAACAAAAAATTTGGAACAATTTTTTTTCCAGAAGCAATTATTTCGTTAAAACAAGAAGTTTTTTGAATCATTCAAATCGGACGTTTAGTTTTCTCAGAAATGGCTGGACCTGCCTTTGCCAAAAACTGATCACCTTTTCTCCCAATCAATACAAATTGAATGCTTTTTAGATCAATTAAATCGGATTCTCCGTTCTCTCAAAAACTCGATTTGTATTTTCTGCAATCTTTACTCCGTATCTATGTAACGGCTAGACCTGCCTTTGCCAAAAACTAATTAGCACATCTCCTTATCAATAGGAATTGAATGCTTTTTGAACCATTCAAATCGGTTGATCCGTGCGCCCGAAAAAGTGGACGAAAAAGTGCAGACATACAAAACACACACACACACATCCATTTTTTCTGAGGTATGCCAAAATGTTTAGAAACCTTCAAAACATGGAGAAAAGCAAAAACTTTCATTTTCGATTTTCGACCCATTACTATAACTACTCTACGGGAATAAAAGTTCATAGCGCTTGTTAAAATAGATGTTTGATCAGTTTAAAAATCTTCTATAAAACTTTCGTTATGAATATAAATTTGTCTATCAAGATATAGTATCTTACGAAATAAATCTCAAAATCAATCAAAGGATTATTTTGAAAAAGTTTCAACTGCGTTCAGAGTTATTTTGACTGCTATTTTATGTGCACTCATTTATCTAACTGTAAGGTACTATTAAAATCCGCGAAAAATCATACTTTTAAGTATAGTTAAAATATTAATAAAGACCCTAATCAAACAAAAATCGATCGAGAAAAATAATTCATGCTATTTTTTACGGTTGCTTTCTAATGTATTATTTCATTTGACATTTGTATGTGCGAGCTTGCGATTTTTAAATTTTATAATAGTACTTATTTTAACAAAGCAATTGGAGAACAAATGAACGTAATTGAATGTATTGCGATCAAACAGTATTTAGATAAATAACTACTGCACATTTCATTAGACACCAACGCAAAAATATTTAAAATAAATCACGCTCTATCAATGTCCATAACCTTTCGAAAGCAAATTACAAGTCTTCCTCGAGAAAGTTATCAATTGTACTAAAATTAATCGAATTAATAAATATAAATCACTCTAATTTCCAAAGATACAGTTCTAATATTACAAAGTCAATAGCTATGACATAGCAAATTTATATTAATACATTAAACGATTATTGACAAACACACCTTACTATTACCTGCTCCGCGAACCTGATACCGGTGACTCAGTATTTCCACATAGACTCGAACGATAAAAGTTGAAAGGATCAACTTTGACAATCGACCATTTATGGGATAAAATATAAGCATTCAGAATTCGCGGCGTAAATAATGCTATATGCAGTGGCGGATTATTTATACAAGCAATGCATCATGTAAACGTTATGTCCGGAGATAAGCATATAATATTATAATCGTGACTATAAATCATGTCTGTATTATAGGCATTGATAATGATTTTTAATGGGAACCCTTTTTCAGATGGAAGCAATAGGTGAATTTCCATCCGCGTTTGAATAGACCGTCTTCTTCTTATTCGCTTGCATATATGAATGAATCATGGTCACGCGGAAATGTCAAAGCGAGTATTTTTATAACTCGTGTAAAAAGTCATAACAAAAACCGTATATAACTTGATCATTACAAATTTCGGAAAAACTCGATTTTTAGTTATGATTTTTAGGTACTATTGTTTTACATAAAAATGGATGTGTGTTTAGGTTTTTTAGTTTTGGTCCAGCTGTTTTGGGGATACGGAGCAAAAAGTGTAAAAAATGGTAATTCCATTTTTGCGAAAAGGACGCATCCGATTAGTATGATTCAAAATTCATTCGATTCGTGTTGATGGCGAGACGTGCTGGTTAGTTTTGGTCAAAGACAGATCTACTTGTTTGGGAGATATAGAGCATAAAGTAATAAAAAGTACAGTTTTTAACATTTCCAAGGTTTCCATTCAAATGTTTCAAACATTTTTGCTTATGTTGTGAGTGTGAACAAAGAATTAGGTTTTTGGGATTTTTTTTTTAAATTTTACAATAACTTTTTTTTTCATTTCTAAAACATATTTTGTTCTAAAATGTAGAAAATGATTGGGCCTTTAGTTTTAACTTTTGTTTGAAGCTTTATTATATACTTGGAATGAATAATTTAACCTTGCATCAGTTTATATAATTCTTAGAAAAATAAAATAAGCTTTCATTTTTCATTCTAACGCCGTTTGATCAAGTTTTGTTTATTTACTATTTATGTAAACTTATCGTCCAATTTACAAGCCTTATATTTTGACTAGTCGCAGTATTTATAGAAATCTATTTGACAACGTTCAACATTCCTCGAATATTTTTTACGACGCGGGAATTTCAATCAATTTGCCTTAAAGCACAATGCCATGTACCACTAGTTGTTCTTTTAAGTTAATTTTTAAATTTGTCAACGAAGAATACATAAAAATTCGGTTTAATCACGAACACCATTTTTTATTATCCAATGTTGTTTATACTCATTAGTATAGATAGAAGTACATAGTAGAAATAGTATACTAGTATACAAAATGAAATATCGCAAATAATATATATTGATATAACAACTACTAACTAAAAATGCGGAAGCCATATTGCCTGATGAAAAAAAAATACCTGCACAAAAAATAAAAATCATTGTAATAATAATAAGTAATTATATTACTTTGATTTATAGAATAAAGCGTTAACTGTTTTCTTCAAGATTACTTATGCTCATGCTATAATTTGCGCACATAAACTTTAGTAATTTTGTAAGTTTGTTATATTAGGTTATGTTATATTATATTACTTAAAAATGTATTCTACTTTGTGTTTTTTGAATTGTTAGAACCGTTGTAAACTTATTCTTATACTTGCTTATCCTTATAACTGAAAAAGTTAAATTATGAATTGTTTAATATGTTATTCTTAATTAAAAATATTTCTACCACTATTTTTTTATTTATACATATATAACATAAATTTAGGTGTTCTAAAACATCCATAATTTACAAATGATTATTGAATTTCAGGTAAATAAAAGTCTAGGTTACTAAACTAAAACCATAATTACTTGATCCAATATTAACTACTCTTACGGTACATGAAGATAAATCTTAAACGCTTGTTTAACAGGCGCATGCCCAATATAATAAATCATCCGTTTTTCTTAAGATGAAGATCTTCAGTGATCTAATATTATTACTCAATATGTGAAAAAATAATATACTTTTGATGTTACGTGCTTAATCCCTTAAAAGCAAAATAAACACAAAACCACTACAAATATTTTACTTTTTTTAAATTTTAAAATAGTCAAGTAATTTTTGTAAAAACGTGAAAAATGTGAAATAAACTTAGAGCTAGAAGAGAATATTGAATCTTTTGACATTAAAAGTCATTTACGTAAGGTAAGGATTCGTCATTCGAAATTTGATAAGGACACGGGTTGATTACACAAAAACTCGAAATATATTGATCGACCCATTTTTTAGCGTTAGTAGAAAAATTTTCGTATTCTCTTTTGCAAAAAATTAACTGATTTTGAAAATTTAAATACTGGTTGAAAGACATCATTGATTTCAATCGTGCTGATTGGTTACTGGTAAAGATCGTTCGGGCAATTTCATTGTATTTATTACATCATTGTAATTGAATTTGTTTTGAAGATTTTGACGAAACATTATTGATAGAGTTCACCACCGTCTTAACAATATATTACAAAAATGCTGACATGTGCCTGTTGTTGAAATCATATTTAGAAAATAGACATTTTGCAATTTCCATTTAGGATGCTACTTTCATTAAACGCCCAGCGAGATCCGGGGTACCTCAGGACAGTGTTTTCGGCCCAATTTTATACCTTATTTATACAGCTGATTTGCTACAAACAGGTAAAACCACCATCGCAACTTTTGCAGACGACACAGATGTTCTGTCCCAACACCAAGACCCAGTACAAGCCACAGCTCACCTCCAATCACATCTATTAAAGATCGAACTTTGGTTCAAACTTTGGGGATTCAATGTTAATAGCTTGAAGTCAATTCACATCACCTTAATCCTGAGGAGAAATGCTTGCCCATATGTTGTATTGTTTAACCAAAGATTGCAACAGACAAATGTAGTTAAATACTTGGGCGTACACCTTGATGCCAAACTAACATTGAAATACCATATTCAAAAGAAACGCCAACAGCTGGAAATCACGAGAAGAAAACTATACTGGTTGTTAAATTGAAAATCTCAGTTGATAAACTTCTTTTGTACGAAGTCTTGTTAAAACTAATTTGGCATCAGACACTTGGAATACAGCTTTGGGGAACGACGCGCAAATCCAACATCGCCATAATTAAAAAATTTCAAAACAAGATTTTGAAAGAAATTATAAACGCACCCAAGAATGTCCCAAATTGGTTGGTTCATCTGGATTTGAACGTGAATACAGTTGAGGAGGAAATTGAAAAATTCGGTCTGAGATACAAGGATAGTATACAGAACCACCCAAACATCATGGTCAAAAACCTAAAAACCATGGCATTGAACGGCTCAGAAGAAAACGGCCCCTTTTTTATATATTTTAATAATTCTATAATATGAACAGTTACTCGTAGGCTTTATTTAATTTTTTTCACATTACAGGACTACATCTATAAGCAAAACATATCCAACCTCGAATCGGATCATCACTGGGTGGCCATTCGATCTTTTTCCTTATTCAATAAACCATTAAAATTACTGAATTTTTATAATGACAGATTGTAATTCACAAATTTAAAAACATTAACAGATATTAAAAGTTCGTTTAAAACGTATCAACTGTAAATAGCATCGATTACTGTTTGATGAAATGCGAATTATTTAATTTCTAAATAAACAGTTAAATTTCTTTATTGATTAGGTCATGACCTATAAACAATTGCAATTATATGCACATATCAAAGTTTTTGAAACTTATTAAACATGCACGTAAAATCTTTTTTAAACTACTTGAAATTGCATGACATTTTATTAATATATATATATATATATATATATATATATTTATATTGTGTCTATTAGTAAATTTTATTGTTGTACTATAATAATTAACTTTAACTATATACTCTGCGCTTTTGCACAAAATCAATGATTCTTATAACACAAGTCAAGTATAGAAAGTTTCATGTACTGACTCATGTTGATGAAGTTTTGCAATTAGTCATGATATAGAAAACATGATGTATCTCGTAACTACAAGTGACATCCATCGCAGAAATTTAAATAGATGAATCGCATTATCAGATGTGTAACATATTCTAGGTCAGAATTAATAAAATTAGAAAGGAGTCAGCCCGCATTTGTCTTCATCACGAGTAAGCGGCAAGTGCATGAGGTTAAATTTACATCGTATTTTATCAGCGATAAGAGCACAGAAAAAATTGAATTCAATTTGTCATCGAGCAGTCTTGTTTCAAAACAAATAATATATGTCACGGACGAGTCTCTGAATCTCTTTGAGTCCGCTAATAGCCCGTAACCTGTGTGCGGTTAGTCACCGGCGTAATTTATTATTGGATATTGCCGTAGTCGTTGTTAATTGGATACAAATCCACAGTAGATAGTACATATAAATTATCATGAAGTTACCGCTACGATTAACTTTAATCGCGTTTCTCAGTTTAGTACTGTGGGTAAACGCAATCTCACATTTTTATGCGAATTCTAAATGCGCGTTGTCGTAGATTAATTGACGTGGAATATTGATTAATCTTGTGACATAATTTGCATCCAGGATTTACATAAAAATAGATATGATGAATTAATAAAAAATTAGCTATTGTACTCCAAGCTTCTATTATGAATACATATGTAAGATTTTAATCTCCAAGTTTTGAAGAGTAATCGGATAAAAAGTACGTTTTTACGTACGTACGTTTTTCAATACCAGCACAACAGTAAAATACTAAATTTAATTATTAATTATCATACATCTTTATTTCTTACTTAGATGATTAAATTTAACTACTCTAGATTAGATTCCTAATAAATATTTATATTTAAAATTAATCGATAAACAGATATAATATTTAGTTATATGCCAATGAGTCAATAAATCAATTTTAATATATTAGTACTAAACCCTGAACAAAAAGTACTGTTGGACACAAAATAAGTGATACTTTTTTATTATTCACAACCAAAAGATTAATATTTTTAACACAGATCTACACCGCCTTTAATATAATGTTAGAACATAAATATTGAAGCGATATAAAGCGAGTATTCCGAGATAAAAAAAATCGATATATTAGGTTGTCAAATATCTCCCTCCCGCTTTTTTGCTCTTGGTTTATAATACAAAAAAGCGGAAGGGAGATATTTGACAACTTTATATTTATGTGTATTATGCTAACATGGTGAGCAAATCGAATAAATCTAAACCATAAATCTATTTATCTAGAACTTTCCATAATTGACAACTATCATTCGACAATTTTTTTAAGTTCATGACCGCCAAAATTTATTGAAATCTATAAAAATTATATATTTCTAATATGAAATATGCTTTTGAATATAACCTGTCACCAAATTGGGATATAAATGTTGAATTTATTAAAAAATAATTGTTTCTTTTTGAACTCGTCAATGATATTAGATTTTTTGAACTCTATTATTTATAATTAATGTTAAATGTAATATTTTGCTTTTACATTGTAATTTATAATGTTTTGATGACGTTAAAGTATCCGATTTAACATGGTAAGCAAATCAAATCTGAATATTAAATCGATTTATGTCGAAGTTTTCATAAATATGGGCAACAGTCATTTCACAGTGTCTTCTTTTTTTAATTCATAACTGTCAATATTTATTAAAATTTCTAAAAATTATATATTTCTAATATTAAATGTAATTTTGAATATATCTTATCACCTAAGTTGGATATAATTGCACACAGTGAGCCAATAAAATTTAAAATCGGTTCAGTAGTTTAGGTGTCCTAAGCAAACGAACATCGAGAAACAAACTTTTATATATATATATATATATATATATATATTTATATTAGGGTGGTCCTTAATATGAACATTTTCGAATTTTCTTGCTCCCAAAGGCCAATGGTTACAAATTGATAAAAACAATTCTCTGAAGGTTTTAGCTCTTAATATTAACTTTTAAATTGTGTGCAATTCAAAGTTTTGTATGGAAATAGCATGAAAAAGTTTTAAAATCAAAAATTTTAAAAATGTTTTTAGATATAATTTAGCGAACAAATGAATGAGTTTTATTTAAAATTCGACGCTTTACATAAGAAATTATTTTTATTTTTATTTTTTTTTATTAATAAACAGCAATCAAAATTACATAAAATTTTATAAGCTATTCTGCTATGGTTTAACAACAAAATTATATCTATATAATAAATGAAATAATAATATAAATAATAATGATAACAGTAATAGGAATAATAATAATAATAATAATAATAATAATAATAATAATAACAATAATAATTAATAATAATAATAATAATGATGATGATAATAATAATAATAATAATAAAATAATAATAATAAAATAATAGTATCAGGATCACTCCATTGAGTGACCTAAAGATAATAAATCTACTCGAGTAGACCTATAGGCCAGTTTCTTTTAAGTCTTCTCCTTGTTGGTGTACGTATAAGCGGTTGCAATAGTCTGTTAGGGTGGTTTTCAATTTTGTGGTTATGAGTGATGCTTTTGTCCTTGATAACATCTTTAATATAAGGTATGTTCAGATCATTGTGAATAGTATAGTTCGAAACATACCATGAAGCATTACATATTTCACGAAGAGTCCTAGACTGGATTCTTTGCATCATAACAATATTAGATTTACTGACACATCCCCATAGTTCAATGCCATAGGTCCAAATTGGCTTAATAATGGTTTTATATATTAAAACCTTATTATCCAGTGATAGTACAGAGTTTCTTCCTATGAGCCAAAATAATTCTTTAATTTTTAGTTTAATTTGTTGTATTTTAGTTTTTATGTGATGTATCCATGTCAGTCTTTTGCATAGCAAATTATAAAAAAAACTGTTTTGCGGTGCGTCGAATTTTCAATAAAAAATGACACGTATTTTCACTTTTAATACATTTGTCGCTAAGTTATGCCTAAAAAAATTTTTTTTTTTAATTTTCAAAAAAAATTGTATGCTATTTTCATACAAAGTTTGATTGAATTGCGCACTATCTAAAAGTTAATATTAAGAGCTAACACTTTCAGAGAATTGTTTTTTATCAATTTGGAACCATTTGAGCCCTTGGGAGCAAGAAAATTTGAAAATGTCCATATTAAGGACCACTCTAATATATATATATATATATATATATATATATATATATATATATATATATATATATATGATTTAGTAGTTAATTTTGATGTTGAAATATATGAGTAGTTATCATAAATATAAATCAT
>NW_020537324.1:47465287-47656624 GCF_003426905.1 Ctenocephalides felis | reverse complement strand
ACGGACGATCAAATTTTTCTAAGCCTGGATGTATTAACCTTTTCACATGTGTTCCCCATGATTTTAATACTTGATTCAATTGAAAAAACGCTGGCCCACTATTTAACTACACCGACTTGCCCATAACCACTTTCAAACACATCATTAACACTGTCCTGAATTGCTCTTATTTTAACTTGTTTCAATTGGTTTTATCTACAAATCAAAGGTACTGCTATGGGTTGCCCATTATCCCCTGGCATCATAGACCTAGTTTTTACAACCCTTGAAATTTCCGTTTTCTCACATTAAATTTCCAAATATATTTTTACGTTAGATATGTAGATGACACTTTTTTTATAATAGACAAAGAACAATCAGATATAATAATCGATAACCTTTAACAATTACAATAAGAGCATTCAGTTCACACATGAAACACAAATCGACAACAAATTAAACTTTTTAGACGTGACTGTACACAAAATTGACAACATTATTTGCACAAATTGGTACAGAAAAACTACATGGTCCGGGAGATACCTTCATTACGCGTCATATTGTCCCAAAAATTATAAAGTCAATACAATCATTTCTTTGATAGACCACGCAATCATGTTGTCTCACTCTTCTTTTCATACCCAAAACACAACATTAGTAACTAAAACTATTTAGAAAACGGATATCCCCTCACCCTCATCAATTCCATTACCAAATAAAAGACTTTCCTATCATAAAAGTAACAATTATCAATCCATCTCCAAGTTATTCCAAGACAACAATATTAAACCAACTTTTCACAGCATGCCTTACATTGAAGGCTTATTTGATTATTTTGCCAAATTACTCAAAGAAGAAAATATTTTCATTTCAGGAACAGCTCTATATTCTTTTAAAGAAATGTTTTCAAAAATTAAATCCACCACCCCTCCTAAATTCAATACTAACATAGTTATTCCATCCCTTGCAAAAATTGTCAAAAACAATACATTGGCCAAACATCACAGTACATTCATAAGAGAATGAGACAACATGAATTAAGCGTCACTCATCATAAAAGCCGAAATTTCCAAAGTACTCTTGTTCAGCATTCCATCGAAAACTCACATAATTTCACCTTTGAACCCAATATTTTATATAGAGAGGATTGTACTTTTAAAAGACTTTTTTCTGAAAGCAGTTTAATCTTTTTGAATTCGTCAAAAAGTGTTAATAAAAGATCAGATCACAATATCATTCATGACTCATATTTAAATTTTTTAAACCTGATTAAAAATAATTAATCCTAATAGTTTTTGAATATGTGTATATATATACATGTATATATGTTATAATATATGTACATCCATATATATGCTTATATGTATGTTTTTGGGTATACACTATACACATACACTTGCATATGTGTTCATGTGTATAATTGTGGATACATTAATATATAGGTATGTGCATATGTATGTATGAGTATGTAGGTGTGCATATACATGTTCATGTATGTATGTATATATATATATATATATATATGTATATATATATATATACATAATATTTCTCAACATTTACTAAAGCAATATTTTTCCTTTTTTCGTAAATTACCAAACAAGAGCCATAAAAAATCATTTTTGCCAAGAGTTCCGTGCTTTGTCCTTTACATCTGGCAGACAGAAATCCATATCAGTGTGTTTAAGTCTTGTGTAGTCGTAACATCTACAAATATCTTCCAAAAAAATCGAGTGTTTTTAACAAAAAAATATTAGTGATATGGATATATAAATTATTACAGGTAAATAATTTTTGCTTCTCAATTTTATATAAAACCTTTTTAGTTAAGTCTTATTACTATCTATCCGGTACATAATCCATTCCTTTATAACAAAATTTTTTTCTAATTAATCTGTATTGACCATTGTTAATTAATGTTAATCAGTATTTTAAAAAACATTGTATTTGACAGAATAAACCTGATGATGGAACGTACCTAGTTCCGAAACGTCGTATTAAACATCTTCAAAAAACAAATTGTTTTTTATTATTGGATTTACTGTTCGGAAAAGAAACAATCAATATATTGAAAAAATCCAGGACTTATCTATTGAATATATATATATATATACATATGAAAGATAAATATGTATTTACCTTGTAGTCGCACGCGGTTTTACTTTCTTCCTTCCACTATTTTCCGGCATTGAGTTTCGAAGAACTTGTGAGTAAGGCTTCTTTTTTCCGAATGATTTTACTACAGACGAATTAGTCGACCGATTTTGACATGTTTTTGGCCTTTCAACAACCTGCGGGTAACTCTCGTCCCCCGATTTACAGTAGTGCCCTTCTGCGACGGCCGCACTGACCAGACCTTGTCGGGCTTCGTCAAGTACGCGGAAGCGCGCAATCAGATCATCTAGGCTTGCGCTGAAACCATAGATAAATTGCATTGACAGATGAAAAGGACAGTTTCTTATGATTGAAAAGATGAGACTTTTGTATCTTCGGCATATTTATGTTAGTTGACGTATAACACTTTAATGAGGTAGATGTTGCATTGATTAAATTGCTTCTACCAAGAGAGCCGTGAGTCTTAAAAAAATGTATTGGAATATATTTTACAAATCGTGATAAAATTATATATTGAATTAAATTAGAATTTTATTCATTGGATAACAAACTTGAGAAATTAATTGTGTAAAAAAAACTCTAAACGAGTCTTAAGCTTAGAAAACTTTATCTAGACATAATGCCAGAATTATGAGGTTCAATAAATTTAATCAATATTTTTTAAAAAATTTATTCATAGAGGTATACAAAATAACATGACATCTGTTCATTTTTGAAAAGATATTTATTTATCTGTTGGCCTGTAGAGCATACCTGGATGGCCACTAGATTAAAAAGAAATTGCCATAAGACCTCATCTAGTCCAGTTAATCCTAAATACTTTTGTTTAGCTATCTATATCTGATTAATTTTATTTCTTTTGTTTTGTTATTTTCATTATAATGTTCTCAGTATTGTTACTATTTTTTAGTTAATTTGTGAAATATCTATTGTAAGTAGTATGTGCTTATTGTTTATAAACAAGATTTCTAAAAAAAAATAATAAAAAATATTATTTATTAAATGATATTATAAACAGTCTCAAAAACAGTTTATGTATCACAGATTAATTGACTATCAGTAACATAGTTTTTTAAATAAGACGTGACTTTTATAACATATTTGCAACTAATGCAACTAATCACAAAAATCATGTTTTCCATGTAGTAAGGACAGAAAGACAAATAATGCAAGGCCATATTTCATTTCATTTCATATATTTAAGTTCACAAATAAATCGTTTATTCCTCTTTGAAACATCGACAGATATTGCATGTATCCAAATAAAATAAACTAGTGGGGTGTATGGCATCGTGCCTTAAGGCAAATTGCTGGAACTTCCCGTACCGTACCGAAATGTTCGAGGAATACAGAATGTTTTCAAATAGATTATTATAAATATTGTAACATTGTCTAATATTTATAAGAATTATATAAACTGAATTGCAAAGTTGAAATTATTTGTTCAAAGTATATTAGAACTTTAGTCAGAGTTAAAAATAAAATCTGCATTATTTTCGACATATAAAAAATTTTTTTTTGAAAAAAGTTGAAATAAAAAATCTTTTTTTCCAAAATCAATTATTTTGTTAAGACAAGCAGAAAGTTCTTTGAATCATTTAAATGAGACGCTTAGTTCTCTCAAAAACTGCCATTTATTAACATTTAGCTCTGTGT
Source organism: Ctenocephalides felis (assembly GCF_003426905.1). Classification (NCBI taxonomy): domain Eukaryota; kingdom Metazoa; phylum Arthropoda; class Insecta; order Siphonaptera; family Pulicidae; genus Ctenocephalides; species Ctenocephalides felis. Next base: position 47,652,874 of record NW_020537324.1, on the reverse strand, counting down.
CTTCGAAACCGCTGGGCCTACCATTGCCAAAAACTAATAACTTTTCCCCGTCATTACAAACTAAATGTTTTTTGGATCACACAAATCGGATGATCCGTTCTCTCAAAAATTCGATTTCTATTTTCTGCACTCTTTGATCCGTATCTCCCGAACGGCTGGACCTGCCTTTGCATCAAGTCCGACATACCCAGACAGAAGACCAATCTGGAATGCATAAAGGCATTTCCTTCGCTTTACCAAAAAAAAAACACATCCATTTTTTCTGAGGTATGTCAAAATGTCCAGAAACCTTCAAAACGTCGAGAAAAATTTTCAATTTCGATTTTTGGACGATTACAATAACTTACCCTACGGGAAGTTAATAATACATAGCAAACAATCTTTATCGAGCTCATAACGTGGAATAGGTTTTAGCAACAAAAGTAAAGACCACCAAATGTAAGTATCTTTATTTTACTAGTGGATCCTTCTGCCTGTATTCAGGAGTACAACCTACATAGGTTAAAAGCCACCTTTGGCAAGATTCAATATTCTTTTTTCTTAGCCTCGAATGAACTAACCCGTAGTTCTTGTAAAATAAAATCATGTCATTTTGACCATTGTAAAAGTATGTCATATTTTCCGAAAGTGAATGAAAATGAATAAATAATTAAAATTTTACCTAACACCCGAGAATTACAATAAAATTTTTCGAAATCACTAGTACTAGCACAAGTTCATTGAGTAAGACCAAAAAAGCATGACAAAACCACCCTCAAACTAATCTTTTAAAGGCGCGATGCACGTTGAACTGCCTACTTTGACAAGACTGTAACAATGAGGCCCCACGTCGCAGACGTTACTAATACTATGAATTTTTGAGTAAGGCCAATGAGTCATTTTGCCAGCATTTCTGTCAAGTCAAGATAAGGATACTAGATATACTATAGAAGAGTATACTCTGATTTCTGGCCATTTTACAACATGAGTATTATATATATATATCCCTTTCAAATAATAGATTCAATTGTATGTGATCAACAAAAAATAATGAAAATTTGTTGGGATCATATTAGAATACACAATTCTTGTGCTTAAAGTAAAACATATATTGAAAATTATATTACATTTTTCCGTCGTACATTTTAAACTGCGCTCCGTCGGGTGAAGTGTATCTGACAGATACAGATTTAAGGTATATTCACAGGAGGCTTATAGCTTTATATATTTTTATTTAATTAGTGTTTTTACAATTTTTGAATATGTATATTATGTGTAAATAAAAACAATATATGTATTAGATCAATATTATTTTTATACATACGCTCAAAATGCTTGACGCACAAACCTTATTTTTTCTGAAATGAAAAACTTGATTAATTATATAAAATAAATTGGCAGATTCTGTTGGAATGTTTATACAAAGACTATATGAAAAGTTAGGATAGTGCATTTCTTGGAACAAAATTGCTACTTTGGCAAAGTATGCAACGTCCAAAAGACAATCTAATGTGGGAGAATATATAACATACATAAAATAACTGGCAACTGAGATCTGGAGGTCTCCAAGACATCACATCATAGATAAGTATACTAAAATGTTCGCCCTAAATCTGTCATATCGGCTGCGCCCGACAGAGGGTTAAATGTACCGTACAATTAGTACATCTATATATAATAATAAAGTTGTAGATCGTAATATCATCTTGATTTGAAAAAATATTTGTGTAGGTACTACATTCTCACTTTCTTGTTCTGGATGATATACGATAGTTTACAAAAATACACAAATCATCGGTTGATTACTTGCAACCGTATTTGGCGAAGTCATTTAATATATGTGGTCATGAACGTAATCTACAAAGCGCGACCAGTTTTCCAATACGGCAAACAATATAACAAATTCATAAATTATGCAAATTGGATTTCTCAATAATCGCCTGTACAGCGCAATGACTGATTACCCATTAGAAAGAGTCTTTTTTAATGTGTTTATTACCCAAACGAGTGGGCCACTTACTCTCCGCATATGTCGAGCTGCGACGGATTGCAAGACACTGCCGGATGTTATTGACAGGAGATTCGACGCGAGATCACCAGCAGAGGTCACGCGATTTAATTTCGTAACTTTTACCTCATGTCAAACAGAGCAACATCATCACTCATTCTTGACGATAGATTTATAAAAAAAACATCTTTTATGCAAATCGGGAACTGATCGCTAATCTGGATCGTGTCATACATATCGACCCGATCAATGTCGCAGTCGATATGATTTGATGCGCATGGAATTTTTGGTCAATAAACGTAGAACTGGTTGACTTTTTTAGTGGAATATTGTAGACAAAAAATTAAACTTTTATAAATAGAAGTGAATGATGAAACACGTATTTAATTTACGGAAATTGTCCAGTTCAATGCATCAATTAGTTGTTTTCTAGTCAAAGTTGATGTTGGTGACGAATTAGATATCTTGAACCCGTTTGTGAACCCGACAGTCTCATTTATTATGTGCCTCTGATATATTATTAAACTTTAAATAAAATTGAATTTTATTTAGAATTTCTTGATTTATTATTAAAAAAAACAGCTTAAATATCCGAAGAGTTTTATTGTATTTGTTAATTAATTAATTACAATATTAGAAACTAGTTGGGTGTATGGCATCGTGTCTTAAGGCAAATTGCTGGAACTTCCTGTAACCTTACGAAATGTTCGAGGAATACTGAATGTTTTGAAATAGATTATTATTAATATTGTAACATTGTTTAATATTTATAGGATATTATATTTATAGTATATTAGAACTGTAGCCAGAATTAAAAATAAAATCTGAATTATTTTCGATATACACAATTTAAAAAAAAAAAATCAATTATTTTGTTAAGACTGGCAAAAATTTCTTTGAATCATTTAAATCGGACGCTTAGTTCTCTCAAAAACTGCCATTTTTTGCGCATTTGGCTCCGTATCTTCGAAATGGCTGGGCATGCCTTTGCCAAAATCTGATAAACATCTCTCACAATCATTACTAATTGAACATTCAAATCGGATGCTCCGTTCTCTCAAAAACTCGATTTCTATTTTCTGCACTTTTTGCTCTTTATCTCCGTAACTGCTGGACCTGCCTTTGCCAAAAACTAATCAGTTCATTTCCCATCAATAGGAATCGAATGTTTTTTGAACCATTCAAATCGGTTGATCCGTGCGCCCGAATACGTGACTGGAAATTTGGTCCATTACAATAACTTACCCTACGGGAAGTTAATAATGTAATAATAACATAGGTCCACAAAAAAAGTATGTGTTGAGTGTGTAACAAACATTGTTCAATGTATTTTTTCCCACCAAACACGATTCTATAGTCATAGTATCTGCAAATATGTTTGCAGACTAACTAGGGGAGTAAATATTTTTGCAAAATACTGCTGAATGCTACAAAAAAGTACTCAACAGAAATAAAAAAAAATGTTGCACAGGTCATTGAAGAAGAGAAGGATCAGATAATGATATAAATTAGGAGATTTTGATCATCACGGTGAGAAATTATTTTTATTTTTCTTAATGTTTTTGCAGTTTGGCACTCAATTTTGATATGAGATTCGTGTTCAGCGGAAAAAACATATGTTACATGCCCAACACAGACAACATTTTCTGTGTTTTTTTCTAAGAAATGATTGGCTTGAAAATAATTTGAAATATGCATAATAAAAAATAATGTAATTATGTAATTTATATTATTTGATAAATTTCAGAAGTTTTGAATATCGGAAATCTCCAAAATTGTAAATATGTATTTAGCATAGAAATAATTTTGTAATAAAAAAAAATCATATGATTGCTTATATTGTCGAGTCCGATAAATGTATATTATCTCATGTCAAGCAAATAATACTTTAAGAATTTGGTTACACTTGAAAAAAGTAATCAATTCACTGAAATATTAGAAAATTAAAAAACTACACTTCAACAAAAGATTTTTCTGAATCTTCTTTCAAAATATCGCGCATGAGAGACTAGGTACGATTATACCACTATTTTTTATTAGCAATACTTTTATTCATTTACCGAGAAAAAAAAGTAAATTAAAACGAAATTAGAATTTGTCCATGTAAAAATACTGAAATCCCGTCCTTAAATACGCTGTATTAGTAATAAAATGAAACCAGACAAAAAAGGGCTTTTTCATTTTTTTTCTCTTTTGCATTTTGTATTAAGCCGGTGCACACGACGTCAGTATTCCTTGTAACAGGATTTCTGTCAAGTTTTCTCGCATGGTGAGCAAGAATTTTGCGCTTTAATGGTAATTTTGTGCATTTTCAAATAGATTATTATTAATAAATACTGTGAATTTCACAATTCATATTTTATAGGCCTAAAATACACTAATGCTTTTAAGTGTACAAACATAGATTTGTATAAATTGTAAACAAAAATATATATGTATCGCATCCAATTAGGATTAAGTAAAATAATAATAATTAAAAGCTAATAAAATGCTTCAATTTAATATAACAATTATTGATTTTGAAAATCAGTTTCTTTATCGGATAATAAATATTGATATAAAAATATTAAAAAGGTTCGCATATTTTAATTTTTTTTTTCGTAAATTTTGAGTATTTTTGAAATAAAACGATTTGATTTTTTTTTAATTTTTTAAAAATTTTGAAATTTTTTGATATTTCAGATAAAATTACGAAAATATGAAAAAATGCAAATTTGAATTTTTTCGGAAATTTGAATATTTTAAAATTACTGAACTGCGTTTCCTAAACTAATCATTTATTCACACCGCTATATATATGTACACAATAGCTATTCACAAAATAAAAACTGAACGCTTCCAAAATCGAAGTACATGAATCAAGTACGCATTGATATTTACGTGACAAAATACAGCTTTCCTATTGGATTCTGAAGATATCGGCCACAAAATAGCTCATCGATCGCCGATTAGGACATGCTTTATTCGAAAAATACGGCAGGAATTTTCGAGGACAGAAGTTGTTGTGAAATCAGATTCCGACGTTGCTAGGCATTAGAAATTTTGTTACGGATACCGCCGTTGTGAGAACCTAAACGTAAAATCTGGCTGGCAGGATCAAAAAATATGTCGGGAAAGATCGGAAATTATGATTTATCATATCGTTGCTAGGTAACAAACTATCCGGCATGAAATCTGGCGTCGTGTGCACTGGCTTTTAGTTCAGTTCAATTTTTTTTTACATGTACCAGCTTTTAACCGAAAAAAACCTAAAAAATATGTCACAACCGTAACAACAAAATTTGTTACAATCGTACCCAACGCACACTTTTGGAGAAAAATCGGTATTGTCGATCCTATAGCAAAATAACAAAAACAGAAATCTGTCTGTATACAAGTATCAGATTATATTAGGACCGAAAAAACTTACTTAATCATTTTAATGTAGGGCGCTCACAGAAAGCAATAATGGTAACTTGTTCAAACAAACATACTACATTTCTCATACCCAGTCTCCCCTACTAGATTAAACTCAAGCATTGGAGACAGAAAAGTGATTCATTAAATATCTTTATCATTTGTACACTTATTAATAAACCAAGGAAACAACATTTACTCATACATATTTATTAGTGCTATGATTCATTCACTAGTGATAATTTAATATTTATTTTGCACCTATTGCTTTTAATTTGCTTCAATTATAAATGTAGCAAATGTTTATCTGCAAATCGAACCACCTGTACGTCTAAATGTCACGGATTTTCCATCGTTCAAATTGACCTAAATATTAATCGCGCGCTTGCAATAAATCTATCGTGGACGTTTTCACAACGTTCTGCTTAATTAGATCCACTACATTATATGATTAGTGTCGTTATATGATTGAAATCTCACAACAGTGTATTTAAATGTGACAATCCTTGAGTATTGAAAGATATTTAAACGAGAGAATGTTAATTACACGCTTATTGATCGATGTTAATAAACTTCAGATAGTAGTTTATATATTATTATAGTGTGTGATTATATTTCATCATGCCTCTAATGAATCGAAAGCCAGTGCAAATATCATCAAATTAGTAATTGATATCGCAATGAATAAATTAATTTTGAGCGAAGAGTTTGATTATATCATATTCTTAAAGCGACTTTTATTATAAAATCAAAAAGAGTCTTATTATATAATGTAAATTCTCACTGAACAAGTCTTTTCCGGAAAGCTAAGAATTGCAGTTAATTAAAAAGTTATAATTATCTTTCGTTCGAATTATCTATTTTTTAATGTCTGCTTGTTTTGTTAAATTATTTAAATACTTATGCAAATGTTTAGATGAGCAATCATTCAATGATGGAATATATAGTTTTTTGAAAACTGAGTTATGCCCGTCGTTTGATACTATAAACAAACACGAGTAAATGTACATATTAACACCTAGTATCAAAAACCATTCATCTTAATTATTCTAATAAATGAAGTTTTACTTATTTGAAGCTCATTAATTCAGTAAATATTGAATTAAGAGTTGAGTTGTTCATTTAAAATGTAAATGAAATAAATTCACAAAATTCGCAAGTTGCGAATTAAATTGCTTATAGATTTTTGTCTGAAAATCAATAAATTATTTGAATACGAGTCATTTTACATCGGCGGAATAAACACATTCAAATTCAAAATTAAGTATGTAGTAGTGAGTATAGTCTTATGATTATCTAGATCGAAAAAATATAGTAGATAAAATAATATATCAAAACCAAATTTGATTGATTGATTGATTTTTTTCGATCATTTTTGAAAAGTTTGTATATATTTGAAAAATTTGAATATTTTTCATTAACATTCAAGCCTGTTCATCTATACTGTCAGATTGTTTGAACTATATAAGTTAATTTTAAACATTATAAATCTTGATACGAAAGTCATAGAAATGTTAACAAAATTGGTAGGGTAGGGCGGGGCTAGTTGAGCATAGGGGCAAGTTGAGCAATCGAAATATCTCGAAAACTATTCACAGTCCGTTTTGGCATTATATGGCGGAAAGATAGAGCTTTGGGAGAAATAAACATCCCGCGACCGCTAGTGGCCGCTGGACAAATGAGTTAGGCTCACGGGCGTTTTGTTTATTTTGAAACCAAAAAGTAAAAAAGTAATTCATCACGAGTTTTCGTGAATTCATCACGAGTTTTCGATTCATTTTTAATCGGGTAAATGTTATTCTTCCATATAATTATAGTACTTTTAATATGCACAGAGATTCTGGGTATAATGCTCACGGTTTTTTTATAAACTCACTTTTATTTTGAAATTCCGAGTTGGGGTTAGTTGAGCATAGTTGCTAAACTTGTTCTATCACTAAGACAATTACCATTAATTTCCAGAAATTAATTATTATTTTTAAGATTTAAGCTAAGTCTATGAGTAATAATAAAAAGAAATAATGATTTTAAACAAAAATACTGAATTTAATGGTAAAATAATTCTTAAGATACGATATTGTTTTGTTGATTCTATCTTTGGTTAATTATTCAAAGAAAAATACTACAAGTTTTGTTTTCTCTGTCAATAAAGACTATAAATATATAACTGGTTATTAAAAACTTATTTTATATCATCAGTAATCGACATTGAACCTATGATTTCATTATACTTTCTTAGTGCTCAACTTGCCCCACCTATGGGGTACATTGAGCATACTTGACCTTTTGCATTTAAACAGTTGTAGCTTTTAAATTTTACTTATTACCAAAAAATAGTATTAACACTTTTGTTAAGCGATAAACAACAAATCCATTAAGCCGTATAGCAATTTATTGAGACTTTTCATTGAGGAGCTACATCCGTTTAAGTAAAAATTTGCTCAACTAGCCCCGCCCTACCCTACTTATTATAAGAATCCCTATAAAGATATGATAATTTATGTGCATGTGTCAAATGATCATTTTTTATCGACAAATAACTTTTTTTTTCAACTTTTTTTCTCTGGATTTCTAAAACCGCTGGACCTGCCTTTGCAAAAAATTGATCAGTTTTTCATTTCTCCAATACAAATAAAATCATTCGAATCGGATGCGAATCATCGAATTTTCTCAAAAACTTAATTTCCACTTTCTGCACTATCGTTGTTTCATATCTCCGAAACGGCTGGACCAACCTTTGCCAAAAACTAATCCGCACATCTTCTTATTACTAGAAATCGAATGCTTTGTAAATATTTCAAACCGTTGATCCGTGCTCCCGAAAACGTGCACAAAAAATGGTACCCACACATATGTACACACATACACATACACATATCCATTTTTTCTAAGGTATGCCAAATGATCATAATATAGCTTATCCTACGGGAAGTCATATGAAACAGCATTAGGAACGGCTATATTTTGAAATTTAGTTTGTATTTTTATTTGTCTATGCTATTAACATCCTCTAGAAACAAGATATCGTTTCATATATTAATCTATTTAACCAAACATGATCATTCCTATTTACATGTGTGACCATTAACTGTAGCAATTAGTTTACGAGCGACGGAGATTATAGTACCTTACTTCCGTGTTGCATGAGTGTTTTTGGATTCTGTATTTGTTACATGTAGATACAGCCATAAATAATGTATAGTTGATTTTGTTTTAAACCAAAGGTTGTTACAAGGGAATTGCAAAACATTGTCATTCGTCATCCCGCGAGCTTGCAGTTAAATGAGAAAGTAAGCACGGTGACTCAGATGGCGATTTGTCTTCATTGGAAGACGTAGAACATTAATTTTTTGACATATGTATTTATTGAATATTTCTCAAGATTTACAATCAACTAATAATTAATTATCATTAGAAATCAACACGAGGCGTGTAAAACAAATCATAATACTATATCATGATATGTTTATTTTTACTTTATTATTAGTGTCGATGTCAAATTATAAGAAAAGTCTATAATTATCGCCGAATAGTATATAGTACTTACCATCTACTTTTTCACTTAATTGCAAAAACAAGTTTTTTCATAATATTACAGTTTCTATAAGGTAGAGCGGGGCATAATGGTTTGTTGGTGAGAAGGTCTAGCTCTAGCACCGTTATCTCAAAAACCAAAAATTTGTTAATTTTAACTATACTATTTTGAACTAGAAGAAAAAGATCCTTGACTTGAATCAGGAAACATTGTCAAATTAGTTAACGAAAGTATTTTTTTGGTTGCATGTTTTTGAAAAATGTACCTTAAAAATAAGTAATTCAAACAAAAGTTGTAATAATTTCAAGAAGCAATATGTCTCATTGTGACAAGTTAAATTGAAGCATCTACAAAAGCAAGATTTACAATAGCAGCAAGAGTTGATAAATATTTTTGCTTATTATGTTTAACAAGATATATTTAGATTATAATTATTAATCATGTCGTTTAACTTAATAATTAAACTACATCAAATTGATTAAATAGTGCAGTTAATATTCCTTAAAATCTTCACATTTTAAATTAAAAACTGGTGGTGTATGACATTGTGCCTTAAGACAATTTGCTGGGACTTCCCGCACCGTAATGAAATATATTCAATATATTCGAGGAATATTAAATGTTTTCTAATAGATTATCATAAATACTTTTATTATTCTTATTCCATACAAAAAATATAGGGGCTTATGCATTGAACGGCGTTTATATATGTTCACAGAAAAGTAAATAAATAAAATTTAATCAATTGGATTTAAAATGAAGAACACATTGTCTAATATTTACAAAGACTATATGATTTGACCTGCTAAGTTAAAATTATCTATTTGAAGTATATAAGTGAGCTTTGGAACTTTGGCTATCATCAGAATTGAAATCCGACTTATTATTGAGATTCAAAAAAAAAATATATTTTTTGGAAATTAAAGAAAATTAATTCAATTTTATTTTTCTTTACTCAAAAGCAACCGTTTCGTCAACATAAGCAGAAAGTTTTTTGAATCATTCAAATCGGAAGCTTAGTTCTATCAAAAACTGCAATTTCTGCCATTTAGCTCCTTATCTCCGAAACGGCTAGACATGCTTTTGCGGAAAACTAATCACCACTTCTCATTGGATGCTCAGTCCTCTCAAAAGCTTGATTTCTATTTTTTGCACTCTTTGCTTCAAATTTCCGAAACGGCTAGAACAACTTTTGCCGGAAACTAATCTGCACGTCTCCTCATCGATAGAAACTGATTGTTTTTTGATTCATTCGAATCGGTTGTTCCTTATGTCCAAAATCGTCAACGAAAAATGTATCCATACATACACATGCACAAATACATCTATTTTTCTAAGGTGTGCTAAAATGTTCAGAAACCACTGAAACGTAAAGATATGCAAAAATTTTCAATTTCGATTTTTGGACGATTACAATAACTTACCCTACTGAAAATTAATAAAATAGTGAATCTTTATGCCCACTGGTCCTTTTCTATCCCAGTCCATGGGTTTAAAAGATCCAGGTGACACATTGCAAATAAAATATTTCTAAACGAAATCGAAATCGAAAAGTAGTAAAAAACATATTTCTATCATAATTAGCTGGAAATTGTACTGAACTAAGTTAAATAATTGTTTGTTTAATATGATTAATATTATTACATTTTACTGGACTTGATGTTTATCTTTAAATCATTATAATTATGAGTACATATTTCAAAGTAAGACTTAAAAATAAGTGTTATTAATTATTATAAAAATAACATAACTTATTGCTCAAAAAATATATCCATTTACAATAATTTAATTAAGTTATGAGCGAATATATGAAAACGAGTAAATTATATTATGTGCATAATTTCAATTCATTTATAATATTACAAGTTACGACATTTTAAACACAATTTTGAATAATATGTAATATAACGATCATGTTGAGCCCCAGCATAACCCGACCTTAAAAAATAAATAAGAATTATGTGATTAGTTATAATTAAAAAGACTACTTAAAATCTCGACAGACGGCACATTGCTTAACGAAAGACATTTTTCACTGCTCCTAATCTTCTTTCATAAGATTTTGCATATTTATCACATTTAATTCGAGAAAAAATCCAATTAAAAAAATATTGCAGCGCAACAGCTCTTACGCCTAACGAAATAAAACAAGTGTTGTCGGGCATTAAGGGCCGCAGCCGACCGCATCACGAAAACGTCTTAAACGTGGGGAGGCTTGTTTTGAAATTGAGACACCCTATAAAGCTGTGCTCTATTTAGTACAGAAAAACAGTCCTGTAAGAGGTATCAAAAAAATTACTCAATTTACAGATTTTTAGTTAATAATTGAATACGGATTAATAGATAGAATTATTGTCTTTGTATAATAATGGAACTACTATGTTCTTATTAGTTTTAAATCTCTTTAATAATATTAGCATGCAAATGTTATACGTGTTCCGTGTATACGTGTATATTTATCAGAACGAATTACTTGTATTATACATAAGTTAGGTAAGCTATAATTTGACTTTTAGTAATTATGCTGTGACAACCAAACCAACTACATCATAACAAGTAGATCATATCAAACAAACAAATACCTTTTATTAAAAATTTGTTACCGAATCCTTTTTATCTCATAAGGGGGGGGGGATAATATGGAACGGGTAGGGGGTAAACAGTGGCAATTAAGTCTTATTTTCAATTTAAAAGAGATTTTTCAAACTGATAGCTGCATTATTCAACTAAACCGCAAAATATAAATATCATGAAAACATTATTGGTCAGAAATATTCATCAGCAGAGTTGGAATAACTATTTATTTGATTTATCTCTTGTATGCTTGTATTTTTTAACTCTTTACACTTTTGCCAGGGTAAAGGTTCAGTTGTTCCTCTTTACCCCTTCCACGTGTAAATTTTTATATAGGTTATACCAAAAAAAAACTGTTGATTCTAATTTAAAATTAACATTACATCTTATCTTACGAAACAATTAAATAACGTATACTTAAAAATTATATTAAAGTCTCGTGAACTAAACAAAAGTGCTCACACCCAAAATACTAATTATGAAAGAAAATACTTTTATTGATTTTCAAACATTGCCGTTTACCTCCCGATAGTATTCAGGTGATGGCCGGTTATACATCCTTTTCCCACTACTTTTAAATATTGTTGGTGAAAAGTTCTTATATTTGAGATATTGGTGGTGGACCTTTTTATACGCTGACGTTTAAGTCCTGCTCTACTCTACTTAAAATTATATTCAGATATCGCAAACAAAAAAACAGTGCTTAAAACAAAAGGATAACGGCGAAAAAAATACTTTTGATGAAAAAATCACAATTCGAGCATTTATATAGTTATAGTAAAAGCGCTCGATTTTAAACTATGCTCGGTTACTGGGCATTTGCCCCCTACTTTAAAATAGTATCGCTTTCTACTTGTTCTTGAGGTAATAGTGGTTTTTAAGCCACGCCCCATACATATAAATATATATTAGTGTATGAGTGTAGATGTAAATTAGGTAATTATTTTCTCCTTTTTGTTGTTATAGAGTTGCTATCGAAAGTTATTTGTTATTCAGATCGTCTAATGCAATTTATACGCTTTTCCTTTTTATGATTTGGCGAAACAGTGTATAACGACTCAAGAATGCTATTATATTACATTCTGGAAAATCAAAAAATTCAATTGAATTTATATTGTTAGATCATCAGATAATAAATTTGTAATTATCCAAAGAATTAAAGAATAACCATTACACTATAGGAAATGCAATTATTTTATGCAAGTTGCATGAACTTTCCTATGTGCGTAAATAATCGATTTAGTCAATTAATATTTTATTTTTATTTAATCTATCTTTCTAACAGTCTACTTTTTTACCTGTGCAAGTGTCTGCTCATTTGCCTAAGTATCAACTTGCAAACTTGTCAACCTGTCTACTTTTCTACCTTTCTACTTGTCAACCCATTTACCTGTGTATCTGTCTATCGGTGTATCTTCCTACTTGTCTACCTGCCTGCCTGTTCACCTGATTTCTGAACATTTGAATGACGTTAAATTGATTGATTAAATTCATTACTGTTGAAAAAATGTTTCAGATTCATAATTGAAAACAATTCAAAGAATTTAAATAATTACAATGAGAAACGATTCTAAGCCTTGTCGAACATGCTTAATAAAATATTGATTTTGCTTCCATTTGCCAAATTAAAAAACTCTAAAAATTTAAAATTCTAAAGCTCGCTTATCTATTTCAAATGAATAATTTTAACTTACCAATTCAGTTTATATAATTCTTAGAAATGTGAGATAACCCCCTACTACATTCTAATGTCGCTTGATCAAGTTTTGTTTATGAACTTTTTATGTAAACATATATAAAAGTCATTGTTCAATTTATAAACTATTATATTTTGTCTATACAATACAAAGAATGAAAGTTATACCATTTAAAATAATCTATTTGAAAGCATTTATTATTCTTCGAATTTCATTACTGTGGGTGAAGTTCCAGCATTTTGCCTTAGATGCCTTACATTACTAGTTTTATTTAATTTTCTATTGAATTTCATATCCTAAGCAGGTGAAATTCAGTATTTCCAAAAAACATAGAACTATGACCGGCAAATATGCAAGTTGGTGTAATTTTATTTTTCTACGGCTTGGAAGATTTTGAAATGATTGCATTCCAACAAAAAAGCATTAATTTGAATCAATTGAGCAGAAACTCAAACTACCATCCCTTACATATTACATTATTACAATTACAATGTAATATTTTAGTTGAGCATTCTGTCTCTTACTATTCAAATAAATCAATCCTACTTGAACTTTCTTATTGAGAGTATAGCTTTGAAATAATATTTCAAAAGTGCGAAACCAAATTTACTGCAGTCATATATTTCAACAACTTGTGCCAAGATGTTTTCAAAGCAATCAACTGCCACAACCCTGAGCGTGCACGACTTACAAACAAAATTAGTCAAGGGTGACTATTTATCTTTTTCCGCGTAATTGCTTCTTTCATAAATGACTAATTGCGTGCGACGGAAGCAAGATTTGCAGCGGGGCGGTACATCCGTAGCCCGAGTGCCGCTAAAGGGCAAACTAAGTATTGAGCTACGCAGACAGATCCGGGGTCACGATAAATTATTAGAAAATGCTGAAGAAAGGTATTGTATATTTTATTTAATATATAATTAAAAACTAAAAATTTGTAAATAATATACCATTTATTTGCATTACCTATCTAAATATAGAAAATTAACCTAGTGCCTTAAGATAAATTGCTGGAACTACCCGTACTGTACATTGCTATTATTATAACATTCCCTACAGAAGGTTAATTATGTTCGCATTATATTCGCAATATCTTTATATAGATTAGGGCGGAGCACATAAGTCCAATTTGACTTAAAAATACTGTCTAAACCGAATAAACTGCATCTCAACAAATAACAAACGTATCAAACAAACAACAATATATACACTAGGGTGGCCCTTAATAATTAAATTGATAAAAAACAATTCTCTAAAAGTTTTAGCTCTTAGACTTTTAGAATACCCTTTTTAGACAGTGTGCAATTCAATCAAAGTTTCGTATGGAATTTATACGGAAAAAAATTCAAAAATTTTAAAAATGTGTTTTAGATATAATTTAGCGACAAATGAATCAAAAGTGACAATTCATGTCATGGTTTATTAAAAATTCGACGGTTAAATAAGGTTTTTTATAATTTGTTTTGTAGACCGTCGAATTTTCAATAAAACCAATTGTTCGCTAAGTTGTATCTAAAAAATATTTTAATTTTTTTCGAAATTTTTCCAATCTAATTCCATAGGATACTTTGATTGAATTGCGCACTATCTAAAAGACAATATTTAGAGCTAAAACTTTTAGAGAATTTCGTTTCATCAATTTGGAAGCATTTGAGCCCTTGGGAGCAAGGAAATTTAAAAATGTCCATATTAAGGACCACCCTAATATACACCTATCCCTTTATACACAAAAAATCCCTTTTATATACAAAATCCATGCTAAACGAAAGTCACTATAAAAAAACTATATTGGTAAGTTTTTAATATTATGAATAACTAATTCATTTCACGACAAATTATATTTAATATTGAACACATTTATTGAACTATAAGAAGAATAATTTATTTCAAGAATAAAACAAATATAAAAAAAATATAAAATTGGTTTGTATAGATAGAACATTTATTTTACTCTCTAGCTAATTTATTTTCATCTTTTACCATTGTCGAACTAAATTTTTTTCCGTAAATTAAAGATTTTGTAAAAATTGATTCTGTAATTTGTTCATCTTGAATAAATTTACGCTATCTATTATATGTAAATACTAATTTAGAACAAAGATTAAAAAAACTTTTTTTTTTATATTTCAAGCAAACTAGCTTATACACACATTACATTTAGTTTTTATCATAAAACGGGAAGTTTCCATCATAGACATAGACTAGTAAGAATTCGTAACTATAACATACATTTTGTAGCGTTGTATTTAGACAGAAAAACAATAAAAATGTTATTGTAGATATGTACAAATTATAGTTTAGTATTTATAATTTTGTGTACATGAAATTAATAAATTTCATTAAAAAAATATTTTCAAAAAACATGTAAGATCGAAAACGTGTACATGGAGTACCGTGTAAAACGGGGGATAGGTGTATATATAACAATACATCTCATAAAATAATTACATTACTTATACCTAAAAAAATATTCAAGGTCTCGGAAACTAAATAACAGTGCCTACAGCCAAAAAATCTGATAAGAAAAGAAAATATTTTTGTTATAGATTTTCAAACATGGGCGTTTATCTTCTGATATCGATGTTGCTCTATTTAAATTGATCGCTGATTACACATATTTTTCTCTTCACTTTCAAATATTGTAGTTAAAAAAATCCTAACTTTACATGTTTTTGAAACAATGACCTTTATACCCGCGCACTTTGAACCCAGCTCCTACCCTATTTATATAGAGAGCGTTTACTAATAAGAAGTGTCATTTTTTATTTTTGTATAACAACATTTTTTATTAATTATTTGTAACCTTTGAATTAAAAAAAGAAATAAATGCAAGCGGCATTTTGCAATACGTTAAGTTGCAAAATTTTCGCAATATTTGTAAATAATCATCTTTAATAACATTTGAGATTAAGGAACTTTCAAACTTGTGACGATAGAGTTATGAAATTTGGACCAAGCCCATATTATTCCAATCTTTGATGTATAAATAATAAAACCACTTTTTGCAAGCCTATAATGTTTCAGAATGTTCTTTAAGATTATTACTAGTTAGCATTATTCCCAACTCTTTTGCACTTGCTTGCTAGTTGTAAAGAAACTGTTTTCTTCGTAAAAAACTAATCAATGCGAGTCCTCATAAAGTTTCACCAAATAGCTTTTAAAGTTTCAAAATTGGTGCAGTCGTTTTTGAGAATACATCGATAAAACTCAAATTTTGGCTTCGCACACATGCACTAATATATGTTTTTCAATTTGATTGTCAAACGATTCAGAATTCTAAAAATGTCGATAAAGCACAGAATTAGTAAACCGAATTTAGCAAAATTCGCAAAACTGTGTAATAAAATTATATTCAAAATTAACTAAACATACGTCTCTCTTCTCCAGGATATTAAAAAATAACATTTCAAATAAACATTTTTAATTAAGAAAAAATATTATATATATACATGAATTATATCTGCAATTGATATAAAACAATACTAAGGCTCGTAACATCAACTATATTTTTATCTGCACCTTGAAATAATTTATTAGACTAAATGAAAATCACTTAATCTCTCATTGCTAGTACGTCCCAGTTAAATTCGCGAAGTCACACTGGCGGAAGAAGACAAAGTCTAGTACAAGAAGATACGCGAGTAACAGCGGATTTGCATGGGGAAATGAAAACACAGGCTGAGGGTTGTTTAATACCGGATGAAATCAATTATTTAATCAAAACATACGACGATGTACACTTACGGCGTGGGATGAGAATAAGTTGAGAAATATATTTCGGTGGAAACCGGAATCAACCATTTTCGACTAAAATTGTTGATTTTTAGATAAAATTAGGCAAATTAAATAAGATAGTGAGTAAAAATAAATTGGTTAAACAATTGGTTACAATTAACAGAAAGTGAGTTATACCAAAGGCAGAATGACATTATCAAAACAAATTGTGACTAGATGAAAATGACTCAAACCACCATTTGGAATTACAAATTCATATGTATTTTTTTTCTAATATTTAATAAAAAATATGAAATACAGAAAATAATAAATTTGATAAAATAATATCATAACTAGCATTGAAAAAATAATCACTGATTTCTGGATATTATAAAATAGAGTAGGGTCGAGCGAGGTTTAAAGGTCCGCGGGTAAAATAATATCTCAGATACAAGTGAAGTTGAATTTTTCTTAATAATACTTGAAAGTATAGGGCAAAAGATACGTAGTCAGCCAACTCCTGAATTCTTCAACGTCGCTATCAGGAGATAAACGGCAGTGTTTGAAAATCTATAAGAAAAGTAATTTTTTTCATCAGTTTTTTTGGTTGTGAGTACTGTTGTTTAGTTAAAGAGACCCTTATATAATTATGAAGTATACGTTACTAAATTATTTTATAAAATATGTAGGTATTTTTAAAGTAGGCTCAATAGTTTTTTTTAATAGTTTTTATAAAAGCTTACATGTGGGTGGAGTAAAATGAATCAACTGGACCTTTACTCTGGCAAAGGCGTTAGCAATGGAAAAAATAGTAAGTAAAAAAGTAAATTACGTTAAGAAAGCAATTTTACAAAAAATTGAATTGAAAAAATAGTTATTCCAACTCTGCTGATGAATTTCTCTGAAGAAATGCCAGATCAAGGTTATGTGCAGTATTAGCTTCGTAAAAAATGTAACTATAAAATTTTTATTTTGCATTGGTTGAATAATGTAGCTATTATTTCGTGTAATCTCTTTAAAATTAAAATAAGACATTTAATCTGTTTGCCCCCTGGCAGTTCTATTTTATACCGCCTATGGGATAGAAAAAAACAAATGCAAATTTAAGAAAAGTAAGAAAAAACACATTACATATAATTAATTGTAGAATTCAGTAGAATTGTTTCATACGTGTTATTTGTTGTAATACAGATAACTCGGTTTAGACATTATAATTATTTAAAGTCAAATTGAACATTTTTTGAACATTGTATCATAAATAAAAAGTTTCTACTTGAATCAAATATTTTATTCTTAGTAATTGTAACTGCAACCTTTAGTTTACGCTTCTAACTGAAAGCCATAATTAATATTTTCTTGAAGTACTTTATATGATTAACTTCCCGTAGGGCAAGTTATAGTAGTCGCTAAAAAATCGGAAATGAAAATTTTTATAGATCTTTACGTTTCAAAACCTTCTGAACATTTTGGCATACCTTAGAAAAAATGGATGTATGTGTGTGTGTATGTGTGTGTGTGTGCGTGTATGTATGTATGTTCGGATACCAATTTTCGTCAACGATTTCGGGAACACGGATCAACCGGTTTGAATAATTCAAAAAACATTCGATTCGTATTGATAAGGACACGTGCTGATTAGTTTTTGGCGAAGGCAGGTCTAGCCGTTCCGAAGATACGGGGCAAAAAGTGCCGAAATCGGTAACTCAGTTTTTAAGAGAACGAAGCGTCCGATTTGAATAATTGAAAACACATTTTATTTGTATTGACTAAATGAAAAACTGATAAAATTTTTGGAAAGGTAGGTCCAACGACTTTGGAGATATGGAGGAAAAAGTGAAAAAATGAGCCATTTGGCGGTTAAAAATGAACATTAGACATATGCACATCAAATTATCAGATATTTTATAGAGATTTTAACAATAAGTATACATTTTGTTTACATTCCGTCTTTATATTTCGTCTTTATGCAGTTAAAGCAGTACGATTGCTTTGAAAAAAGTCCAGAATTTTCAAAAATATTTCAAAATAAATGATTTAAGAAAGAATGATTTAATATGGTTCAAAATTCTATTAAAAGTTTCAAATCATTGATCAACTTTTATTGACTATTATTATTGATTATTTTTAATTACTCGAATTTTGAATTACGGTACGGGAAGTACCAGCAATTTGCCTTAAGGCACGATGCCCTAATTGCCTTAAGACAGAATTCCACTTACAGCTAGTTTCTTGCTGTAACTGAATAAATATAAAATAATTATAATTATCGTAAATAATGCATGAACAAGGAACTTCCTGCAAATATTTTTTTTTTAATATAAAATGAGCACTACTTTATAATAGAAGATAAATATAGCCTAATTTTTTAAATATTTTTAAGTAAATTTTACTGGTGAATCACAAATATTATAATAGGGTTCAGATTTCTTTCAATTTTGTTAGTTCAAGTTTCAAATTGAAAGAAAGCAACAGTAATATTACTAAAATTACGAAGTTTGTCTTTACAATAATTTAAGTCCAAATATAAAAGTACATGCTTTATTATTTATCCCTTAGCTATTGTTTCGGATATATTACCACCACTATAGGCAAAGGATAAGAGATGCGATTGTATGCATGCGACTTATATAGAGAGCGCAGACTCTCTTCATCATGCATAATTGATCTGCAACGATGTCGATGATATATGCATACCGGCAGATCAAAATATAATATCTACGCATTTGCATATAAAGAAATTTGTTCCTATTACTACAGATATTTCAATTCAATTTACAGAGCAACTTTTAAATATTTTAAACTTGATCTGCTTTGATACAAGAAAGTGGCAAGGATTTAAAACTACTATTTGAAAGTTTGAAACAAATGTAAAAATTTTGCTTTAACTGATGATTATAAAAAAAATAAATCACCAAATAAAACAAGTTTATGCCAAACCATATTAAATTTTGTGGCACCAAGTGGCCTGCTTCATTAATCCAAGACGGAAAAATTCTTGAATTGGTAGACATACTAGTGTATCATATCACTGAGGAAATAGAGAGTTAATTCAAAACAACATTTGCTGGAATGACTGTATATAATGATTTAGAGAGCACTATAGAAGTCCACATAAAACAGTAAAAAAGAAAGAAACTGCATATATCATAATAAAATTATATGGGTTATCTCCTAAATTAAATTAAAATTGAGCAAACATAAAATTATTTCTATAATATTCATAAATGATTGAAATTTCAAGTATTCTATGTTAAATAATAAGCTTTTTAATTTTGATATTACTTAATAACCATCAACTTATTTTACATTCGCAGGTTGGGTCCAACAATGGCATTATCGGTACGGGGGTGGGCTAGAACCAACAAGTCATGCGTTTGATGGTTCGATATATCGGTCAAGCCCTACATAAAAAAGTATGATATCAAATTTTTACTTTTGATTACAAATTTCACTTTTGATATAATCTGAAGTGAAAATTGTCTTTTGTGGGCTTAGCCGCAATATACACTCATAACTACGTATTAGACCATAAGAGCATAAGATAATATGGTTAAATGAGGCGCCTCTCATGAAAAAACATTAGGCATGCCAAAAAAACGAACACTTTTAAGACAATGTAATTCTAAGTTATAATTTCTGATAGAACAAATACAAAAAATGTAGGCCATTTACTTTTAAAAACGAACGGCGAAAAATATTGCCGGGCGACTAAGTGCAAATAATCCGCACACCCTTTTGACGAAGCTATAAAAAGATTTTTAGATGACAATGATGAAGACGTGCTGCCGCTATAAAAGATTGGCAAATCACGTCGTGAAGGTAATGATGCTTTTAATTACATTTTAGCAAGGGAGGACTTTTTTTGTTGTTTAATTAAAATATTTCACCTCAAGAATAACCCATGAAAAAGCATTAAGGAAGGAAGATCCGTAATGTTGTAGGTGGTCACTTTTTATAACGTATTTCAAAGTTATATATTATATTTATGATATAAATGATTACTAAATAATATTTCTCCTAGATGCACGGTAAGTCATGGCATAAAGCTCCAATTTAACTTCAAACAATTAAATTTTGAAAGAAAAGCAAACAAATTATATCAAAAAAAATAATACATATCAAACAATCAATTACTTGACTATGTTCATTAAAAGTCCCAGCTCATCATTGTAAAAATTCGTTCCTTTGCTGTTTTTCAAAAAATTGTCACCTGGTCTTTCTACCCCATATAAGTGGTGAAATAGTGGAGCGATTTACATGACGTCGATGCTGATATGCTTCTTGAGTGGACTGTAATTTTTATAATCGACGAAATGTGAAATCCCCACGATGATTGTTTTAGAAAATTAAACTTCTCTTATATTCACATTAGATTTATTTTAGACTATTTTACAAACTTCCTTCTCCTTTGACTGCTAATACTAGACTGCCTATTTTTTTGCATTTCAGGCCCGACGGAATACATTTTATAGTCTTATTTTATAACCTAATTACATGAGCCGTCGAACCTGGGCAAGATCGTTCCCTATTTACGGGATTAACAAAATTTTTCCTGACCGTTATATGTAATAATATTTTACAATTTTACGGCGACGGTTACACCAGATGTTTTAGTTTAAAAAATCATCCAAATAGGATGACCAGGGAAAAACAGGTCGAATGTCTTATTTTTAACTTTAAAGATATTTCACAAAATAATAGCTACATTATTCTGCAATGCAAAATATAAATTTCATGGGTACATTTTTTACAGAGATATTAGTGTATATAACCTTGATCTGGTATTTTGTCATAAATATTCATCAGGAGAGTTGGAATAACCACTTATTTAATTAATCTTTCGTAAAACAAATATCAAGTTAATTTTATAAAACATATATGGAAACTTTTGCAGAAAAATTATATTTAGCTGTACAAGAGAATTATGCTGTTTAAATTAATTTCTATTTCAATTTGCAATTTTAAACTTAATTTGCAAACAAATTTTTCCTCAATACTGCAGTTTCATCATTATTGCTATCTTAACGATTCGTTAACATAATATAGAGAAAGAAAAAAATATTGTTAATTTATATTATAAATATATTTGCATATGTCATATCTTGATTATATGTAAATACATATATATATATATATATATATATATATATATATATCATTTCTACATTTTCAAGAACACCGTTTGTAATAGCAAAGTTGGGTGGCTAATGTATGTAATCTAATTTAATAAATGGTTAATAGATAATACATTATTTATAATATTATGATATTATTATTATAGTTGTTGTTGCAAATGTTAATCAAAAGAGAAAGCGAATCAATAAATTTTTTTGTCTTTCAGAAAAAAATCAGGCAATGTACTTCAAACGTTTTCATTTGTGATGTTATCATTGCAAACAAATCATATTCTTGTTCGGATTAAATGATGCTTGTGTCAACGTTTTTGATCTTTGTAATTGCATTCGGCAAACATATTTTTAGGGGTTGATAGAGTCCTATACACACAGAACCCTTCCGCAACTGTCCCGGGTGAAATGCTAACATCGCGAAAATGAATTCGAATCACTTTGGAGATGAGAGTACTTTTGATAAATATTTATTTGCCGCGGTCGCTGAGGTTGTTTCAAACGACATTCCCAGAATTCATGTTCTACTTTCATCAAAACTTTTTAGTATTATTTGCTTCATAACCAGAGTTACTATAATTGTGGTCATGGGCAAGAATTTAATGAATAATTTAGATCAAATAATTTAAACTTGTGATGGTATTAACTGCAATATAATTTTTCTTTGCCACAAATCCTTTATGTATATAAATAATAAGATCTTTTAATTTATCTAATGATTTATTTGATTTATGTAATAATTTATTTGATACAGGGTAGAACGAGACTTAAAGGTATTCTAGTAAAAATTTATTATCTCAAAAACAAGCAAAGTATAGAACTTTTTAATGGCATTATTTTAAAGTAGGAGGCAAACGATTTGTAACCAGCTGTCACCTTGATTGTTACAACGTCGATATCAGGAGATGGAAAGTTGAAATATAAAAAGTTTTTTGTCTTGTTGGTAGTTTTGAGCCCTTGTATTTAGTCTGTGATACCTGAATATAATCTGTAGGTTTACGTTATTGTATTGTAAGATGTATTGTGATGTATTTAATTTTATTTATAAGTTAGACTCAACAGATTATTATCTAACCTTTATAAAAGCTGGTAAAAAACAGTAACTAAACCTTTACATTGGCAAAGGTGTATGTAAAAAATAAGAAATATTACATAAAATTGCTTTAGTCAAAAACCTTACAAGAGATAAATAAATTTAGAAATCTTTGTAAAAAAATATCCCATAAAAGCTCTTGATCTTATTGGTTAGATAATGTAGCTATTATTTCATAAAATCCTCTAAAGTTAAAAAAATATGAAAAAGTTATAAACTAGTGGGGCGCATGGCATCGTCCCTTAAGGCAAATTGCTGAAACTTTCCGTACCAATTTTTTTTTTTAAAGATTAACGTTTTTGAAAAGAATTTACTCTGATAAAATTCGATTTTTAAAAAACTATAAATTTTTGACAAAAATTTACTTTTTTTTGAAAAAAAAGAACTTTGAAGAAAAATTTATTTTGAAATATTTTGGAAATTCTGAACTTTTTTTCAAAGCAATCGTACTGCTTTAACTGCATAGAGACGAAATATCGAAGCACGTAAGCGCCGCGCCGCCGTCTAACGGATAAACATTGGTATCCCATATAATGTAAACAAGATTTATACTTATTGTTAAAATCTCTATAAAATATCTGATAATTTGATGTACATATGTCTAATGATCATTTTTGACCGCTAAATAGCTTTTTTTTTACTTTTTTTTTACTAGATCTCCGAAACAGCTAGATCTGCCTTCATGAAAATTTGATCAGTTCTTATTAATACAAGTAAAATATTTTTTGAATTATTCAAATCGGACGCTCCGTTCTCTTAAAAACTGAGTTACCGTTTTTGGCACTTTTTGCCCCATAGCTTCGGAACGGCTAGACCTGCCTTCGCCAAAAACTAATCAGCCCGTCTCCTTATCAATATGAATTGAATGTTTTTTAACTTCCCGTAGGGCAAGTTATAGTAATCGCAAAAAAATCGAAAATGAAAATTTTTATATATCTTTACGTTTCAGAGGTTTCTGAACATTTTGGCATACCTTAGAAAAAATGGATGTATGTGTGTGTGTGTGTATGTGTGTGTGTGTGTATGTATGTATGTATGTGTGTGTATGTATGTGCGGATACAAATTTTCGTCGACGATTTCGGGAACACGGGTCAACCGATTTGAATAATTCAAAAAACATTCGATTCGTATTGATAAGGAGACGTGCTGATTAGTTTTTGGCGAAGGCAGGTCTAGCCGTTCCAAAGATACGGGGCAAAAAGTGCCGAAAACGGTAGCTCAGTTTTTGAGAGAACGGAGCGTCCGATTTGAATAATTCAAAAAACATTTCACTTGTATTGACAAGATGAAGAATCGATAAGATTTTCATGAAGGTAGGTCTAGCGGATTCGGAGATATGGAGGAAAAAGTACAAAAATGAGCCATTTGGCGGTCAAAAATGATCATTAGACATATGCTCATAAAATTATCAGATATTTTATAGAGATTTTAACAATAAGTATACAATTTGTTAACATTCCTATGGGTTCCGTACCAATGCTTATGCTTTAGACAGCGACGCGGCGCTTACGCGCTTTATATTTTGTCCCTATGCAGTTAAAGCAGTACGATTGATTGCTTTGAAAAGAAAGTTCAGATCTTCACACAATATGTCAAAATAAAAAAAAAAAAATTTCAAAAAAAAAAAAAATTAAAAAAAAAAATTTTTTTAAAAAAATTTTTTTCAAAAAAAGTAATTTTTTGTCCAATTTATAGTTTCTCAAAAATCTTATTTTTTCAAAGTAATTTTTTTTTTCAAAAATGTTAATCGTTTTTAAAAAAATAATAATTTTTGGTACGGGAAGTTCCATTAATTTGCCTTAAGGCACGATGCCTTTATTGCCTTAAGACAGAATTCCACTTACAGCTAGTTGAATTATTCAAATCGCTTCTTCCGTGTTCCCAAAATCGTCGACAAAAATTTGTATCACCCACATACACCCATTTTTTCTAAGGCAGGCCAAAATGTTCAGAAGGTTTTCAAACGTAGAGATATTAAAAAAATTTCATTTCAGATTTTTTTGCGATTACTATAACTTGCCCTACGGGAAGTTAAAAAATCTATTTGCATCTATGACGGTTTCTTCTCACCTAGCTAATGGGGTAAAAAGAAACAGATGACAAATTTTAGAAAAATAGTAGAAAAAACATATTTGGAGGAGTTAACTGGAAATTCTACTGAACATAGTTCGAGAGTTTGATTTATACTTATTATGTGTTGTCAGGTAGTTGGTAGTTCATTTATTTTAGGCTGTAGAACTACTGTATGTCAAATTGGATCTTTGTGCCTCGTCCTGCCCTATAATGACATTATATTATTTAATTTATTTAATAATTTCTGTAGGTTTAAGAAGTTTTTATACTATTAATAATATTCCTGGCCACGACTATCAATAAGATCCCAAACCACGAAATCTTCGATGTACATTTAGTAAATATTTTAGAAGTAGAATTTATATTTAGAAATTAATTCATATATTAGTAAGCTATTACAGATTTATATTAGCTATGAAATATAATATTTACAAATGAGTAAAAAAAAGTGTACAAGTAACACAAAAAACAGTATATCTTAAGCTTTATGACAAGGGCAAAAAATGTCTTGTTCCGACGGACCATTTTTTTGTTAAGATTTTGCGAGATTAAAATATGTTCTAGCATATTAATTGGAGGAATTATAACTAAAAAATCACAAAATTTGCAAATGTTTTTAATAGTTGATATTTGATCTATACAAAAACTATAAATTTTACTTAACATCGAAAAGAAACTCACCTGTTGCAAATACATAAATAAGAGAATATAAATAAGCATTCAATTCATTAAAGTATTATGAAAATGAATTATATTTAATTACACTTTCAATGTGTACTAAGTGCGCTCGTTTTTATCTTATAATATGGGAGGCAATAATATATAGTTATTCTTCAATTAATTAATTGGATCTGTAATTGCTATTTATATAAAATAATCGCATGATTAAAATAAAACGACTTGTTTCACAACTCGTTTACAGTTGTGAATGGGGTACCGAGCGAACGCGTGTGGTATTTGAATAGAGCGCGTCAAAGGGATTGATGCGGAAGCGGACGTCATATGAGATAAAACGATGGACGATACGAAAGCGCGCTTTTCAAATAATAAGCTTGATATCATCGTGATAAAAAACCGCCGTTATGTAAGCGCTTGCATACTGCAGTATTTTGCAAAGTATTCATCGGAATTAAATTTAAATGACAGTGACAATCGACCACCATAAAGAGACATCGCGTAGTTGAAGTAAAGATTTGCATTGAGAAATCTATGAAAATATCAATTTTTTATGCTATTCTAATAATACTTATCAACTATATGAGGAAATTTCGTTCACTCTATCGTTATACCAAGTAAATCGTCTAATTTTAATATAAACAAAAAAATCTACTCATTTTCTCAAACTTTGATAAATTTTTAAAATTAAACTGTCGTAAGGCCATAATATTTCAGTAAGTTCTAAAAGACCATGATATATATCGCCAAAAAAAGTTCCATAAAAATCGTCTTAAATTTTTTTCAACAGTTAATTACAAGAAAACGGCTCGGTAAATTTTCACCTAAAACTAATCAGTATCATTACCAACTAATATCTTTCGAACAGTTTTTGATTTTTTTAAATCGATTCGGTAGTATAAGCTTAAACGTGGACGAAAAGTTTAGCACTTTTTTCCAAATTACAAAGAAACGGCACACACATACACACACACAGTTTATCCAAATTTGGTCTCATTCGATTCAGAATGGATTGAAACTTCGAGAAAAACATAAAATTAGTGAATGGATTTTTTTATGAAAACAAACTTCTCCTTCGGGAAGATTTTGACCAGAATACTTGATGCTCGTATTGTGGTCGAATGCGTTTAGGCATTTTCAACAGTTTCATCTAATTGCGTAAAACAACTGTATAATTATAAGATATGAAAAAATAAATCCAGTATCAGCGCTAAATTCTCGGGTATTTCTGGTACCTTCTGGTAAATATCGCACGGTGCAATCCATTCCTATATCAGGTACTTTGCGGAGAGGACTCCTTTAGAAAGTTTCGGGCCCTAATCGAGCTTTATATGAATTCTGTAACAATAGAGTGATTTAAAATATCGCACGGTGCCAATCCATTCCGATATTAGAAATTTTGCGGAAATGACTTCTCTTGATAGTTTCGAGCCTTAATCGTGGTGTTGGTGAATTCTGCAAACAAGAACTTTAAATTGTAAAGTTTGGGAAAATGCTTTCATGTTCATGATATAGAAATAGCAGGTAAAAGGCAGTCAGAAATGGAGGATATGAATAATAATAATAAGACAAATTGCAAAAAATTTAGCGATTTGAATTCAATTGATTTGAATACGAAAGGATTATCAAAAGCATCACAAGCTAGTACTAATAATAAAGATAAAACAGTTCATATTGAACAATAAATAAAACCAAATCATTACTGGGAAATGGACAGACAGAAATGGAAAATATGAATAATAATACTAAAAAAAATTGCAAAGAATTTGACGATTTGAATTCAATTAATTTGAATATAAAAGGCTTATCATAAGTATCACTAGCCAGAACTAATAATAATATGAAACAGTTCATTTTGGACAATATATAAAACCAAATCATTACTGGAAAAACCTCTGTCATCAACTTTACCAACGAAATACTCTTTTTATAAACGATAGCCATTGAATATATAGAGTATAAAGGTAATCAATAGAACTACACTTGAAAATAATAGTGGAAGTAAAACAAAAGCAACAACCAATGGTTTCAGCATTCCCAAATATTGCAAAATAGATCATTTTGTTAAAATCTAAAATATGAATGATGAAAATAAGAAGACGTAAGTGGATATTGGTAAGGATTTGAAGATTTGAATTTATTTGAATTGAGTATTGATATACTATTGATAAGATGAAACAGTTCACGAGGAACAATAGTAAATAAAAGTGAAACTAAACACATTAAACTAAATCATTTCTGAGAAAACTAAGCACTTTCCTAACGGATTACTCGTTTCACAATCGACGGATATCGATTCTAAATCAATACAATACGTACGATTTGAATTATTCAAATGCCCATATGCACTTAGGGCATGGTACAAGTTATATGTCCAGTGAACATTTTGCAGAAACCCATTTCCTCTCAGTTACGTAGTGAGTAGTGACCACATGGTAATATGGCGCAACGGAACTAAAGCAACTCTGTTGACTTTTCGCGAATCCCTAGGGCAGTGCCGTCTCTATTTACACTAGACGCTTTGGACTTATGATGTAGAATATATGACGCCGGTTGTTAAGATAATCAAGCAAATGAACCAAGTTTATTCAGATGAAATTATTATTGACTTTTAACGTTTTAAACTATCGACCTTAAAACAAGGTGCGAAACTCCATCAAATAACTCCAAGTTGCTATGGATCTGGATGCTGTAACGCCACAATTAGAAACACCGTTGGGTTGCCGTCTAATAGCGTTTAGAGGTAAATGAATTATAAATCTTAATTGATAATGTTATTTAATCAATTGCCTTCCAATAACATTAGTGAAAATCAAGCTAAAAGATTAAGTTTTGTTCACATCAGTTTATAGATTGCTTAATTCTGATTGCTGCTTACCAGAATGCATCTGCTTATCAGGTATGTATGATCATAACATTGACATAAAATGTCAAATAGATAATTTTTGCTGTAATACTTGCTGATTTATGTTATTATTGCTTAACTGACGTGATGTCATTGCAATAAATGTTTGTCAATACCTAACAAAAATGATCAAAAACATATTCGCAATAATTTAATTACATATTTTTAACTTCCCGTAGAATAAGTTTATTGTAATGGGCCGAAAATCGAAATTGAAAATTTTTACATTTCTCGACGTTTTGAAGGTTTTTGAACATTTTGGCATACCTCAGAAAAAATGGATGTGTGCGTGTGTATGTATGTATGGATACAAATTTCCAGTCACGTTTTCGGGCGCACGGATCAACCGATTTGAATGGTTTAAAAAACATTCGATTCCTATTGATAGGGAGATGTAGTGACCAGATTAGTTTTTGGCAAAGGCAGATCCAGCAGTTACGGAGATAAAAAGCAAAGAGTGCAGAAAATAGACATCGAATTTATGAGAGAACGGAGCATCCGATTTGAATGATCCAAAAAACATTCAATTAGAAATGATTGGTAGAAGTGTTTATTAGTTTTTGGCTAAGGCAGGTCCTGCCATTTTGAAGATACGTAACTAAATGTGTAAAAAATTGCAGTTTTTGAGAGAACTAAGCGGCCGATTTAAATGATTCACAGAACTTTCTGCTTGTTTTAACAAAATAATTGATTTTGGAAAAAAAAATTTTTGTTTCAACTTTTTTTTTCAAAAAAAAATTTTTTTGTATATCGAAAATAATTCAGATTTTATTTTTAATTCTGACTATAGTTTTAATATATGTACTTTAAACAAATAATTTCAGCTTTGCAATTCAGTTTATATAATTCTTCAGTTTTTCCATTATTAGAACAATTTGAAAATGTAACACGTATTGTGTTTTATAATCAAAGTATAATGTTATCCATATAACTATTACATTACACGTTTTCCAAATTTCTTTTATATAATATGTTATTTCTAAAAATAGTTAGTTAAATAATATACGAGAATTAAATCTATATAAGCAGTGTTAACTAACCTTTTTGAAAAAAAAGACTTTTTGAAAAAAAAATTAATTTGAAATATTTTGGAAATTCTGAATTTCATTCAAAGCGATCGTACTGCTTTAACTGCATAGAGACAAAATGTCAAAGCGCGTAAACGCCGCGTCGCCGTCTAACGGATAAACATTGGTACAGAACCCATAGGAATCTCTATAAAATATCTGATAATTTGATGTGCATATGCCTAATAATCATTTTTGACCGCCAAATGGTATTTTTTTACATTTTTTAAAAACTGATTTACCGTTTTTGGCACTTTTTCCCATATCTTCGCAACGGCTAGACCTATCTTTGCCAAAAACTAATTAGCACGTCTCCTTACCAATGCGAATCGAATGTATATTGAATTATTCAAATGGCTTCATCCGTGTTCCCGAAATCGTCGGCGAAAATTTGTATCCGAAAACACGCATATACACGTACACACACATACATCCATTTTTTCTAAGGTATGCCAAAATGTTCAGAAGGTTTTGAAACGTAAAGATATATAAAAATTTTCATTTTCGATTTTTTTACGATTACTATAACTTGCCCTACGGGAAGTTAAAAATAGCAATTATCAGTCAAATACAGCCCCCGCATAACACGGTAACCCCCGCATAACACGGTAGTTACGTTCCAAAAAAGTAGCGTGTTATGCGAAACCGTGTTATACGGAACAAAGAATAGTCCAAAAAGAGGGGTTACATTCCAAATTCCAATTAAAAAAACATGGTACATATTATGATTTTATAATAAATATTGTTATAAATAATTTTTTTTAAAGTAATATACATTACATCAATTTAATTCTTTTTCTTTCTTTTATTAATATTCATCAGAATATAAATAAATTCTATAATTTTTTTTTGATTTACATTATTTGCATATAATAATAGATAGTATTTACCCTAGTAGGTAATTACTATTACATCAATTGATTGCAGATTTTCGGCCCATCACTATAACTTACCCTGCGGAAAGTTAATAGATATTATTGAACTATTGAAACATATGTATAAAATAAATATTTCAAACAGTGTTGATCCAAAAGTTTAACACACTTGCGGACGTAAATGCTATAGCATTCATTTTCATTATAATGCAGAATGATGTGTATACTATAGATTCATCGTGTATAATTATTAAAATTTGATAATCTGAATACCAATATAATGAGAACTTAATACGATGAAAATATAATATGAACATATTATATTTTGATATTGTCTAGACTGGCTGGATAAAACGTGTAATCAAATTTCGGATATCAAATTTTGGTCGATCATTGTATTTCAAGTTCACGCAAAGAAGATTTTGAATAAAATTAGTGCCTATCAATAACACCCACACAAAATAATACTTCATAGTTTATACTACGTATAAAATACCGTGAATTATTGCAGTGTATATCTCAAGTTGTCATCGATCAGGTATGTATGATCATAACATTGACATAAAATGTCAAACAGATAATTTTTGCTGTAATACTTGCTGATTTATGTTATTATTGCTTAACTGGCGTGATGTCATTATTGCACAGTTCGTAAAAATTATATGCACTCCTAGAATTGCAAAATATAAAGTGACAGGTTGCATTCGCAACACAGAAATCATCCGATAAGACTAATGAGTAGGCACATATAGGAAAATTGTACGTAAAACGCCTACTTATTTCCAAGAAGTTCGTGTCAATGATCTTATCTTTATACACAATAATAAAAGACATGATATAAATCATTATTGAAGTCAATAATAGCACTTAAAACATAGCGCACACAGTTGAGTCAAGTTTCAATTTTAATATTATAATGAGATTAGTATGGTAGGGCGGTGCACAAAGGTCCAATTTAACTTTTAGTAATTATACCATCTAAGCCAAATGAAGTACATGATGACATAGAGCATGTATCAAACTATGCTCAGTGAAATTCCCAGCTAACTCCCAATTATATTTTGTTCTTTACTATTTTTCTAAATTTTGTCATCTGTTTCTTTTTACCCCGTGAATGGATTAAATGGTTGAAAATGTTTTTTTAAATTTTAATGGGATTTTACGAAATAATAGCTACATTAATTAATAAAGCGAAATTCAAAGCATATGAGACCATTTTTTACAAAGCTTTCATTATAAATGTAACATATTGATCTGGTACGTTGAGAAAAATAATCATAAGCAGAGGTCGAATTACTATTATTATTATGTAGTTGTTCTAAAACGATTTTTTGTAACTGAATTAATTTTATTATTTACTATTTCTTTTTTTCTACACTTTTGCTAATGTAAAACTATATTAGGTTCATTTCACCCCACCCACATGTTAGATTTTATAGAGGTTATATAAAAAAGCTGTTGTATCTATAATAAAAATAACAATACATCTTATTGTACAATTTCTTTGAACTTCATGCTATCTTGATGACATACGTTAAAATATTTTGAAAAAAACGTTAAAAATAAATTGTTTTGTAAAATATGAAGCATCTGCTATAAGAAAATACTGGCACGATTACATATATCATGCACGTAGTTCTTGATATTTTTATATTTTCACACAACCGGAGAAGTTTAGTAGACTAATCACTTTCATTTTTGATAATTCCAAAGCAATTTCTAATAGCTTGGCCGATCTTTTCACAAACTTAATCACGGCTCTTTCATCAGAATTTATTCCAATAGCTTTTAAGATTGTGAAATTCAAAATTTGACTTACGAAAACGTTGTTGAAAAGTCTAATTTTAACAATGAAAAAAAGTTCCACTTTTTTCAAACTTTGATGAATTTTGTAAAATTAATCGATATGTTGTAGGATCGTAATATGTCGTAATATGTAATATGTTTACTATGTTCTAAAAGATCATGATATCTATCGCCAAAAAAGTCATAAAAATCTTCGAAAAAAAATTTCAACAGTTAATTACAAGAAAACGTCCAGGCCCTAAAAAAACGTCCAAAAAACTACTCCTGTTGATTCCCAAGCAAAATCTTTCGAACGGTTTTTGAATTTTTAAAATTGATTCAGGCTTGCGAACTAAAACGTAAGACTAACATTTTTCACTTTTCTGCTCTTTTCAATGAAAGTTTTGATTGATCGAAGTGCAAAACTGACAAACGCTAATCCTTATTAAGTTACATCGAAGGGCTTTTAAATTTTTGAAATCGGTCCAGTCATTTTTGACAAAACGTCGACAAATGGTCAAAAATCGGCTCACATACACATTCACACACATATACTTTTTCCATATTTGGTCTCATTCGATTCAGAATAGCTTGACAGGTCAAGAAAACAAAATTAGCAATTCGGATTTTTTGACAAAAATAATAACTTATTCTCCGAAAAGTTAAAAATGATTAAATTACTGAAACAATATAAGTATATAGTATTCACAACAATATTCTGAATGTAATTTAAATGACAAATGTAATGAAGTGAAACATAAAATAGATGTAACACTTCTTGCTTTTATTGCCAGACTTTCAATTGACCAAAACATAATAGTTTGATCTTTGCTAGCATAAACCGACAATACAATTTCAATATATACACTGTAATTGAATTGGACCACTCCTAAAAGCCAAAATCTGATTAAATCGTCGTTATCTCATTGCCCACATCAATTTTACATTGGATACGAAGTGGCAAAAAAGCTTAATCGCACACCAACACAGATGACCTACCGAGTATGCGGCAGTCTAGTAAATGTTGTCGTGCAAACCGCGGTCAGAGCGGCCAATCATCTGATTCTACAAAGCGAAAACTACTATCTCCGCTTCAGTACCTCATACAAGTACTGTCCGAGTGCCTAATGAAACAAGTTTGAATGCCGGCAAAGAGATTCTCATACCTTGGGGCGATTTACAATTCTAACGTTGACATTCTAACAATTAGAAAATATTGACGGTGAGAAATTAATATTATATATTCATGGGAAGGAAAGTTATCAACAAATTCCAGGAGAATTGCAAAACAGTTGCCAGTATAAAATATAGTTATAAATTTGATTAGTTTTCATGCACTTGGTAATTAGTGTGGATATGAAAATTCTATAAAATACTTGAATTCAATATGATATAAAAATCAGTAAATAAATTTATTTATAAAAATCAAAATAAACTCACCGAATAGTTTAATAACGCTTTAAGGGTTGTTCGTTTTTTTGTTACAAAAAATGCAAGGTTTTTGTAACTTTCTTCTCGAAATGTCTTTATCATACAGTCATGCGGTTTTTTTTAACAAAAATTAGAAGATCATAGAATATTAAGAATTTTTTTTTAAATTTTTTTTTCGCCCTCATTTTTGAACCAGGGGGCGCCAAAGTGGGCATTGCAAAATTGATCTCTTTTGCTGTGCCACAGATAAATCTGTTAAGCATCGCCTGAAACAAAAAAAAAGAAACTACGTTGAAGAAGAAGGTTGAATCCAGTCCATGATGTTCAAAGAATGCTGATGCATTAAAAAGGTCACGTGCATGAGGTATTATAATGAAAAAGAGAGCAGCTGGCATACAATAGCTGCCAAAAAGATGAAAAAAACGGTTTCTGAGGATCATACATATAGAGATATATATAATTATAACTTCGTCAAAAAAATAGATATTGAGATGATTTTTTTTTAAATAATTCTAAGGTTTTTAGCTTTCATAATATCAAAAAATTTCAAAACTGACAAAAATAAAAATAAAAACCGAACAACCCCCTTAAAAAAATAGAATAGAAAATTACGCATAACAAATTTTAGTGTCTATAA
This sequence comes from Ctenocephalides felis, assembly GCF_003426905.1. Lineage (NCBI taxonomy): Eukaryota > Metazoa > Arthropoda > Insecta > Siphonaptera > Pulicidae > Ctenocephalides > Ctenocephalides felis. The sequence goes on along the minus strand of NW_020537324.1, from coordinate 47,618,303 downwards.
ACATACTATAATTCATATTTTGTTAATAGCAATCTTAAATACATGGTCTTTCAGCTGTGTTGCTAACTTACATTCTCATCTCTTATTTCCTTCCATAAAAGACTATATATAAGAAATGTATATGTATTTCTATAAGTTTTAATAATTGTCTTCTATATTTAATGCAGCAATGACTCGAAAAACTATATTCACTTCAGATTATATTTGAGATCTATAACGAGGTTGAAACTAGTTGGTGCTATCCCTTGTCTTTACGGACTACACTACGACTAACTCTATAATTAACAACGTGACCAGTAAATACTTACTTTTATAATTTTACTTCGCTTGCCTGATATTAGTACGTTTAAAAATGTGTCCAAAGATACATACATATACACGTATTACACAATACTATATACGTACCTATATGTTTATGTATATAAATATAAATTTTCAAAGCTGTTTCTAGATATATTTATATACATCTAGAGCGCATAAATTTGTTGTGTAATATGTTTTATGTATCTAAATTTAGATATTTTTTTTCAAACTAAGGAATGTCAAATATTTGAAAGAAAAAGTTTAATAGTTTTATTCAATATAGTGGACATTTATCAATTATAGTAAGTTTATAGACACGTTTATAGACACAGGCGTCCATTAATCACGTAATCAATTTTCTAACGATTTTCGAACTCCCCCTTTCCCTTGTTGATACGTGGTGATATTCAAAATAACCCCCCTACAAATATCACGTATTTTTTAGTTACGAAGAAAAATTGTAAATTTTTTGTTTTTTTTGAAAACTTTAGGATTTTTTTAAAAAAATCTGATAAAAAATAAATACGCGTAATATCATACTAAAGCCCTCCAAATCGTTTAATTTTAGAAAATCAGTTACATTTTTTATAGTTTTCAATGGTTAATATTTTTTCATAAAATTCTCATAGCATTTATCTTGTAATAATTTTTTTAAACTAAACCTGAAAATTGATTTTTTATTTTTTATAACATTTTTATGTAACTATATATTTTTATATTGCTATTTTTATATAACATGTAAATTCAATGTTTTAGTTTTTTAAATTAAACCATTATTTTTATTAATAATAATAAATGTGATATTATATATATATATATATATATATATATATATATATGTAATAAATGTGACAATTCAAATTTACTTCTTCTTATTCATCAAATCAGTTGACAACCTCAACTTGACTTTTATAAGAACAAACTTCATTTCACCAACTTTCAATGAAACAGTTATTTCAACTATCAGTTTCTTAACGTTGCCAGCGTTGAATCGTTAAAAATAACTATAGTTGAAAAATAACTAGTTATTTAACTAGTTGACGAAACCCCGATAACCGTTTCGTTTCGTTGACGGCAAAACCGTCAACGACCCACCTCTAGTGCACACACACATGCTGCATCTGAAAATAAAAAATGTGATATAAAAATAATCATTTTCCTTAGCAAGTAATCTCTGTAGTTCAAAGTACCAACAGTTTAGAATCGCAGATGACTGTCCTCGTGGTTGAACAAACGACAGGACAGTAATACACCTGACATCGCGAGATCGGAGCATGTACACAGCGCTGTGATTTAATGGCATGGCACGAATCGCGGCGACGAGTCACGACCGCGGTTCAACAAGCTGTGAGGACATAGGCAGCTGTTCCATGATCGTGTGAAATTGGATTCTTATCACAGACCTTATAATACATAATAAATATATGTGGTCTTATGATTTGTATACAATCATATATTATATTGATCACCACTCCAAATTAGTAAAGACATTCATTTAGTACCAACTATGTTACTGACAGACATGAACTCTAAGTAAAGCCGGCAAAAATTATCTGGTCAGTTTTGCAACGTGGTGACGAATGGAAAAAATAAAGTACACACAAGATAACAATTGGAGAAGTCCTGAGCAAAGTTGGCAAAGAAAGAACTCTACTGAGCACGATCCTGAAAAGAAATGAAAACTGAATAGGGCCCTTCTGCAAAAAGAGTGGTTCCTACAGGACGTAGTCGAAGATAAAATAAAAGAACCAAAAGGATTGGAAAGAAGAATACTGATGATTTATGTCTTAAGAGAGAAGAGAAAATATAGGGAACTGAAAGCCGAAACACGGGACCAGGATGGATGGAAGGCGACGTTTGCGAAGGAAAATGCATAAAAGTGTACAAAAAGTGAATAATTTTTATAAAATGGTAATGGAATAATAAACATGCGAAGGAAAGATAGGCATTGATTTGTGAAACTCTCATTGGGTATGCCTACGCGCATGCTACTATTTGTTATTAATATGTTATAATATGTTAAAATCAGTATTTGAAAAGGCTATCAATGATTAGCAAAAGATAAATGTTGGTACCGTATTAGCTAAAATAGCAATAATTCACTGTGAATGAGATAAAAACAAAAACGATTTATTCCAATATTCATTAGGGGAAAGTCCCCGAGTACCGGACACCTAAGGTTATTTATAAATAAATCAAAAAATATTTTACGAAATGTTTACTAAATTATAACTTATGTTAGATAACACAGTTAGAAATCAAACTAAATTAACAAAAACGCAACTTTTAACAAACAATAATTAATACCATAAATCAAACATTGGTAACACAAAATATGGTTTTGAAAAGTGGCACCTAGTACCGGACATTTCAAAATAACTTGCATTGAACACATATGTAGCCATCTCCACACTCTGGAATGTCTGCACTTGTGTATTTGACGAATATTCTATGATATTGCAAAAAAAATCACTATTTATCCACCCTTTTGGTTGGGCCACGCCGATGCTCTCGGCTGGAGCATTCATCATAAGATTTTTATTCTTTGACTTGGAAATACGAGAAATGGCGGAACAAAATTAAATAATAACGTCAATTCTCACAAAAATATCAATATGTTTACCGTCCGGCGCTAAGAGGCGACTTAGTGTCATGCGCTGAGGGACAGACATTTTCGTTCATTTGGTGGTATCAACTAAAATTGTTTAAAAGATCTAATAATATTCTATCATTTTAAGGATAAAAATCAAGTACTACTTTTATCTTTTCATACCACTCAAATGTAAATGCATAAATATACTAGAATTACTTCAATTGATATTTAGGTGACGCCGTGATTTTGCGCCTAAAACAGCAAACGGTTGCTCTCGCCGTGGCCGTGTGCGTCATAGGCGAGGCTCGGCGTGTGTTCCTGTATCTGTGTGCCTCCCGCGCCCCTTTCATTTGTATTTTGAAATGGAAAGATTTATACTCGCTTGAATAATACGTGTTAAATAAAGTGTCCGGCACTAGGTGCATTCTGGCGCTACGGGACTTTCCCCTACATATTGAGGTACATAATAATCATAACTAGAATAAGTATAGTTCATATTATAGTAAGGGAAACTAGTGGCTGCTTCTTGTAACAGCGTTTTGTTTATTAATACATCTTGATATCCACTGAATATATTTCTACGAAATTTAGCTAGATAGATGGTTTCTAGCTATTTCTCTACCAAATGAATAAAAATAATTTCATTTTTTTTTTCATTATCATCCTTCTTTACTAAATTTTATTCTTTGATTATTTCCAAGAAATTTTACTTGCTTCGTAAAGTTATTATTCATCAAATCTAATAATATAAAATTATAAAAGAAATATACATAAAACAATTATATACATATACGTAAGACTAGACTTTAAGAGATAGTGTAGATATTATGTAATTTAGTATATGGCTAATGTACTAGCTTATAAAGCCAATAAATCATATATAAAAAAAAGTTATTTTTTCATACATCAGTGCAAACTATAATAAATAGATAAAATATATAGTTTCCTGTAGCACAATTTACATCATACAAACTATAAATTCGCAACTTTCCTCGGTTGAAACTGTATTAAATTATTGTATATTACAACTAGCCTCAATTTTTTTTAACAAACTCTACAGATCCCAGGTGTTTTTTTACAATAATCAAAATAACTATAAATAATTCAGCAATCTCAAAAATTGTTACACATTATCAAAGATTAATATATAAAATTTGAAATTAGTCGATAATATATATAATAATATAATAATAACACAAACCGAAATTTTATATTACAAACATGTCAAAAATAACGGACTTGCACAGTTCTGTATATTGTGTCGGCCTGCGGAACAGTAGCTAATGAATATTATGCAGATCAGTTTATTTATCTAATTGAGACAAAAAAATATTTTACTATCGATCTTATTATAAAACGCCTGTTACTACTTAACTCTCTTACATAAAGATCCTAGCTATCCTATATATTGTACTATATATTTCTCAATTTTGCTGTCATACGAACTTTTATCAACCTGCATTTTACAAACAATCAAATCAGCACAGATCATAGAAACAAGCCCTTATTCGATAGTTTTACAATTATTGTGGTATTAGACGCACGGGCATGGACTTACGCGGTCCGCGCGCGTTCTGGCTGCTCGCGATAATCGACCGGAAAACACGTGTCGACAACCGATCGAAGCGGTTGTCGTAATTCACGATGAAAAGCAACATTGCAAATAAGAAATGCATTACTCAGTAACAGATATTATTTTTGTTGAAAAGACTGTACAAATGTACTGATTTAATAATAAATTTTTACAACAAAATTTGTAATAAAAATTTGAGTTCGAATTAATTCGTATCGCAACTATTTTCTGAGTTAACATATTCACTTTTATTTTTTATTACAATTACTTTTATTTTTTATTGTAATGAAAAATAAAAGTAAATATATTTACTCAGAAAAAAAGTTGCCACTCAAGATTTAATTTTATAATGGTATGAAAAATAAAGAAAAAGACATATCTTTAATATTGCAATGAAATAAACATGTTTTTTTTTCAAGAATCCGATATTTTTTAAATCTATACCTTCCAAAGAATTTATTAACTTCCCATAGGGTAAGTAATTTTTTTAAAATATTTTTATGTTTTAACCCATTCTGAACAATTTGGGATACATTAGAAAAAAATGATGTATGTGCTTGGGTGTGTATTTATGTATGTAATTTAGTTTTAGAGAGTCCGATTTCAATAATTCAGAAAACATTTACTTGTATTGAAAAAGGGAAGCGGTTTCGGAGATTCAATAAAAAATGTAAAAAAATACCATTTGGCGACCAGAAATAAACATTAGACATATGCACATCAAATTGTAAGATATTTTATAAAGATTTCAATTATAAGTATAAATTCTATGTACATTTTTATGGGTTACCAATGTTTATCCGTCAGACTAAGATGCGGCGCTTACGCGCTTTGATATTTCAATTCTAAAACAGCTGAATATGAACAAAAATTCAATTTTTTTAAAAAGTCAAAAGTTTTCCAAAATTTCAATATTCTCAAAAACATATTTTTTCAGCTTTCAAAAAAAAAAAAATTAAATGTTCTTTTTTCGTTCCAGCAATTTTCCTTAAAGCATATGATGTCATGCACTATTAATGTTCAAATAGTAATTAAAATTTTAATAGAATATAGCACCAATTTTGGCATATTAACTTGTTTTTTTTTAGACTTTTTAAATCGATGTGTATTTTACACACATATGCATAATATAATATAATTCAGAATCAGAAATAAAAATATGCAATAATATTAAAATATAGTTGAGTTATGAGAGAAATAAATATATAAATTAGTTGAGTGTTACTAACAAATGCATTTTGAATAATTTTTATTTCAAAAATTGATATATCTCAGCCTTTATCGGGAGAATATAATCTACTTGAAATGGTAATTGAAGTAATAAGTGGCAATGAGAGTGTCAAATTTTTAACTTAAAACATTTTACTTAATAGCGTTTGAACAGCATTCAGTTGTTTCTTCTCTATATGATAAATTTTATTATTATAATTTCTGTAATAGGGCAAATATTTAATGTTGTAGCAATGCCGGATAAGCGTCATTTTCACTTGGAAACATATTGCTATCTAATATGTTCCAAGTGAAAACCGATATCACAACTGCTTGGCATCAGGCTGTTAGAAGCGGGTATTGAGCCCGGGACTTCAGATTCAGATACAGTCACTTTTACCTCCGAGAGAGCCCAATAACGAGCGACTTCAATATAATGAAAATATTGTTACTTTTCGTATTAACAAAATCAAATAATATTACATCTTACATCATAATATAGTATATGATGCATTGGTGCATGTACATGCGGTTGACCAAAATGCACGTGCCAATCAATGTCAAAAATGCAAAAAATATCTAACTGCACTTCTACAAGTAAGAAAAACTTCGAAGAATATGTGGTTATGGTGGAAAATAGAGATCAATAAATAACACATAAAACAAAAAATACCAAAACCAAACTTAAATAAAATTTTTCAAACATTTTTATTAAGAATTTCAAGCATTTTCATTAAGAATTATAATAAATATTAAGAAATATTTTAAGGCATTTATTTAAGAATCTGCACACGTAGATTTTTTCCAGCGTATTTCAACTGCCTGACAACAGGATTCTAAACATACATAACTAACTTATAAAACACTTTGATATAAAAAAATAATATCATTCATATGATTATTAGTAAGACAAGTATATTATTTATGAATATGAAATTGTTTTTTGTCTTTTTTTTCACCCTTGCGGTTTGAATAGTTGAAATTACTTAAACATGGTATATGAAGCATTTGCAGTATGTATTTATTAAAACGTACGTATTAAAATATAAAATTTTGTCAAATATGTTAGACATTATCCTATCTGAAAATAAATGAATTAATTGAATTTCTTCCAATTAAATCTTAAACTAGTGGTATATGGCATCGTGCGTTAAGGAAAATTGCTGGAACTTCCCGTACCGTAATAAAATATTCGAGGAATATTAAATGTTTTCAAATAATTTATTGTAAATACTCTAACATTGTCAAATAATTAATAGAATTTTACAAACTTAATTGCAAAGTTATTTATTTGAAATATTTTTGATAATCAAAAAAAAAAAATAGGAAATTAAAGAAAAAAAAATCCAAAAGCAATCGTTTCGTGAACACAAGCAGAAAGTTCTATGAATCATTCAAATCGGATGCTTAGTTCTCTCAAAAACTGCATTTTTTGCCCATTTAGCTCAGTATCTCCGAAACGGCTGAACCTGCCTTTGCCAAAACCTAATCACCATTTTCCCCGCCATTACGAATTTAATGTTTTTTAGATCATTCAAATCGGACGCTACGTTCTCTCAAAAACTCTATTTCTATTTTCTGCACTCTTTGCTCCGTATCTCCGTAACGGTTAAACCTACTTTTGCCAAAAACGAATAAGCACGTCTCCTTATCAATAGGAATCGATTGTTTTTGAACCATTCAAATCGGTTGATCCGTGCGCCTGAAAACGTGGACGACAAATTGTATGCATACATACATACACACACACGACCATTTATTCCGAGGTATGCCAAAATGTTCAGAAACCTCTAAAACGTGAAGATTCGCAAAAAAATTCATTCTCGATTTTCAGACCATTACTATAACTTACCTTACGAGAAGTTAAAAATTATGTATTTTTCATAGCTCATAAGTTAATCTAAAAGTTAATAATAAGTTATAATTTTTATTATTTAGAATAATATGCGACAAAAAGAATATATTAGTTAAAGTAAGAAGTTAAAGTAGAAATCAAAAACCACCTAGCTTAACAAATAATATTATAAATGATTACAGCAAAACATACACCATTCAAGTAGATGTAAATTCATAAAACCATTCGCAACGCTCATTAATATGTTAGTTACTTTACGGATGATTAAACCCAACGAGCACAAATACCGTGCCAAGATGCAAAAAATAGAATTTATGAAATAAGATATTACGATCTTCAATCAAAACGTACCTAATTGGAAAATAAATGCTACAGTACTATATATAATAAGAAGTAGATCATTATGTTCTTTCCAACAAATAGATTAAATTACTTTCATGTAGTAGGTATAATCAAGAGCAATGATTTAAGGACTGACTGATAATATGAATTCAACCAACACCTGAACCGGTGTTATCGGTCATTTTATTTGATAGCTTGTCGAAGAAAATTTTATCTTTTATACTATTGAATCGTAATTACATTTGGAGAATATTTAATATTAAAATTAAATTAACAACTAGAATATAGTTTAGATTGGAACTATTTATTCTGATAGTGATTTTTTAAAGTGCTTTCCCCGAATAAAGAAAGCTCTACTACATAAGTAATTTTTGCAAATTTGATATGTATACAATAAAAAGATTAATACTCTATTATCAATGGAAATCAAACTAGTGGTGTATAGCATCGTGCCTTAAAGCAAATTGCTTGAACTTTTCGTTCCAGCAACATTAAAAAGGTTTTTTAGAAAACTGAAAAAGTTAGGTCTTTGATAATTTAGAAATTTTTGAGAAAAATTGACTTGTTTTGAGAATTTTAAATCGTTTTTTTTATGTTTTGAGATTTTTGAACTTTTTTCAAAGCATTTGAGCTGCGTTAACTGCTTTAGACGAAGTATCGAGGTGCGTTAGCGTATGGAACTCAAAGACTTTTAAACATTTGTTATGAAAAATTTATTAACAAAACTTATTATGAAAATCTCTATAAAATAACTGATAATTTGGTATGCATATGTCTAATGATCATTTTTGACAACCAAGTAGCATTTTTTTTATTTTTTTCATTGAATCTCCGAAACCGGTAGATCAGCCTTGCCAATAATTCAATCAGTTCTTGAATTCGGTAATACAAGTACAAAATGTTTGTTGAATCATTTCAATCAACGCTCTATTCTCTCAAAAACTCAATTGCCGTTTTTGGCATTTTTGCCCCGTATCTTCCAAACGGCTGGACCTTTTCGAAAAACTAATCAGCACGCCTCCTTGTCAATACGAATCGAATGTTTGATATCCAAACAGGCTGATCTGTGTTATTGAAATCATCGACGAAAATTTGTATCCGAACACACATACACACACAAATAGATGCATGTATCCATTTTTTCTAAGGTATGCCAAAATGTTTAGAAACCTTTGAAAAGTGAATATATTCAAAAACTTTTCATACGGAAAGTTAATAATTGACTTCATTTATAAAAAATATTAATTGTTTTATATGATTAAGTTCTCAAAGGGTAAGAGATATTTTTTTAAAAAACCTCTATTTCGAAAGAAACAGATATTTGTTTAGTTATACATAAGTGCTTATAGGTGTTTGGAATGCAATTTTTCTACCATATTATTTGTTTTAAAAGCTTCGATGCTAACTTTCATAATAAACAATTTGAACTAATTGTATGAAAAAATCTACGCTTCTGTTCTAACATGCATAAAAATTATAACTACTTTAAAATAATACAAATTCAGTATATTTATTATATTTTCAGAATTGAAAAAAAGTGTTAAATATTTAGATTGCCTTTATCTGTTTATATTTGAGTATGTATGTATGAATTTGAATACGATTGACTATTTTAATTAATTTATGAAATGGTTTATATCAAATATTACATTTAAAATAAACTGAATAAATAATACAGACGGGATTCATACGTGCAGCAGATATATTTTCACGTATATTCTACATTAAGAAATTAACCGGTAACAATTTAAAAATATTTGAAAATAAAAATATATATGTAGGTTAAATTAAAATCATATTATGAGAATCATACATTATAAAGAAAGTAAAAAAAAGATTTTTGTAATAGCTATAGAATAATTCAGCCGTTTATCAATAAAACCTATATTCTATGAAGAAAATGATCTTCACACGGGAATTATTTTAGTCTCTTGTTTATTAATTACAACGTATCACTTCTCGTATGTATTAATTTATGCATATGATAAAATCAAATGTTTGCTTATAGGAAATATATATTGCTGTTAGAGTTGTTTGCCAGATGTTAACGTACGAATAAGAAGACCTCTGTATTTTTCTGTGACACCAACTTATCTTCGAATCGATTATAATTGGTTTGTATTCCAAACGATCTGTCTTAATGACAACGATTTCTTCACTTCCGCCTTTTACAGTTTATTCAGTTTGCCAGACCACACACGCTCTGATGTGAAACGTGTTAATCTGGCTAATTACACTGCAGAAAAATATTTGGAACCTAAATAACTATTTTTAGTTATACAAATTTATAAATAACTAGTTAAATGGAGTATACATATGAAAGCAAGAGCTAATGATTCCGATCCTGCTTTAAATAAATCACAGTTTGTTATTATGATAATAATATTACAAATGTCTTAATAATAAAAATATTAGAATTGTTTCATGAAATAAACAATAATTCAAATAAGCCATTTAAAATTAGTGGTCTTATTATCCACCTAGCTTATTTTAAAATTAGGTGGATATATCACGAAGTTTGTAATTCAAAAATAGTAGTGTTAAGGCATCTTGTCTTAAGCAAAATTGTTGGAACTTCCAATACCGTAATTTAAAATGTCTAAAACCCCAGAAAAGATTAGACTCTTTTTTGAGAATTTTGAAAAAATTGAAATATGTTTTTTGTATCGTTTAAATCGGATGTCTCGTTCTCTCAAAGCCTTAATATCCATTTTCTGCATTCTTTGCTGTGTATCTTCGAAACAACTGGACCAACTTTTGCCAAAAACCAATCAGAACGTCTGCTTATCAATATTAATCATTCTTTTTCTAATAATTGAAACCGGTTAATACGGGCTCCTGAAAACGTGGACGAATAATTGTATCCATACATACATACATACAAATATATAACCGCTCACACTCTCATCCATTTTTTGCCACAATTGGGTAAGCCAAACTATTCAGAAATCTTTGAAACGTAAAAATATCCAAACTTTTCTTTTTTTGATTTTTAGACGTTTACAATAACTTACCCTAAGGGAAGTTAAAAAAGTTCTATATGTTGACCCTAAGTTTTGTGAATGAAAATTTCCATCATGGGGAAATTTATGTTACAAATAGTAGTAATAGTCACAAAAATTGATCATTGACTCATACTTATACTATAATTAATATCACAATGAAAGATGATTGCAATTGAAATTATTAATTTTGCACTAGACATAAAAATATTTAGTTAGCTGCTTTCAATATTTTTGAGGAGCTAACGCTTAGCAAAACTAACGTCGTTTTACATTACGTTGTCCTTTGTAGACAAAATAGATTGTCGATTCTGTGGCAGTCCAATTAGAAGGGCACCATGGCCTATATTATATTCAAAGGCATTGGAAATTATTGCTTCCATTGTGAATACATTCTCGTTATAAAAAAGCTCAAATTTAAAGCACTCTTGTTATTAGATAATACATATTCTGACCCCATAAGCATAGAGAAAATTTTTGAAGAGGATTAACAAAAACAGAGGACCGAAACAAATTCTAGTCCTATTTTAGGAGAAGTTTTTGGCCGAAAGAAATCATGGTTGAGGCCAATAGAGAAGGAAGTAATAGAAGAAAAAATGAAGAAATTCAGGAGCTAGGGAAAAGAAGGAAGCAGAATCTTTCTTCTGAATATAACCGTTGAATGACTTAAGTAATATGTCTGTTTATTTTAAATGTCTTAGTTCCATATACAATATAGTTAATTTAGACTGCTACATTTCATATTACAGAACGATTTAATTTTGGTAGCATTACTATAGAATATCGTTTCACTTAACAAACTTTCTTTCGGGACGAATTAAATACGTTATGCGATGCGTCGCTGCTTTTCAAATCTTAACTAAACTTAAAGACAAAAAGCAACTCTTCACATGTTCGCAAAACCTTGTATTCCATGGTTTGTTGCCATTTAGATTTTTTTACGAACTTGGACACGAGTAACGAAGTGTTAATCGTTTATGTATTCGCACATTTTGCGACCGCAGGCAGAAAACAAACATAAGTGAAACACGTTAAACTAACAATAATATTTAGTCCGACCTCCGGAGAGATGCACTAGCTCGGGGCACGTGTGCGTTTAAGTACTCGTACGCAATTAGCGCCGATGAGTGATTAGCAATAGCCGTTTCTTACTGAAGTTCGAATGAACTAGAGTAACTAGACCGTGTGGGTACCTTAACCGACATGATAGATTTATTTTACAAATATATAAATCACTATTAATAATAATCGAATTGAAGAATCATAGATATAAAACATTTGAAATTTCAATACTGAAATTTAATAAAAACAGCTTTGAAAAATGTAAATTCTTGATTTTTTTTTTGAAAACTGATTGTTTTGATATTTATTTATTTTATTTTTTGTAAATTTTAAATTTTTTTGAAAGTTTGTGATATGCATATTCATTTCGATTGATTCATACTGTCAAAAATATTTTTGACTGGATATTTTTTTATCTATTTTTCTGATTCTCTGAAACCGCTGGACCTGTTTTTGCAAAAATTCAATCAATTCTTCAATTCAACGTCAATACAAGTGAAATGTTCTGTCAAAAACTTAATGTCTATTTTCCGCACTTTTGGCTCTGGCTGGACCAACTTTTGCCAAAAACTAATTAGCAAGTTTTCATTATTAATAGATATCGAATTCTTTTTCGAATAATTCAAATCGGTTCATCCGTGCTTTCAAAAATGTGTGTGTACGAAAATCTGTATTCATACACACACTTACATTTATTCTAAGATAAGTATGCCAAAACGTCCAGAAATCTTCAAAGATACTATAACTTACTATACGTGAAGTTAATAATAATACCAAAAAATCGAACATGAAATATTGACATACATAAGCAGATATTAATAACCACACCCATTTCATTTGAAGCCAATAATAAAAATCCATTTGCAACTTAGGTGTCTTTGTTATTCTCTTGTAAATTGTATACAAGTAACAGTAATTATTAAAAGAAATCGAACAAAAAAACTTACTTTGGACTCTTTGAAAGCAATTCGATCTACAGATTACGTTAACGTAGCGCGCTAACTCAATGCAATAATGGCAACTTGTTTGAACAAACATACTTTATATTTCTTACTTTGAACCCTATCTCATAATTTGTATAGTTTAGCAGTTATGATTACTATCACTACTATAACTTGGCACAGCCGTTGCCAGTCTTCCCAGTTATGTAAACATACGTCGATGAAATTATTCTTTCAATTGAATTTATTGAATTCAATAAAGTGCAAAAATAGTTGTCTAAAATACACAGTGAAAACAATGTAAAAACCCTAAAAAATTAAAGCCCATTCAAATAAAACTAGATAATTATTAGTGTCCCTTTCCAAAGGTCACTAAACATTTTGGCATACCTTAAAATTTTAATAATGAGAACCAACCATTAACCACGTGAGCTAGTTTTTAATGATTTTTGGACGCCCCTTCCCCTTGGTGAAACGTGGTGATATTCAAAATTACCCCCTCTTCCCCACCAAACATCAGGTGTATTTTTAGTTGCGTGAAAAAACTAATTTTTTTTTTGAAAATATTTGAATTTTTTTAAAAAAATCAGTTAAAAAATAAATTCACATGGTATCTTATCATACCCCTCCCTCCCCTGCGTGATATTTCGTGATTTTTTGTCAAACTCCTCCTCCCCCTAAAAACCTCACGTGTTTAATGATCGCCCCCCAAGTAGTTTGGGCGCGGCGCTTACGCGCTTTGATATTTGTTCTCTGCGCAGCTAACACAGCGTGATTGCTTTGAAAAAATGTTCAAAATTTTCAGAATATTAATTTTTGTAGGTACGGAAAGTTCCAGCAATTTCCAGAAACTGAATAAAATTATACTATGGGTTGCTAACAAATTGAGAAGTTCATTTAAATATGAGACTTGAAGTAGTCACTAAAGTCTGAAGGAAAATATAACAAAACAAAGTATAGGAATCAATAAAATAGAACGAATCTGTAGTCGTTCGTACAATGTGTCTATATATCATTTGATACAATTGAAATAATTATTCTCTCGTTTATATGCCATTATCAATAATTTAATCTAGTGATTTAGTACCGATAGATCTAAATGCGCAACAGTCCGAGATGTGATGGGTGTGTTTTCTCATGTATGGAACGACTGCACTTTCGCACAATTCATTCTTCTAAAAAAAAGCTAGTCAGCATCGTTCCTTTTTAATTTGTGTTACGCACTGGTTTTGTCAAGAAACAATGCTTTGCTTTTACTATAATTCATTAAAAAATAAGAAAATCAAACTATGCCAGAAACTTGCTTCAAGGTAAAATAATAATACTCATTGAATACAATTTACATGTCGGATGGTTGATGAGTTTCGTTTAACACAATAATATTCCAAGAACTTGCACACACCTTTATGGTAAATTAACTGGTTTCTAATGAGTTTATATATGATTCTAGTTGAAGGTAGATACTAAAATAGATTTCATATAAATAAACTTATACGCAATAAATTTCAATCTAACATAAAAAAATTAAAGCATTATCATACATATGTTTTAATTATTAACTTCCCGAAGGAGAAGTTTATGTTTTCATCAAAAAATTCGAATTGCTAATTTTATGTTTTCTCGACGTTTCAAGCCATTCTGAATCGAATGAGACCAAATTTGGAAAAAGTATGTGTGTGTGTGTGTGAACAGATTTTTTGCCGTAAATCGACGTTTTCTCAAAAACGGCTGGACCGATTTCAAAAATTTAAAAGCCATTCGATGTATCTCGACGAGGACTAGCGTTTCTAAACGACGATCGGCCGAGCCGTTTCTTTGTAAATCGCAGAAAAGTGAAAAAAATTTCGTCCACGTTTTAGGCCGCAATTCTAAGTCAATTTGGAAAATTCAAAAACTGTTCGAAACATATTGGTTGGGAATCGACCTGATTAGTTTTTGGTAAAGATCGTCCGGGCCGTTTTCTTGTAATAGAGTGTTAAAAAAAATGTTTTTCGACGATTTTCATAATTTTTTTTTTCACGGTAGATACTATCGTCTTATAGATCATACTAAAATATTACGGTCCTACGACTAGTAGTTTAATTTCAAAAAATCGTCAAAGTTTTCAAAAATTAGCGTCATTTTTTTGACGTTTGTCAAAATTAGAACTTTCATCGACGTTTGCTCAAAAACGCTTGAACTGATTGCATAAATTTAAAAGCCAATCGATGTATTTTAATGTGGATTATCTTTTCTCAATTTTGTGCAGCGATCGGCCGAGCCGTTTCTTTGTAATTCGAAAAGAAGTGTTAAACTTTTCGTCCACATTTAACCTCATACTACCGAATCAATTTTAAAAAATCAAAAACTGTTCGAAAGATATTATTTGGGAATTGTACTGATTGGTTTTAGGTGAAAATCTACCACGCAGTTTTCTTGTAATTAACTGTTGAAAAAAAAAATTGAAGCCGATTTTTATGGAACTTCTTTTTGGCGATATATATCATGATCTTATAGAACTTACTGAAATATTACGGCCTTACGGCAAGAAGTTTAATTTTAAAAATTCATCAAAATTTGAAAAAATGAGTAGTTTTTTTATGTTTGTTAAAATTAAAATTAGATGATCTACTTGGTATAATAATAGAGTACTTGGTCTTAATCAACATACTAAACTATTAAAGTCCTGCGGAAATTGGTTCAAATATAAAAATTGTTGATTTTTAAAAATTTGCTTTTAGAAAATAATCCGAGTTAACATGTTCATTCGTTTTTAATTATGGGTAATAAATCCACTCAGAATACTTTTAATCTCCCATAAATTGATTCATTTTTTATTGATTAAGTAGATTATTTAAACATATCGGCAAGTTCATGTAACTCGCCTCAAGGCTAATTACCAAACCAATTAGTTTTATTATTTCATTGACTTTGTTTAGTAAAATTCGCTGAAAACATTTTTCCACGATTAAGCTTTTGATAAAATATTTTGTTCTTATACACGAAAAATTCTCAAAAGTATAATAATAAGCAGTAACAAGAATAATTTGAAATAATTAAATGATGTTGTTTTGAAGAATGACTGAGCATCATAGCAAAACTTTATTTCTATGTGATGAATAAATTTTGGAGTCATTCCAAACTTGTAAACTTTGTAAAACATGAAAGTAGATTGGCTTAAAGTAATAAAATTTATTAATAAAATTAAAATAAATATTGATAATTGAAATAGGAAAAGAAAAAACATTGGTCATTTTTTTCATCATTTTCATATGATTTCATCCTTTGAAATGATTTGGTCTCATCTGACATTTTGAAAAAAAAAAAAAACATGAATTCCCCATCTAATAAAAGTATTCGCTTAAGCAAATGACTTATAAATTTAAAAACTTAATAAAAAAATTAATAATATTATATGCAATTATATACAAAAAAAGGCTTTGAAAATTTCAAATTGAGAAGTCCAAGTTTTTCTTTAACTTCAATTACTTTTTCTAGTTCGAGTACATTGTATGGATTTCAAAACACGGCAAACATTAGTAATTTCCTGTAGGGTATATTATAGTAATCGCAAAAAATCTAAAATATTTTTTTTATATATATCTTTACGTTTCAAAGATTTCTGATCATTTGGCATACATTTAGAAAAAATTGATGTATGTGTGTGTATGTATATGTGTTTTTTTTGTATAGCATGTATATGTGTGAGTGTGTGTGTGCGTGCGGATATAGAATTTCGTAGACGATTTCGGGAACAGAGTCAACTGATTTAAATAATTTTAAAAAGAGTGCGTGTAAGGTTCACACGCGATTGAGGTAAAACTTACTTGCTACTGTACAAAATTTCATTTAAGTAAAAATAAATACATCATATAACAATTTTGAATGATTTTTATTAGTAATATGGTAACACTCGTGATGCACACATATATTATAGTACAGGAGCCAGCAACGTTTTCAAAACAAGCATTTTAGTCAGGCTGGTTTTTTGGTATGTGGTTCTTGGTGCTCTCTCGGTTAGGGTTTGGGCCGTCTGGCAGCTGGAAGTGGTTGCGTTAATTAGTGCGCAGCCAATTTGTACAGCACGATTTCAAAATTTTGAAAGCATTTTAGGCAGTCCAATTTTCGTTGTTTTGACTTCGAATAGGTTCACCAGACTCAAATTTTTTGTTGCCAGACATTTTGGGCGCTGCTAAATATGTGCCAGACGCCAATTTATTTATTAATTTTTTTAAAAATTCAAATCATTTTAGTCCGTCTGAAATTTTAGTATTATGTTCGTTAAGGGTAAAAACACGTAAAATTAATTTGCCAGACGTTTCTGCGGTTGTTAACCATGCCTGGCAAACAAAAATGTCTGGCAATATGATACAAGTTTATAGCATTTTAGTCAGACAATTTTCATTTTTTGACTTGATTTTTGATTTGATAACTTGAATAAGTTATACAGATTCACATTTTTGTTGCCAGACATTTTGGGCGCTGCCAAATATTTGCCAGACGCCAATTTATTTATTAATTTTTTTAAAAATTCAAATCATTTTAGTCAGTCTGTAATTTTAATATTATGTTCATTAAGGGTCAAGAAACATAAAATTAATTTGCCAGACGTTTCTGTGGTTGTTAAGCATGTCTGGCAACGAAAAAAGTCTGGCAATATGATACTAGTAGACAGAGTGAGACAATCGCCAAATACATTGGCGCGAATGAAACAAAAAACTATTATACTCGTAAGAGCGCAATACGTATACTATTTAAAGTTAGTGCAATTTCAAAAATATTTTCATAAAACAAATAAAATAAAGTTAAATAAAGACTTAATTAGAGAAGAGAGAATAAAAATTGCATCATATTACTCATTTTTTTAATTTTACTAGCTCTAAAAAAGATGTTAATGATTCTAAAATATTGCTGTTAATATTTTCAAAAATTTGACTCGACAGTGGTTAAGTAACATCGTCAATTTTCTAAGAATATCATATATTTTAAGTTTTGCAATGAGAACTGACAATAATCATTATTTTTGTTGTACGCAAATATTTTTTTATCGCTAAGTCAACTGAGTCCAATGACTTTATTTTACATGGTACTTAGCTTTAGCAGCAACTAATAGTAACACATACCTATACTTAATAATACTTGTAATATTACTTTTGCTACCTTACCAGTTCAAGCTACCCCTAGAATAGAATCTTAAAATTCTAGTATATATTTATACAATATATATTGTACAGCAAGCATTCTCCGCTCTTTTTTCTTTCAGCTTTCAGCTGTATATTGAGCAATGTTTTTTTTTAAACAAAGTGTATTTAATAATTCAAAAATTCAAATGGAATCATTTTAGATCAATATGTATCACTATATAATGATAGTCATTCGACCTAGGTCTCTTAAATCAAGATTATAATTGGGAATATTGTTTTTTTAACAACCAATAAAAGCGTTTATTATACAGATTTAATCGTCTTATGGCTTAATGATACAATAATATAGTAATGCAGCTACAGTTTATCTTCCTTCTCATGTGTTGGTACTAGAAACTGGCACATTTATTCAATGTGATAACTGTTTAAGCACTTTGGATGTTATAACACGCCTCGCATTCATTTACACATAATTATTTCGATTAATTCCTTCAAAACAATCAGGTATGCGACCCTCCCACACTGGGACAATAATACTACAATGTGATATATCAAAAGACTCACTAAACTCATCTATCGAAAACAAATCAATGGATTTTTATTTTTCACTCATAATTCACCTTCGATGATGTATTATATTTATAAAGGTTGCATATTATGAGGAATATGAATTTTTTAACTTTCCAGATGGCAATGTGTAAGAAACGGTGATTCTAAAGAAAAATGGTATAAACACAATTTTGCAGAGAAGTTTATAACAAACACATCTGTCTAATACAGTTACTTGATTTTTCTTATGGTTTCTGCCTAGTAAACGTATTGCGCTCTTACGAGTATAATAGTTTTTTGTTTCATTCGCGCCAATGTATTTGGCGATTGTCTCACTCTGTCTACTAGTATCATATTGCCAGATTTTTTTCGTTGCCAGACATGCTTAACAACCACAGAAACGTCTGGCAAATTAATTTTATGTTTCTTGACCCTTAATGAACATAATATTAAAATTACAGACTGACTAAAATGATTTGAATTTTTAAAAAAATTAATAAATAAATTGGCTTCTGGCACATATTTAGCAGCGCCCAAAATGTCTGGCAACAAAAAATTTGAGTCTGGTGAACCTATTCGAAGTCAAAACAACGAAAATTGGACTGCCTAAAATGCTTCCAAAATTTTGAAATCGCGCTGTACAAATTGGCTGCGCACTAATTAACGCAACCACTTCCAGCTGCCAGACGGCCCATACCCTAACCGAGAGAGCACCAAGGACCACATACCAAAAAACCAGCCTGACTAAAATGCTTGCTCGAAAACGTTGCTGGCTCCTATACTATTAGTGTCAACCAATATACACATTTATTTAATCATATTTACAGGGTAAAATATACTTTTAATTCAGGCATTTTTCAATAAATCAAGGTTTGTACTACGCTGTAATTTTAAAATGTTTATTTATCTATGCCGATTTCCTTGTTGATATCGGTGCACATACAACGACAGATTTCTATTTACACAATCGACCCGTATTGAAATGATTTCATCGAGCGCATGACGAACAGTTCGGGCGTAACGGACTTCCGTTGCATTCGTACGGATTTACATCCTAGTCGCGCCTAAAGAAGTTTTACTTTAAAAACATTCGATTCGTATTGATAAAGATATGTGCTGACTAGTTTTTGGTAGTAGGAGCCGTTTTTATTTAAAAAATTTAAAAATCTCAAAAATCGATTTTTTATGAGAAACTGATTTTTATTAAAAAAAAATTTGGCACTAGTTTACTTGTTATTTTTTGGGCGATGTCGTCAAATATGACTTTTATTTTTTCTATATCCAAATTAGCAGCTCAAATATGCGCCTTGCGACAAAAAAATGACAAAAAACACGTTTTTAGGCACTTTTTACAGTGGTGTTACCCTTTAATCTCCTGCACTAACACAAACAAAATTCTCTGAGTAAGTTATTTTGTGATGAAAACATAGCTTGTCCAGATAGAAGCGAATAGACTGGCTAGATATACGATTGCAAATCACAAAGCAATGATATTATCTAACAAATGCGTAGGATATGCAAAAGGAAAGTGTTTGCAAGAAATTACTTATTTTAGATTTATTTGTACATAAATTTATAAACATATTCTTTAGACATGCTTATTCGAGAAAGAGAAAATGAGTACAATTGCATGTAATAAATCAGCATCCACTTAATTTTATTGATGCGTGTTACTGTGTCATAAGTTATCGATAGAAACATGTGTGGGAAATTCATACTTTAAATTTCATTAAAAACTAATATTAAGATTAAGATTGTGACAACAGAAGTTTGAAAATTTGACTCATTGTTCTAATTTTTTTTAGAGTTTAACTACTTTTTGTGGCCCATTTTTTAGAATATTTGTTTTGACGTTGACATCTATCATAAAAAGTATTATCAAAATTGTTCAAATTAGTGGTGTATGACATCATGTCTTAAGGTAAATTTGAATATAATGAATTATATTAGTAATCGAATATTCAAATATTAAATTAATGATCTGGAATATTAAATGTTATTAAAAACGTCAAGATATGCAAAAATGTTCAATTTCGATTTTTTGACGATTACAATCTACAATCCTACGGTAAGTTAAAAAGGTCCTGGAAATCTTTACCAAAACTGTTCAGCACAATTTTAACTGGCATCATTGGAGCAATTTAGGAATCTACGCTGAAATTAGAACGAAGTATTTTGCACTGTTCTGTAAATTATAAAAACGGCATATCGAGTGGCTATTAATTTTTTTTTAAATTAAATCAGTTTATGCGTCTTTGAGAGAAAAAAACACTGGTGAATTTCCAGCTAAAACATATACACAAAATCCAATTTGGTGTCAATGAGACCGAATGACTTGATACAAATAACTTGATAAATAAACAAAAATTTACATATCGGATTTTCCGAAATCAAACTACTCCTTCTATAAGTTAAATATATAAAAAAAATTATTTTAATTAAAAATTATATCAAAAACTATATTTGAAGTATATCCTTAAGTACGATGATACAACGAAATATAGTGAGTATAAATATTATTGTAAAATACATCTTCTATAATATAAAAATGTGTCACAAAATGTGTTGTTAAGCGCATAACTCAACAACGCCTGGACGAATTTGGACATTTTTTTTTTAAATGTTCGTTGAAGTCCAAGAATGGTTCTTACGGCAAGAAAAAAATCGAATAATTGCCGGGAAAACCCTAAAAACAGTCCTTTTCTTTTTCACATATAGACGTTTTCTAACTAAAACGCAGAATCAAACTGAGCTTTATTGCTATTATATAAAGTTCATATTAAATTACAAGCACTCACTATGACACGGAGCAAAAAGGTCCAGAAGACACGGAGCAAAAAGTGCCAAAAATGATAATTCAGTGTTTGAAGTAATGGATTGAATGATTTGATTTGAATTGACGAAATGAAGAATTGATTAAATTTTTTGGAGGACTGGTCTAGCGGTTTTGGAGACACAGAAAAAAATGTAAAAAAATGATATTTAGCGGATGAAATGATCATTAGACATATGCATATCAAATTAACAGATATTTTATAGAGATTTTAAATATGAGAACTAATTTTGTTACAATTTTTCTGGCTTCGGTATCAAGATTTTTAATTTCTAAAGTTCACTTGTACGATTCAAACAAATTTCGAAATTTCCAGAATTTTTTTTTCAAAATTTTCAAAAATATACAAATTTTATACATGCTTATATACATACTTCGACAGATGAAAGGGTAGACAGGTAGATATGGATAAAATGGTAGACAGGTAAATTCGAAGATAAATAAAATGAACGACATGACAACTGGTAGATAGACTAATATGTAGAACCGGATGGCAGGTGCATTGGTAAACAAGTAAATTGGTTGATAGGTAAAATGGTGGATTGATAAACAGGTTGATAGGTAAATTGGTAGACAGTTAAATTGTTGAACAGGTAATTGGTTGACTGATAAACAGGTTGATAGATATAAGCGTGGACAGGACTAGATATAACAAATATGCATTTTGGTTCAAATTTTTAATTGAAAGTAAAACACGGCGAAGCGTGAATGGGTACAGCTAATATTGAATAAAATGCTATTTCAAAGCTATCTCAAATAGAAAAATACAGGTGCGACGCTGTCCAGCTTAAAGTTTTGGAGTCGTTAGGGCGCCCCGCCCGACTACCTTGTGGCATCGCACAAGTCGTGACGCACGATCTCAAAACTAGACGCTACGAGCATTTGAAGTTGCAGTTCAGAGCTTTTCAACCATTCACCATCGGTACAGTTTAAATCGATATTAATGTTTTGGATCGGTTTAGCTGTTTTTGAAAAAACATTGGCAAAAGGTCAAATTTTGGTTTACATTAGAGATGGGCTTATCATATCCGAAGCCCGATCGATTAGGATTTGACTCCGCTTCAGAGAGGAGTTATATCCTCTTAACAACTCCACAACTCCGACAACATTGAAACATAATATTTGACACAAATGTGTTCTCTAGTGCGTTGTTAACATATCTAAGGATTTATTAAGACTTTGGAAATAGTTTAATAAATAGTTCAAACATTTTTGTTCATTATAATAATTACTATTTCATGCATCTCAATATACATACAATCCTCAAATTGACAAAAAACTTGGGAATCAAAATCACTTTTGTAATTATTTTTGAAGAGAAAATATTGATTTTTTTGAATATGTTTATTTTAATATGAAAATAATGTGGGAACCTTATATATGCAAAAATAATAATACCTCACATTATTTCCTTTTCGAGAATTTATTATACATCAGGTAGTTTGATTAGCATACTATTACTTTTACACAATTATAAAATCATAATTGTGTAAAAGTTATAATATAATACTAAATATTTTTTAGCTAGTTGTATACCATTGAAAGAGCTCATTTACGGACAAACATTTTCGTTTACAGAATATATAATACAAAATAGCATTATTTTGAGACAGATACCTGGAAAGTCCTACACTGGCTGTCTAGACGAGAAAAAGACCACTTCTTTCGACTCAAGTCTTTGTATTAGTAAAAAATCTCAAGCAAATATCTGCACATGTTAACAGATTTAGTACCAGTTTATAGAAGTCGGATATGACAAATCCTGTAAGACAACTCTACTAGGATTCACTCCAAAGGAGGAGTTGTACCGGAGTGTAAACTCCGGAGTGAGTTACCATCTCTAGTTTACATATAACTTTCCTAAGCTATCAAATTACTCTTTAAGTTTAAGTAAGTAAAAATAAAATGGAATTTATGAATACATTAATACTTACAACTACTAGTATAATCAAATATAGATAACACGCGTAGTTCATATTATTCTAAATTTTTATTGTGCGCATTATAGTTAATATTCATTATAATCTGATTAAATTCCAACAAGTAGTGACAACTAATATAAAAAACAATAAGATAAAATTTTGAGTAATAAGCTAAATATTTTAGTAATAAAAGTTATTGCATCAATCAGAAAGTTTTCAAAATAATATGTAAAATATATTTACTAATTACATATATAATTTACTAATTATATGTAAAGTATACTGATAGGAAAATAATATCAAACAAATATTTGAAGAGAATAATATTGATTTAAATTGAAGAGTTATATTATAACATAGTATTTAGAAATCAGTTAATTCACTCATCGTAGTAATTGAAAAAGCAGTTTTGAAAAAAGAAAAATAATTTTCGAAACTGACTCAATAATATTTTCCAATTGTTTTAAATATTTCGTATTTATTTTTTATTATAAATACATACTGTAAATTTATAAGTGCGTATTGAATTGGTCAACAAGCGTATTCTGCAAGCAACTATGTGTATGTGTATGTTTTCAAAAAATTAGTTTTTTTTTAATTTTAATTTGTTGATAATATTAAAATTAAAATTATGAAAATTTTTAAATTTGATTTTTTTAGAATTTTTGTAAAAAATCTTTTTTTTTGAGAAATGGGATTTTTAAAATTTTTTTGTGAATTTAGATTTTTTTTAAATTTTGAAATATTCTAAAATTTTTGTAAGGAATCGATTTTTTTTAAATATAAAATAAAGATTAACAAACAAAGATTTTCCCTAATTGATAGAGAAAGTGTTATAGCATAGATTTACAAAAATCTGTCAATTTATTTATCATAGTTATCGAAAAAGCAGTTTTAGAAAAAAGAAAAATAATTTTCGAAATGATATGAATTTGGTTTGAAATTATCACATACTCATAAATAAAATTAAATTTCAATAACTGCGATTAATAATAACTATAAAAAGTTATAATTAATAATCCATTCAAATTTACATGAACATATAAATAATTAAAATTTAAAAAACTTAACTAAATAATAAAATATAGAATAAATGATGTACATAGAACTACCTGTCAAACCAGAACTAACTTCTGAAAAATGTTTTTGTACATTTTATTTATTTTTTACTTCACGCATGGTAAATTATAGTAATCGCAAAAAATCGAAAATTAAAATTTTTATATATCTTTACGTTTCAGAGGTTTCTGAACATTTTGGCATACCTTAGGAAAAATGGATGTATGTTTGTGTGTGCGGATACAAACTTTCGTCGACGATTTTGACGGTTCAACCGATTTCGATTATTCAAAAAACATTTGATTGATGTTGATAAGGAGACGCGCTGATTAGTTTTTGGCATAAGCAGGTCTAGCCGTTTCGAAGAAAGGGGGCAAAAAGATGGCTTTGAAAAAAAAGTTCAGAATTTCCAAAATATTTCAAAATAAAGAGAACATTTTTTTTCAAAAAGTCTTTTTATTCAAAAAGTCTTTTTCAAAAAAAAGTAAATTTTTGTCAAAAATTAATAGTTTCTAAAAAATCTAATTTTTTCATAGTATTTTTTTTTTTCAAAAATGTCTTTTTTTAAAAAAAAATTGGTACTGGAAGTTCCAGCAATTTGCCTTAAGGCACGATGCCATGCGCTCCACTAAGTTTAATAATCAATGTACAATTTTTGTAAACAATCAATATCAATATTATATTGATTCTCATCATTTAACCAGCATATTGTTGATTGCCACTGGCTATGGTACTTGTATTCAACGAAACAAACGGCATCGGAGAAAAAGGCTGGCAAACGCGAATTTACAGATGTACAGGTGTGGCAAAACCTCGAGGATACGAAAAGCCGTTGAAATCGAAGCGGATATATTTATTCAAAATGATTTCATTTATATCGAAGACTGTATAATTATAATTAAAGATCCGAGAATTGGCAGAACTTATTTGTCCGGTGTTATTGCTTCAGTCTCAGCTTCATATAATGAGTTCGTCCACTGAGAACATAATACCTCGGAAACTTTTCATATTATGTAAGAGGTTATATATCTTTATTTTGAATTTAACGATAAATGAAGGTAAATCGTTTACAAAAAAATTATTTTAATTAATATCACCACGATTTACACTTGGAAATATAGATAGCAATATGATTCCCCGTGAAAATATTCCTTGACTATTATCCTATAATTTTCAAGTATAAAATCATCAAATATGAATGGATATAAATTGGGTTACCTCAATATGAAGTAAGTATAAGTTTCAGCCCACCAGCTCTTATGACGTAATTTTCTGATTGCTGTTAAGATATAAAAAAAATTGTCACCTTTCAGAAAATGTATGAAAAAATACCTTGTAAAAGGTACAAATTGGTAAAATCATCAATCTAAAAAAATTGCGAAGTAATGACAAAACTACGATCTTCTTAACACATTTTGTTTTTATACCGAGGAGAATTTATTATTTTATGATTTTGAAATGTTTGATTATTTGAAATATTTCACACATGCTAATTACTTCCGATATCAGAATAACAAAAAACTTGATTTATAGATGAACAGATAAATAGAAATTATAGAACAAGTGCCTGTCTTCAGTACTTCATTAGTTTATGAAGACAACTATAGGGTAGAGCAGGGCTTAAAAGTCCGCTGATAAAACGATCCACCGCTAATATCTCAAAAACTATTGTAAAGTTGAGAATTTTTTATTGACAACGATATTTGAAAGTAGAAGGACAAGAATGTGTATCAGAAATCGCCTTAAATCGAGCAACGTCCCTATCAGGATATAACCAACCTTGTTTGGAAATTTATAACAAAAGTATTTTCTTTCAATATAAGTTTCTTTTGGTTGTGAGCACTGTTGTTTCGTTTACAAGACCTCGATCTAGTTTTTAAGTATATGATAATTAATTGTGTCATAAGATGTATTGTTTTATTTTGAGATAAATTCAGCAGATAATTATATATAATCTCTATATTAACTTACATGTGGGTGGGGTGAAAAGGACCTTCTGAACCTGAAGGCTTCAAGAATAAAAATAGTAAATAAAAATGTAAATTTAGTTAAAACGATTTAAAAAAAAACAAACTAAATTATTAGTTATTCCAACAATTACATAAATTCTCACGAGAAATATCAATATTGTCCGGCACTGAGGGACGACTTAGTGTCCGGTGCAAAGGGACAGACATTTTCGTTCATTTGGTTGCACCTACTAAAATTGTTTAAAAAATCTATTAATATTCTATCATTTTACGGATAACAATCAAGTACTATTTTTATGTTTGCATACCAGTCAAATGTAAATGCATAAATATACTAGAATTACTTTCATTGATATTTAGGTGACGCCTTGATTTTGCGCCTAAAACAGCAAACGGTTGCTCCCGCCGTGGCTGTGTGCGTCACAGGCGAAGCTTAGCGCGTGATCCTGTACCTGTGTGTCCCCTGTGCCCCTTTCAATTGTATTTTGAAATAAAAAAAATATACTCGCTTGAATAATACGTGTTAAATAGAGTGTCCGGAGTGTCTAGAAATTCGGTGACTGTTCTGACTTAGGATCAACCATAATCATTTGTAGTGTTAGTAGCTCAATATCATTTTTTTGTGCTTCCATATTTAAAGCCAATATTACTCTATGGTAAAACCATATTTACAAATACCTCTTTAATATAATACAACTTTTTTAATTAAAAATGAAACAGCAATCAACTGTTTACGCAAATTAAACTGAGTTTTAATATGCCATTATGAATTTTCCGTATGTAACACAATGTCATATATGTGTAATTCTCTACAATTGATATACAGTACTCTGTCAATCAAATTCTTCAATATAAATGTTAAATCAGTATTGACAATCAATAATCACAATGAATAAACATTATTACGAGTTTCGCATATTGCAGAATCTGAAGAATTCTAAATTGGAGCTTGTTTATTGCCGATAACCTCGCAACGGCATACATTCCATCAGATTTCAATTTAAAACTCAATAAGTCCGCGATGATTTACGAACATATTAGACGGATCTGAATATAACAATAAATCGAAGAAACTATTATGGTCAACGATCGGTGCACACCCGGCAAACTGCCAACTGCGCATTATTATTGTATTTATCAGATGCCGTAAACTGCCAACATTGCTGTAGCAATACGCAAGCTGAATTGAACTCAACTTAATAGGAGTGATTTGTCCCGATTACAGCGACCATCCTACTTTCATCTAAAAATAAATAACGTATTAATACAACTAGTACTTGCATCGCATACATACAGTGATCATCTCTTAACTTTTAGGCTAGAGTCTTTCAGATCCAACAAAATCTCATCAATGCATCTCTAATCAGTTTAATTACAAATTTTCAGTAACTTAAGTGCTGGTAAGTATCATTGACAAATTTGGTAAAATGTAAATACGTTAATCAGACTCGCTCTACACATTTAAATAACTTCGTATAAAATATTTTGTCATTAAAAGTATTTTTGAAGTTAAAATTTTCAATGAACACCCTAAAGCCTAAACCCTAGGAGGCAGCTTAAATTTCTACATAGAATATGAAATGTAATTATTTTGATCGGCAATAAATCTATGCAAATAATAAAAGAATATGAAAGTTTATCTTGCAAAGATAGAAGCAAAATTCTAACATATTCAAAATTCGTGCGAAATAGCTTACTAAATTCTCGTAAGGTAAGTTATAGTAATCGCAAAAAAAATCGAAAACTTTTCACAGGTTTTTGAACATTTTGGTATACTTTAGAAAAAATGGATGTATGTGCGTGTGTGAATGTATGTTTAGATACATTTATTCATCCACGATTTTGTGAACACGTATCAACCGATTTGAACAATTCAAAAAACATTATTTTCCTATTGATAAGGAGACGTGCTGATTAGTTTTTGGCAGAGGCATGTCCAGCCGTTCCGAAGGTACGGGGCAAAAAAAGGCAAAAATGGTTTGACATAACGGAGCGTCCGATTTCATTAATTTAAAATACATTTCATTTGATAAAATGAAGAACTGATAAAATTTTTGGAAAAGCACGCCTATCGGTTTCGTTACAATATAAAAAGTAAAAAAATGCTATTTGGCGGTTAAAGCTTATCATTAGGCATATCCGCTACAAATTATCAGGTACTTCATAGAAATTTTGAATAAAAACAAATTTTGTTTATCCGTTTATCCATTATCATTGTTTATCCGTTAGAATGTTACGCGGCGTTTCCGCGCTTCGACATTTTGTCTCTACTCAGCTTTGAAAAAAGGCTAAATTTCAAAATTTACGAAAATCTATTTTTTCAAAGTTTTTTTTTTTTAATTTTTATTTTCGTTACGAAAAGTTCTAGCAATTTGGCTTAAGGATGATGTCATGCACTACAAGTTCGACATACATTAAGAATATTATCAAACCTCAATACAAAACGATAGTTCGACCACCAAATGGGATTCTAAGATTGTCCTATAAAGACTAGTGTGGTCTGGACTGCATCTACTTTTGATACAAGTCAAATATATATTAAATAGTTCTAAACGACTAATCCGGTCAAAAATTGAAATCATGTTTTGGTGCATAGTGCTGAATTAGCAAATCACCAAACCCAAAAACATAATATACTCTAGAACTGGCTTGCTCTATGATTTATATCAACAAATCTAAATCAGCTCGTATCAGTCTCACCCTGAGTAAGAAAACATGTCCTACAATTTGGATAAATAACACCTTACCTAATAATACCTAAACAGAATGTATTGAAATGTCTTTTGTTGCCACTTAAACAATAAACTCATTCAGAAATAACATACAAAATTGAAGAAAAAGCAAGTAATGCTCAAAATAAAAGAATTGAATTGACTACTGGGTAAAAAATCTAAACTGTGTGTAGAAAACAAATTGCTGCTGTACAAAACAATTATCAAATCAATATGTACAGAAGGAATTGAGCTTCCAAATCTAACATAGCTATAATACAGAGGACACACAGTCCAAGATTTTACGTAATATCACCTACTTCAATAGGTGAAATTACTCAACCATTTGGCTTAAAGAGACTGATACGGATTGACCTTCATTGATACTTCATTATAAATTTATTATATCATTTGATAAACTAAGAAGATCTTTCTAGAGTTCTTAGACAACGTTCTTTTACATATAGTCTATACAGCTAAAATAAAACAGAGATAAAATTAAAATAATTAGATGTTTAAATAAATGTTTGCTGCTTATTTTCTCCGTATTTCCACAACGCCCAAATATTTGAGCTATCCAAATCAATTGATCTGATCAATTGGACATATGCTCAAAAAATCCTACCTTAAATACATACATAGTATAATTTTATACAAGGGCGTGTATGTAATTATATACATATGCATATGTATGTATTAAAGTTGGATAATGACATAGAACAATAAATATCTGCAATAAATTCCTCGTGTAATGAGCAATTGCTATTCGACGTTCAAATGTAATATTAATTTCTCAGAATCAAAATTTCATTATCTGTACAATTATGTTTTCAAAGATTATTGTAGCTAAATTTACGATTCAAGTTCTCATTGTGAGCAGAAATTCTAATAATGCTTTCAAGAGCATTGAAATGGGCCTGTCTTCTTAAACCTTATTAGACTCGTCGCCTTCGCGTAAATTACCGTCAAGCGGTGCCACCCGCCTCCCAAAATGGGCCGACAGACGTGCGAGCCAATATACGAGGCGTGGTCCGAGATAATGGAACCTGGGGCCATATTCCCTAATGGTCGCACACGCAAGAAACATCACACAAGATACCAATGATAGATTGTATCCGTTGCATCATAAAACATCCCCGAGAAAAAATAACTCGAATACTCTTTATCACTGATGTGTTTCATTGGTTTTAGATATTAGCAAGGTTGATTACAAGAATGCCAACCTTTAAATTTTCTGCTCTTAAGAATTTCTAACACTGGATTTTTTTTATTTAAATTATTTTGCAATCTGTTTTACACAGGCATTAACATCAAGCAGAGATTGCTAACAATAATTATCTTATAATATAAACAAGAAGATAGTAGCAACACCCTGCGGCGTGTCTACTAGGTATACTAGCACTGGATTTGATACAAAATGATAATTGAATGAGATACATTATTCGAACAAAAATTCATATTTTTCACATAGTCTAGCCATTTTACTAATTCATTTCAAATAATCAATGCTAATCAGAATTACATAACACTTATAAATACAAGTTTTTAGTTTTCAAATTGTCGTAATAAAGTAATAAAATTAACAGTAAATAATAAAGAAACAATTTTCGTAGGACCTGGCCCAAATGAGTCATTAGTAATGACCGAGATCAAATTCCAGTACTGTGTAAAAAATGACTGCAAAAACTAATTAAAACATTATATAGTATCTAGACCATTGGAAAAAATAGAAACTAGTTGGCACTGGTATTTTGCCTTGTGGCAAGTTACATGAACTTTCTGATATGTGTAAATAATCGACTTAATCAATAAAAAATAAATTAATTTATGAGTGATTGAAAGTATATCTAGTGGATTTATTACACATAATTGAAAACGGACAAACACGTTAGGTCGGAGTATTTTTAAAAGCACATTTTCAAAAATCAATAATTTTTATAATTGAAGCAGTTTCCGTAGGACTTTAATGGTTTAGTATAGTTATTAAGACCAAATATACTCTATCGTTATAAAAAGTAAATATCCTAATTTTAATTTTAACAAATGATAAAAAACTACTCATTTTCTCAATCTTCGATGAATTTTTAAAATTAAACTACTTGGCGTAGGGCCGTAATATTTCAGTGAGTTCTGTAAGACCAAGATAAATAACGCCAAAAAAGGTTTAATAAAAATCGAATTAATTTTTTTTAACAGTTAATTACAGGGAAACGACTCGGTAGATTTTCACCTAAAACTAATCCGTATTATTCCCAAGTAATATATTCGGAACAGTTTTTGATTTTTTAAAATCGTTTCGGTAGTAATCGTTTACTTTCTTCCAAATTACAAAGAAACGGATTGGCCGATCGTCACACAAAAGAAAAAGAGAGAATTGAAAAAAAACTGAGAAATAATAGTCCTCATCGAGCTGCATCGAATAACTTCTAAATTTTTGAAATCGGTCCAACCGTTATTGACAAAACGTCGATTTACAGCAAAAAATCTGTTCGCACATACACATACTTTTTCCAAATTTGGTTCAGAATGGCTTGAAACGTTGAGAAAACATAAAATTAGCGAATCGGATTTTTTTTTTGAAAACAAAGTTCTCCGAAAAATAGTAAAAAATAATAATGGTAAATAATATAGAATTTTGCTAATTATTAGTGACTAAAGAGTGAAGACAAAGTCAAGAAACAAACGGTTCAAATGTTATTTGTACAAAACTCTTCATTATGAATGAAATATTGACAATTGAAATATTTCGATAAATTTTGAAACAGTTTAAAATTTCTAAAGTTAGTTTACATTTTACATAAAAATCTGAAAATTGTTGAAGTATAAAAAGTTGTAAGAAAAACATTTTGTTTAGGAAAATAAAAAATGAACTAACTACAAAATAATAGCACAGTCGATTTTCTAAATAAACTTCTTAAGCGTTATGTTAACTGATATAAACTAAAAAAAATTCTGCGAATTTACTGAAAATATTTTATCTTTAATTGTTAATTAATACGAAACGATTCGACTGATTTTTACATAAGTCCCGAAAACGGAAAATAAAATTGAGGTGAATCTTTATGTTAGTTGTCTAGGAATATACAAAATCTGTTCACTTTATGTAAAAAACGTTTACGAGAAAAAAAAGCTTTAACTGTTAACTGAAAAAAGGTCAAAGCGGTCATCATGCAAATCGTTTTGTCGAATTAGTTTTGAAAATTTTGAAATCACTGCAGCCGTTTTGAAGGGATGAACAAAAGGCCAAATTTGCGTTTAGATACATATGCTTTATGCAATTTTTGTTTCAAACTTTTCAGAATATAATAAAACTTAAAAAAAAAAAATGAAATTATGGAATAGGATTGCCTAGTAATATTTAAACGTAAACTCCGGAATATAATAAAAACAGAGATGATTTATAAAAATCTTGATTTCTGGGGCAATTCATCCAATCGGGAAGTCAATAATATTATAATATAAAACTGAAGCGTGTTAAAATGATAAAAAGGAAACTGTAAGTATAGTAATTTGTTATAAGATAATCTACAACACGATTTATACATTGCTGTCGTTTCTATAATGGTTTTCTATTCGGTTCGCTTAGTCTAGTTCGTGATCGGTTATAATCCTCGTTAAGTGGACATTAGCGCGCCGAGAGAGATAACCAATAAACGGAATGGACAATATGCTTATGTCAAAGGGTAATTCAGCGCTACATTCGAAACTGGAAACATAATTGCGTTATTACGCTATTGAAATAATTGGATTCCTTAACATTTTTAACTTCCCGTAGGGTAAGTTATAGTCATCGCAAAAAAATCGGAAATGAACATTTTTATATATCTTTACGTTTTAGAGTTTTCTAAATATTTTGGCATACCTTAGAAAAATCGAATGTATATGTGTGTTTGATGTGTGTGTGCGTGTGTGCGGATACAAATTTTGGTCGACGATTTTGGGAACACGGTTCAACCGATTTCAATTATTCAACAAACATTTGATTGATGTTGATAAGGAGACGTGCTGATTAGTTTTTGGCATAAGCAGGTCTAGCCGTTCCGAAGATACGGAGCAAAAAATGCCAAAACGGTATCTCAGTTTTTAGGAGAACGAAGCGTCCGATTTTGATAATTCAAAAAACATTTTATTTCAACGTAACATATTTAATCAATATCCTTATTCTTTTAGTTTACTGCAATATAAATATTGTAGTTTTTCATTATAGTTCTTTAGATAATAGTTGAAAAAGGTCTCGTAGCTCATAGAACAAAACATCAGGATCCATCGCTTACAACTACGGATCTATAAAAATATAGATTGTTTTTGATCATTTTTGTTTATATTTATGATTTATATTTATTTCAATCAAAATATGAAGTAATTGTAGATATAGACTTAAAGAAACTCGTGTTCTTTATACTACGTATATTGTTTATTATGACAATAGTAACAACACTATGTGTGATTATATTGATCATTTAAAAAACGTAGATATTATTTGAGTATTTATATGAACAAGGAAAAAAGTTAAGAATTACAATTTTGGCATTTCGAACATGGAGCAAACAAAAACTAGATCCGATCTGACACTTGAACTTTATTTTTGTTTTCTCCGTGCTGTCACTATATGGGCCTATCTGTCCAGTAGACATGTGATGCGTGTAGACAAGCCGCGATGCGTGTTGGCAACCCGCTACAGACTGCATAATTCGAATAACTAACAATGCAATGATATCATATATAGGGTATCCCTGAACTTAACGCCAAGCAGAAACGGGGTGATATTATTAAACTTAACTTTCTTTTATTTTTACTTCCCAAGACGCAATTACAATCTATTTTTATAATACAAAAACAATTAGTAATAATAAAAGGCAATAAAATTAAACTTAACTCTGATGAATAAAATTAGAAATGAAAATCTTTCGTTGTTTGGAAATCATGAGCTTTAAGGAGCAACCTTGCAAGAGCTTTAGTGAAATAATAACTATTTTTCAATTATTATGCATAATTTTTATTAATTTTGTTCATTTAAACTTTGGAACCGTAATCGGGCTTAACATTTTTACGACCACAGAAAAAATTACACAATCACCCAAATTTTCAAGGATTCAGATATTTTGTTGAACTATGAATTTAAAATCGGTCGATTTTAGGAGATACTTCTTTAAAAAATGTACTAAAGTGTGTTGGTTAATAAAAAGTTGGCGCATTTATTCAGGTACAAAATGGTAAAATACTTAAAATACTAAAATAATTTCATTATTGTGAAAATTCGAGTAAACAAAATAACTAGTGGTGTATGGCATCGTGCCTTAAGTCAAATTGCTGGAACTTCCAAAATGTTTTCAAATAGATTATTATAATTATTTGAAGTATGATACATAATGTTTAAAACTTTAGCTAGAATTAGAATTAAAATCCAAATTATTTTTCGATACTCAAAAAAAAATTTTTTTTGAAAATTAAATCGGATGCTTAGTTCTCTCAAAAACTGCTATTTTTACACATTTAGCCCTGTATCTCCGAAACGGTTGAGGCTGCCTTTCCCAAAATCTGACCACCACTTCTCCCCATCATTACAAAACGAATGTTTTTGGATCATTCAAATCGGTTGATTCGTTATCTCAAAAACTGACATCTTTAGCTCTTTTTGCTCCATATCTCCGAAGCCGCTGGACCTGCATTTGCCAAAAACTAACCAGTACATCTATCTATCAATAGGTATCGATTGCATTTTGAATTTTACAAATCGGTTCATTCATACGCCCTAAATAGTCGACAAAAAATTGTTTTCTCACGTATACAGACACACACATCCATTTTTCTGAGGTATGCCTAAATGTTCAGAAACCTCTGAAACGTAAAGATATGCAAAAGTTTTCATTTTCAATATTTGGCCCATTACCATAACTTACCCTACGGGAAGTTATTACAAATATTTTAGTCTTGCACAGTGAAGTTTTCGCGTATAACATATAAACTGATTGTAAGTAAAATGCTAAAATCAGTCGATAATTTCTGGGACACTCTATATAAGTTGACCCAGATTTTAAATGCAATAATTGCAATGGTGAGTATAAATAAATATCAAAAACTCAATTAGCGGTACATTGAATCACTAAAGTAGGTTAACAAATCTAATTTATAATTACTTAATAATAATTTTAGTAAAAATTGGACAATTTAGAATAATAGTAAATAAATGTTTTAATAAATAAATAAATAATATATTTAAAAAATGAATAAACTTTATAAATAAAATTTAATAATTTATAACTGAAAATTTTTTATGTTTTGTGTCATTTTTATTAGCAAGATATATATAATTATGCAAATATTGGCATGAAACCCCATATTTCAACAAAGAAGCAATGTTTCACTATGCAATTGGAATCATACACATCAATAAGGTAGAATAGAGAAGTAAAATTGGCAAGTCCTTTTTCACTAAACAAGATCAACAATTAAAATATTGGTATATAGTTATGAAAAACAATTTATGCACATTGTTTATATCAAAGTAAAATGTATTTTTAATAATCAATCAGCGTTTATTAATCATTTTTCGTATCAAATGGATTTTCCAGTCGTGGAGCCAAAGAAAAAAATATTCCCCAAAGAGCAAAAGCACACCTCAGAATAGATATTGCATAAAAATTTACGTATTATAGCCAACTGATCTAAAATGCCTAAACTTGAAGGCTTGATATGAGTGAATAATTATGCGAAATCTTGAAATGCATATGTAACATGTATTGAAAATATTCATATAAACTGCTAAAAATGCTGCTTCTAGTGATGAGATGCACTAATACGAAGTAGTGGATAATATGCAAGACAAGTAACAGGGTTCACTTGCAAACGACAGGAATCCTCGTTGCATTTGATGGTGCGTCATCTATTCCCGTCTTTCATGACAACAAAATGTAACAAACGACGACGGAAGCTTCAGCAAACAACATTGCCTCTGTAGCTAAAGTAGCATTGCATGAGAGGTGAAACGCAATCAGTAACCCCGATGGACCAACAAGAAGCAAAGGGACATGCGCGGATTCTCGCATGCACGGGACTCGCAAACATAGCCTAAGAGTCGATTGGTATTTATTAACTATTTGCAATTATATATGGTATTTATATTATTATATCTGAACTGAGTTTGTACTTTTATATTTCTGAATTGACTTAGAATTGTAAATTGCAGATTACATTTCTGGACTATATATAACGACTAGCAAACCGGGCGAACTCCGTTTCACCGCCAGATGGTCATTTTATGTAACATTTCGTTTGGTGATTAAAAGATGAAGAAAAAAATTGCCTGCTGTTGAAATTGAATACAAATTTGCACAATACACGTGATTGATTTGATAGTTTCCATTTGAAATGTTAGGAAACAAAGAACTATTTTTTTTACATTTTTTGCACAATTTCACAGTGAACACAATGCCGGTTTGTCACATGAAATTGACTGAGCAGAGAACAATAAGTAGCTGTCAAATAAATGAGTAGCAGTCAAACAAAAAATATTAGTTTGTAGTGCATGCTAAGTATCAGAGATGACGCTGTGTGTAAAAAAAGCAAAAGTGTTCCGCTTTTCTGTTGAAATTTTTCTTCAATTTTCTTTGCTATAAACTTTACGAGACCTTTCCAACGAATGCAAAATCGTCGAAATCGGTTCGTGCATTTTGGTGTTATATCGTCAGGAAGAAAAACCCGACTTATTTTTATATAATAGATAAATGATCGCGTTATTCGTTGGAACTATTATAAAAATATTTGCAATTTTTGGTAATCTAAGCTATAGCTACAGATAAATCTTTACTTTTTTTGATATCTTGGTAAGTCACTAAATAAGTTTCTAATCTATTATCAAAAATACATTAAGTACAAGAAAAGTACGGATAGCATTGCTTAACTTCCCTCAAAACCACGTATTATAAATTCAACAAGCTTTTAGTTTTGGGAATGGCGGTACAAAAATTCTAGAGATGTGTAGAATATATGCAAAAAAATATTTAACGCTATATTAATTATCTAATAAAAATCCAGTATTTAAAAATAATCTTTCGATACATAGAATTAATTATTGAGATTATCCTTTATTGAGATTTTAACGATATGCATGACTTTTGTAACTATTTTTATATCTGTGACATAAATATTTAAATTTTACTGTTTTATTTATTAAGGTGAAACTTTGGTGTGTAGTTATTTTGTGATTCTACAAGAGTTGTAAATTTAATTAAATTATATATTTAGGTCTAAGTTTTCAAAAAAAAAATTGATATTTCAGTTATTTAGTTCAAATTATAAATAAATAAAATTTAAAGAAAGGTAATAAAAACAATCGACATCAAATATAAAAATTTTATAAATTGAAAACTATAAACTTTTTCAGTTGAAATGTCATCGAAGTTCTGGTTTTAAAATCGCAAGAAATATCTCACACTCAATACGTCTTTAATTTATCAAAATAAGATTTTTCTTTGACCTAATATTAAAATGATTCAAATAGCTAGTTTTCCTATATTAAAACGATTTTAATATAACGGCATTTTTCAATATTATTTTATATATATAATATATGTACGGCAATAATTAATTGATATCCCTTTGATCATTCTTTCTGATAGCAAATATATGCAGGGCCTAAAATAATATTCACCAGGCCTCGGTTTAATAATACGGCAGCCAAGTATAGGCAGATAAGTGCAAACGGCGAGAGTTCAACATCGATAGGCAATATATCATCGTAAAATGGTGTATTGTGAAAAGTCATTAACGGACCTGAATATTATAGATTTTACACGCATTATCCGTGAGGTTCTAAATCAACGTGCCGGACGTCTCGGCGCGGAACATCGGCTCGGACTCGAACAGGGATGAGAGCAGTTGCGGTTGAGATTTCAAGTAACCGCAGATCGAACTTTATAAAAATCATACGTGATTTATTATGCAACTGTATTGGATATAATTCAAGCAAGATTTACTTACTTATTTGAAAAATGTTAAATTAAATCCTTATTTATATTGCGTGCGAAGACTATGCTGAAGATAATGGAGTTGATCAACTAAATTATTTAGAACATTTTTAATTAAATCGAAATGTGAGATACGAGTAATATCAACTTTTATAAATCACAGAAAATTAATCCACAAATTACTCATTCACTATTTATTTTACCAGAACTGCGTAATTCAATGCAATCTGCGTATCGGTATGTAAATATATTAGTAAAGCATTTAGGTATGACATTTATTCTCTACTATTGAAAATTTCTGTGTGATTTCTGCAATATTCATGGCAAATATATTTCTTTTAAGTAAATTATTTTATTTATTTATCTAGATGCATCTATTTTTTCTGCAAACAGACATTAATACTGCACTATATCTTGTGAAACAGGAAAACTTCTCTAGGACTTTGATTCTAACAAACAGTAAAGCAGCTTTGCTTGCATCAAATAATCCTAAACTAAATTATAACCCTTTAGTTCATGACACACTACACAAACTAGAAAGTTTATTAGCAAACAGAAAAATCTATCAATCTAGTATGAATAAAAGGTCATTCCAACACCAGAAGAATTGAATTTGTGGTTAAAGCAGCTTGTCTATTAAATTTCCCGGTAAGAAAACCATCGACATCGTTTGGCAACTAATAAAGGAATCCTTTTTCAATTTTGCAAACCTACGTTTTCTGTATAACATGTTTTGAAAATTCCAAAATGAATAGAAAAGTCATTACTACAATTAATCGTATCAGATTTTCGCATACCTACACCAAAGCACACCTATATAAAATTGGAATGGCTCACATTTAATATATATCACATCATACTTGTTGGGATTGAACCCAGAACTACTTTGTGCACATGTTCTTAACAGTTACACCATCACAGAGTCCACCTAATACTTTTTTGAGTAGAATACATTGAAAATAAAATTAAGTTGCCCAATGTAATTGGATCAGTAATTATATATTAACTCATGTGTCTATTCAAGAACAAAAAGTTGTAGATAAATCAAAAGTCAAAATGTTTTTGAGCAAGTTAACTCAAATGCACATTTTCATCTCAAGTGATTATACAATTACAATCTCAAACAAGTCTAGTGCTACTATGACACACTTATCTTAAATGTAAATATAATTAATGAAGATTTCATATTAAATTGTAATTTATTATTTAACGAATAGCCTTCGCTTGATACTTTTTATAATGGTTAGTTACAGATCTTGTTGCTAAATTTTGAGAATTTTCCGTAGATGAGATATTGATAAAAATTGCCGAACATATGTAGCCTAAAACTACAACGCAAATGTGAAACATAACAAAATAATTTTTAATTTCCCGTAGAGCAAGTTATAGTAATCGCAGAAATATCTAAAATAAAATTTTTTATATATCTTTACGTTTCAAAACCTTCTGAACATTTTGGCATACGTTAAAAAAATGGATGTATGTGTATGTGTGTGTGTGTGTGCGTGTATGTGTATACAAATACGGATACAAATTTTCGTCGACGATTTTGGGAATACGGATCAACCGATTTGAATAATTCAAAAAACATTCGATTCGTATTGATAAAGAGACGTGCTGATTAGTTTTTGGCGAAAGCAGGTCTAGCCGTTTCGAAGATATGGGGCAAAAAGTGCAAAAACGGTAACTCAGATTTTTAGAGAACGGAGCGTCCGATTTTAGTAATTCAAAAAACATTTTACTTGTATTGACAACATAAAGAATTGATCAAATTTTCATGAGGGCAGGTCTAGCGGTTTCGGAGATCTAACAAAAAAAGTAAAAAAAAAAATGCCATTTGGCGGTCAAAAATGATCATTAGACATATGCACATCAAATTATCAGATTTTTATGGAGATTTTAACAATAAGTATAAATTTTGTTTACATTTTTATGGGTTCCGTACCAATGCTTATCCAAATCCGCACCAAAAAACAGTACGATTGCTTTGAAAAAAAATCAGATCTTCCAAAATATGTCAAAATAAAAAAAACATTTTTTTTTCAAAAAAAAATGTAATTTTTTGTCCAATTTATGGTTTCTCAAAAATCTAATTTTTTTTTCAAAAATGTTATTCGTTCTTAAAAAAATAATAATTTTTGATACGGTTCCAGCAATTTGCCTTAAGGCACGATGCCATGCGCCCCACTAGTTTATAATAAAAATCTACTAAAATGGATCTAAATGTGAATGATATATTCGTTTATTAATTAGTAATTCGATGTCTCTGAGACAATTTATGTCAAAAAGTGCCCATTCGTCTCCCTCATGTCAAAAGTAAATTGCCTATAAACCTTTGACTTTGTCTTCTTTTGTAGAATAGTGTTTTTTTAACATTGCAATAAACAGAGTAACGATTTAAAACAATTATGGTTCAAGGTTGCTGGTGGAAGGATCGTGTATTTATAATGTACTGCAGTTAAAATACATGGTAGTCAAGTATTCAACGTCGCCGTAAATCCTTTTGCTTTTGACCTTATTAAATGTGAAATGGCGCAAACAATTTTTATTGAACTGAGGTTCTCATGTATTTCTTGACGTTTAAGTTTGAAATATCTTACTACACAATATGATATAATATATTGATATTGGCAAATGTGGTATATTGATATTGATATTGGTAAAATCCTTGTAGCGGAATTATTCCTAAATAAAAATTTGACGAAAACGCATATAGTCAATATGTAGCAGTACATGTTGCACATATTAAATATGAAGACAATTTTACGAAGAAATAGGTTAATTGTTAATATAATTTATTTATATGTATGACTAATATATGATTTCATGAATATAATCTAAAATCAAGAATTACTACGGAAAATATTTTAGAAACAGCTTTTCATTTTAATAATAAATCATGGAATTCATTTTTTACCATACGTATCTGTTTTCATTTGTTTATAAAATATGATAATAGAAACAGTTGATAAATTTGCGTGATTATTATTTTCAATGATATATGTTTACATTTTAACTTTTATTTTTGTTGTTCATCCTAATAATTAAACTTGTCACATTGGTTGAGCAGTATAGCAACTATTCCGTAAAACCTCTTTGGAATTAAAAATAAATTGATTTTTACTTTGCCTATGGGGTAAAAAGGACCGAATGACAATTTTTTGATAAATAGCAAAAAGTGCATATTCTACAATGATGAAATTAGCAGGCAATTTTATTGAACATTGTTAACTTCCCGTAGGGCAAGTTATAGTAATTAAAAAAAAATCGAAAATGAAAATTTTTATATCGCTTCACGTGTCAGAGGTTTTTGAATATTTTGGCATACCTTAAAAAAATGGATGTATGTGTGTGTGTAATTGTGTGTGTATGTGTGTGTGTATGTGTGTGTGTATGTGTGTGTGTATGTGTGCGTGTATGTGTGTGTGTATGTGTGTGTGTATGTGTGTGTGTATGTGTGTGTGTATGTGTGTGTGTATGTGTGTGTGTATGTGTGTGTGTATGTGTGTGTGCGTGTGTGTGTTCGGATACAAATTTTTGTCGACGATTTTGGGAACACGGATGAAGCTATTAAAATAATTCAAAAAGCATTCGATTAGTATTGATAAGGAGACATGTCTAGCCGTTCCGAAGATATAAGGCAAAAAGTGCTAAAAACGGTAACTCAGTTTTTAGGAGAACCAATGTTCCGTACCAATGTTTATCTGCTTCGATATTTCGTCTCTATGCAGTTAAAGCAGTACGATTCCTTTGAAAAAAATTCAGAGTTTTGAAAATATTTCAAAATGAATTTTTCTTCAAAAAGTCTTTCAAAAAAAAGTAAATTTTTGTAAAAATGTATAGTTCCTCAAAAATCTAATTTTTTTCAGAGTATTTTCTTTCAAAAATGTTAATCTTTTAAAAAAAAAAATGGTACGGGAAGTTGCAGCAATTTGCCTTAAGGCACGATGCCATGTGCCCCACTAGTTCGATAGTTGTTTGTTCTGCAATGTTGTTGGTTTTCACTGCACAGTTGCCGAGAGTCAAAAGAAACCAATGTGACCCCCACCCAACCCTACCCAAATGTCTCATTAATTAAGTTTCAAGATTGTTCATAAGGTACCGAAGATATAAAAAATAATAAATTATTATTATTTAGTTAATAAATGTTTATTGGAAATCGTATTAATTGTGTTTAACTCCAACATTTATTTAGTTCCGGAAACCCTGGTCAAGCCTGACAAAAAGAAAAGATTTTTGGCAATTAAGTAAAGAATTAGAAGCATTTTATCTTTAAAAATCCTCTAGGCTATATCGAACAAAGTGAATTATTAATTAAATTGTTGAACTGCAATATGAACAGTTCAAAAATAATTTAAGAATAACATTCGATCAATCAACGAATTTTTCTTAACTTCCCGCAGTGTAGAGTTATAGCAATCGCAAAAAAATCGAAAATGAAGTTTCATATGTCTTTACGTTTCAAAGGTTTCTGAATATTTTGGCATACCTTAGATAAATGGATGTAGGTTTGTGTGTATGTATGTGCGGAGACAATTTTTTGTCGACGAAGACAAATCAATCGATTTGAATAATTCAAAAATCATTCGATTTCTACTGATAATAAAACGTGCCGATTAGTTTTTGGCAAAGGCAAGTACAGCCGTTTCAAAGAGACGAGGCAAAAATTGCCAAAAATGATATTTTAGTAATATTTTTAGTTATATTTAATAACTGGTGGAATTTTTAAGAAGACCGGTCCAACGTTTATGATATTATCAGATATTTTAAAGAGATTTTAATAATAGTACAAATTTTATGTACGTTTATATGGGCCCGTACCAATGTTTACATATTAGACTACAGCACGGCGTTTACGCGCTTCAATATCGACCCTAAAGCAGCTTTATTTAATCAGCGCAATTGTTTTAAAAAGAAATGTTTAAAAAAATCTACAAATCCACAAAAGCCATTTTTTTCCAAAAATTTCAAAACCCTCAAAAATCGAAATTGAACAAATACATACTTTAAGTATGTATTTAAAAAAAAATCGTTTTCGATACGGGAAGTTCTAGCAATTTGCCATAAAGCACAATGCCATGCGTTTTAGTTATATAAGTTTTCGCAATTTAAATATCACCTAAAGTGCTATATTTTTCAAAAGATACATGTTAGTCACGCTATCGATATCATAATAAGGTCTCATTTAAATAGAATCAAATAGCTTTTAATACTCTTTACCCTGTAATAAATCAATTTGAATTTAACGATTTGCTCGTGATTTTTAACGGAGTTTTTCTCAACTTAGTTCTTCTTTATGGTGTCCGCGATTATATTGTCAGGCAATTCGTCATCGATGGTCACGCGACAGAAACTCGATCGATTCCAGTCGCGACCATGACTTGTCCTCTTAATTGAGCAAGGACAACTAAAATCGGACGATTGTGCGATACACGGACGGGACGATTTTGTCGTCGACGACATTTAAAATTTGAATATGAAACAATATAAAATAGTAGAGCTAATAGAACTATCAGGTAAGAGAAAATTTAAAAAACACCCCTTCGATCTGATGCACTAAAATGAAGTAGCCCACTGGGGGATGACCTGTTATCACGTAAAGTATGTAGAACCCCAGTACTGGAATTCTAACAACTAGCACTATAGCTTATAGAATTTTTTTTATATTCTGATTACTATTTAATTATTGTTTATAACAAACAAGTGTTGAGCGAATTGCTGTTCCAATGACAAAAAACTCCACAGTGCACACAAACAAAGATAGTCCGCATTTATAGACCTATCAATTTTATTTTATATGATTATATTAAACTATTTTGTGTTAATATAGTTTTCGATTACTCATAACAAAGTGAATCAAATTGGTGGTTTAATTTTTCAATAAAATAGCAATGTAATCTTACAGGTCTCTTATGTTGAGTACTCGCGTAAGTTGGGAGTCACAAACTAACCATATATAATATTTATTTGAATTCGCGTCTCTTTTATTTACAGGTTCACGAAATAGTTGCAAAAAGTGGAACTCCTGTTATTTTGACATTTGTGCCATGTGGAGGTTAGATTTCAGCAGTTTAGATTGTAAAAACACGCGAAAAACACCATAGACCTAGCTTTATGATAGTTTCGTGACAATCAACTCATAACTACTCAACATAAGAGACCAGTAACATAACATAGCTATTTTATCCAGAAATTGTCCCATTGTTTTGCATTAATTTAAAAATTATAGTATAAAAAGATTCAATAGATTTCCTTTAAACATTCATTGGTTTTCTTTAAAACTGACAGAGCTGCAAATAATAATTTCAAATAACAATTTTTGTATAATTTTTTTAAAATAATTAACAAAGTAAAAATTTGCAGTCAAAAAGTTCGCTTCCATAATTTGGCTAATTTTGATAAAATTGAAAATAAAAGTTCGAAATTACTAATAATAAAGCCTATTTAACCCGTCTTTGAAACTTTGCGTTCGGTAGTTTTCTCATTCATAACGTATTGTCTCATATCAGAATACTTGTTGTATATTACATTTTCAT
This sequence comes from Ctenocephalides felis, assembly GCF_003426905.1. Lineage (NCBI taxonomy): Eukaryota > Metazoa > Arthropoda > Insecta > Siphonaptera > Pulicidae > Ctenocephalides > Ctenocephalides felis. The sequence continues at coordinate 47,573,754 of NW_020537324.1, read as the reverse complement.
ATATTTAATGGTTAATTGTATTTCTAATATAAAGTAATAGCGCAAATACAATTGAATCCTATACTTTTTGAAAACCCGTGACAAAAAATCTAAATCCGGGGCAAATATTACTTTTAGAAACACCCGGGTCGCAAAGTGAAAATCCGGGACTGTCCCGGCCAAACCGGGACATATGGTCACCTTATTAGTAAGTGTGTGTCATTTAAATAAATATTGTATTTTTTTAAATATTATTAGGTTTTTCTGCGAAAAAGTGATTTAATGACTGTGCCTCAAAGTAATTATTAAGAAATTTAAGGCAAGTAAAAATTTTTGAAATTCGATTATTTTTCAATTTATTTATTATTGCAGTTTATGGTGATATCTTTCGGTGAAATATTGATTAAAATTCTGATAAACTATTTACCACGTGACATCCGCGAGTTCTTTACCTTCACAAATTGCTTTAATTTTTAGATCACCTCCAACATCTTTCAAGAAACAAAAAAGGCATTTTTAAGAAATAATCAGAGTTTATAATAATTGTTTATATGTTATTGACAAAATTAAAGCCAAATTCTACGAAAATCTTCAAATAAAGAACTAAAAATAAATCCATATCTGCAAAAAAAAGGGCAGATAATTGTTCACTAAAAAGTGTTTGTTAAGTATCTCAACGCGGAGATTACAATCGCATTAAAATAAATTTACATGTATAAGTTAATCTTAAAATTTATAAACTTCGGTGACGATATAACAGTGTCTTCAAGTGAAACATGTCATAGTCCATTCGTCGAAAAAGCTTTATTCCCCAACTCGTCCAGAGTTCGTTTCCCAGGACCTTGCAAACCGCGCGCCATCTCCGAACATAAAAAGCGATCCATTCGATCTGGACGCGGGACACTTCATTATTTTAACAGAACAGATTGTAAAGTTTCGATTTTATGATCCCGCGGCGAATCGATGTCGCTCCGTAGTAATTTATTTTCGAGATCACAAAGAAGAATAGTACTGAATCTTATATTGTTATCGAACAAAGAATATCACTTTAAAGTATTACAGGCTATTAAAGAAAATAGGTGTTGTTGCTCGAGAAATAAATATAAAATAACTTACTATTAGTAATTGAATTGTGATAATCAAACGCATCATATCACAACAAATAACACGTATCAAACAAACAACTATCTGACAATGTTCAATAAAACCCCCAACCAATTCATAATTGCAGAAATGTGTTTTTTGCTGTTTTTCAAAAATTTGTCATCTGGTGCTCTTTACCCCATGGGAGGGGTGAAATTGGACGGCCAGGAGGCAAACAACTCAAAGTCTTAAAGGGATTTTACAAAATAATATCTACATTATTCAACCAAATTTCATGGAGATAATACTGTAGGGGAGCAATATAATCTTAAACGATATTGAAATATTTTTTTGTCTCAATTGGACATGTAAACACAATATTGTTGTAGCACGCACAGAATTGTGCAGGTTCTTCATTTTTGAGATGTGATATAATATTTACTTCCCGTAGGGTAGTTATAGTAATGGGCCAAAAATCGAAAATCAAATGTTTTGCATTTCTCGACGGTTTCAGAACATTTTGGCATACCTCAGAAAAAATGGATGTGCGTATGTGTATGTGTGTGTGTATTTTGTATGTCCGCGTTTATTCGTCCACGTTTTCGGGCGCATGGATCATCCGATTTAAATGGTTTAAAAAACATTCAAATCCTATTGATTAGGAGATGTGCTGATTAGTTTTTGGCAAAGGCAGGTCTGGCCGTTACGGAGATACGAAGCGAAGAGTGCAGAAAATACAAATTGAGTTTTTGAGAGAACGGAGTACCGGATTTGAATGATCTAAAAAACATTCAATTTGTAATAATTGGGAGAAGAGGTGATTAGTTTTTGGCAAATATAGCTCCCACCATTTCGAAGATACAGAGCTAAATGTGCAAAATAGCAGATGTTGAGTGTAAGCGTCCGATTTGAATGATCTAAAAAACTTTCTGCTTGTATTGACAAAACAATTGCTTTTGAGGATGAAAAATTATTAGATCTTTTTTATTTTCCATAAAATATTTTTGTAATTTTGGATTAAAAATTCAAAAAATTACCCAGCCTAAGCACCGTCTAAGCGACACTCTGGTACAAATGTTTACCCAAGAGCGTTTAGACTGTTTATGTACAGGAGCACTTTTCCCATTATGTGAAAATTATTAAAAAATGTAAAAATGCCGCCAAGCTAAGCACAGTATAAGTGAAAATGTCGCAGAGAATTATTCGCAAACGCGTTTAGACTGTGACTATACGGGAGCACTTTTCAATTTAGGCAACTATTTTTTTAAAATTTAATTCGAAATGAAATGACGATTGTTAATGTTCTGGAGATAAATTGACTTATGATTTACATTTGATTTACTCAGATATAACAAGATAACAAAAATAATGAAAGTTACAGTATTTGTAATAATATATTTGAAAACGTTTAAAATTTCTCGAATATTTCATTACGGTACGGGAAGTTTCAGCAATTTGTCTTAAGGCACGATGCCATACACCACTAGTATCTCCATTATATTATATATCACGAAATTTCGGTTTGTGTTATTATTATGAATTAATTTTAAATATTATATATCTTGAATTGCTTCAAATTTATCAATCTTTAATATTGCGTAACAGTTTTTTTATGATATTATGATATTTTTAACTTTTCGTTATAGTAATCGTACAAAAATTGAAATGAATTATTTTGCATATCTTCACGTTTCGAAGATTTCTGAGCATTTTGGCATACCTTATAAAGTGTTTGTGTTTGTATGGATACAATTTTTAATCTACGTTTTCGGGAGAACAGATCAACCTATCAGAAATATTCAGAATGCATTCCATTCCTATTGATGAGAAGACGTACTGATTAGTTTTTGACAAAAGTCGGTCCAGCCGTTTCGGAGATATGAATACAAGAGCGTAGAAGATGGAAATTGAGTTTTTGAGAGAACAGAGCATCCGATTAAAATGATTCAAACAACATTGAATTCGTAATGATTTGAAGACGTTGTGATTAGTTTTAGGCAAAAACAGGCTCAGCAATTTCGGAGACAAGGAGCAAAAAGTGTAAAAAATGGCAGTTTTTGAGATAACGAAGCAACCGATACGCACGATTCAGAAAAATATTTTGCTTGTGAAGAAAGGATTTGTTTAGCAAGGCAGAAATTTTTTTTCATACATATTTTCATATTACAAAAGTTTCAATATTTATAATAATCAATTGGAAAACTATTCTTTGAATATTTTATTACGGTACGGGAAATTCCAGCAATTTGCCTTAAGGCAGAACACAATGCACCACTAGTTTCTATTTATTTTTCACTAGTTTCTATTTATTTTGATCAAACATTTTATGATATTAGGATCAAATAATCAAACTATGTAAAAAGTTGAATGAAATGAAACTAATAAACAATTATTAATAAATATGTTAAAGATTATTGAGACTTTGGATACACCTGATAGATTACGGGAAATTATGTAAATTTGGATTGTGCATGAATTAAAATAAAACACTCGTTTTCCGCTATTTTGAATGAAAAAAATAATACAAACTAGTGATCCATGCACCCACTCCATCGTGCCTTAAGGCAAATTGCTGGAACTTTCAGCTCGAAAAATTAAAATTGTTGAAAAAGATTTGAATTCTTTAAAACTTTGAGCAAAATAGATTTTTGAGAATTTTAAAATTTTTGAAAAAAAATTTTGCTTTTTAAATAATTTGAATTTTTTATACTTTGAACTTTTGAACTATTTTTAAAGCAATCGCGATATGTTAGCTGACTTTAAACCACTAGACCTGTCTTTCCAAAAATACCATCAATTCTTCATTTCGTCAATACCAGGAATAAGTTTTTTGAATCATTCAAATCGGACGCTTCGTTCTCTCTAAAATTGGATTACCATTTTTGTGATTTTTGCCCGTATTTTTGGAACGGTTGAACCTGACTTTACCAAGAACTAATCAGCACGTCTCTATCAATAGGTATCGAATGTTTTTTGAATCATTCAAATCGGTTGATTCATGTTCCCGAAATCGTCGACGAAATATTGCATGCGTTACATACATACACTCATACACACACATACAAACATCCATTTTTTCTAAGGTAGGTCAAAATGTTCAGAAATTTTTGAAACGTAAAGATATATAAAAATTTGCAGTTTCGATTTTTTGCGATTACTATAACTGCGGGAAGTTAAAAATTGTGCATACCGATAATATAATAATATTGGCTCACAAGAAAATATTAGCTTTTTCTAATTTTTCAATATTCGAAACGCAATATTGTAAAATATTCCAAATATTTAAAAATGTTAGAAAATCATTTTGGGTTATGGTATCATTATTTCGTATCTGTCTTAGCTAGTAGTAGTCAAATGGAAGCATGACCTCTTCCACAATGCGCAATGTCATCGGAGGAGAAGAAAGAAATGAGCATGCGAGCGATCGGGATTTGGGCCTTTTATCCGGCATCTGGATCAGATAACGTCAGTAATTTTACGAATACTCTATGAGAAATAGAGCCCTGAGCTATTAGCGGTTCAGATATATATCAAGTTCATCGCGTTAAATTGATAAAAGGTAGCGGTGACGGTATTGCGATCATCCGGTCGTAAAACTATGTTTGACAAATTCCCACATTATCAATACAAATTTAAGCAATTTGTCTAAAAACTTTCTTTCCTACTTTTAATTACAACGTGTCAAAATTAATTAAATTGCCGCATATATCATTGATAAAAAGAAGTGAGAAGATAATTTTAAAATGCTTGCCTGCGAAGATTAGTAATAACCTGTTAACGCATTAGTATTGTTCGTTAAACTTTTAACGTATAATTAACGAATATAAATATAGACTAATTAAAAAAAAGTATTAGAATTATCGTTACAATTATAAGTAGTATATAATAGATAAAAATAGATATCCTTTATTTTTCTTTATCATTGCGATTTTTGTTCAATTGCGTTTGAGGATTAAATTGATTAAACCTTTTCTATTTTTTCCCAAATGTATCATAGGATCTATAACTAACGGCTACCGAACTGACAGTCACGAATTTCTAAGATGAGTCCCGTTTTCTTCCGAAGTAATAATTGTCCCGATTTCAAATTTTTTGTCCCGGATTGCCCCTAATTTTTTAAATTTGTGAAATAGAATATTCGTTATCACTTTATAATAAAATTATAACAACTAAAAATTTGATATCGATAAGTACGCTTATATAAAACTATATATTAAGATTAAGAAAATGGCTGATTGCAAGATTCCAGAAGTGGGTTAAAATAGGCTCTCACTTTAATAATTTTAAATTGCAAATCGTTTCTCAAAACTATCCAGCACGATTCCCAAATATTTTGTTTCAGATAGTATTTGAATTTTCAAAACCAGATCAGAGTTATTAGCTTAAAACGCGGCCGCGTTTTGATAATTTCAAGAAATAGGCTTAGGTTTTAAATTTTTGAAATCCGTTTAACCGTTTTCGAAAAGAAATTGATAAAGTTTAACAATTATCAACGAAACGCATTTCATTTTTTTCAAAGTTATCAAACTTTAAATTTTTAAAAATTAAACGACTTTTCGTGAAGCCGTAATATTTTTGTAAATTTTAAACTTTATATTTAAGATCATGATATCGTTAAAAAGTTCAATGAAAAATCGCAGATAATTTTTTTTTCAACGAAAAATTTTTCAAAAACTAATCAGCGCTTTTCCCATCCAATATATCTTTCAAACCGTTTTTCAGTTTTCAAAATCGATTCAGTATGGTGAGCTAAAACGTGGACAAAAAATTTCACATTCACCGAGATACAATCGAATGACTTAAATTTTTGAAATCGGTTGAGCAGTTTTTGAGAAAATGTCGACATATTCAAAATCGACTCAAATACACAACCATAAATTTTCCAAATTTGGTCTCATTCGATTCAGAATGGCTTAAAACGTGGAAAAACCAAAATTAGCGAATTGAATTATTGGGCGAAAACATAAACTTAGCCCTCCGGAAATTAATATTATTTATTTATTTCTTCCTGTAAAATAGTAATTCAATATTAGATGTAACTATTATCACTTAAATGTATCAGTACACTGCCTAAATTCAAAGTAGACGGAACTAATTATTATGATACGGAATAACTTTCTACAATGTGCCACCCATATTGTTAGAAGACCAGATGTATCTCAACAATCGCAATAAAGCAAAGCATCATTACGCAATAAAACATTAATCATTATATGCGTTTGCCCTTTAAGACATTCAGCTCTTAATAATGTACATTCGAAGCTCAACCTCCCACGCAGATAATACACCTGCATGTAGATCGGCCGATTTGCTCTAAATTGTCGAAACGAACAAGAAAACAAAATTCATTGTTCAAACATTAAAAATATATTAACTGGAAATTATTGCCGACAAGCGGTATAATAGAGAAACTATATAACTATGAAATTTTATAAAACTTCATTGTGAATTTAGACTTAAAAAGAATTTATTAAAAACTTATTGACATTAAATAATTGACGTTTAATGGAGTATTTTATTGAAATAAAATATTGCATTGAAAACTAATTCAGTATTGTAATAAAGTGGAGTGTATGATGGCATCGTACCTTAAAGCAAATTGCTGGAACTTTTCATACCGTAACGAAATGTTCGAGGAATACTGAATGTTTTCAAGTAGATTATTATAAATATTGTAACAATGTCTAATATTTATATTAATTATATAAACTGAATTACAAAGTTGAACTTATTTGTTTAAGTATATTAGAACTTTAGTCAGAATTAAAAATAAAATCTGATTTATTTTCGATATACAAAAAAAAATTTGAAAAAAAAATATTTTGAAACAATTTTTTTTCCAAAATCAATTATTTTGTTAAAACAAGCAGAAAGTTTTTTGAATCATTTAAATCGCACGCTTAGTTCTCTCAAAAACTGCCACTTTTTAACATTTAGCTCCGTATCTTCGAAATGGCTGAGCCTACCTTTGCCAAGAACTAATAATCACTTTCCAATCATTAATAATTGAATATTTTTTAGATCATTCAAATCGGATACTCCGTTCTCTCAAAAATTCGTTTTCTATTTTCTGCACTCATTGGTCTTTATCTCCGTAACTGCTGGATCTGCCTTTGCCAAAAACTAATTAGTATATCTCCTTCAATAGGAATCGAATGTTTTTTGAACCATTCAAATCGGTTGATACGTGCGCCCAAAAACGTGACCGAAAAATTGTATCCATACATACATACACACACATCCATTTTTTCTGAGGTATGCCAAAATGTTCAGAAAACTTTAAAACGTCGAGAAATGTAAAAATTTTCAATTTCGATTTTTGGACGATTACAATAACTTACCCTACGGGATGTTAATTATGTGCCCATGACCATTTTAATACCGAAAACCTCATTGCATATATTTGAATATGAATGCTGTACAAAGTATACAACGTGAGTATAATTGTGATTACAATTCCAGTTTAGTACAAACTAAAATCGAGATAATAAGAAGAAAGGAAATAACAATCTATTGTGAAGGAACAATTAGAATTATCGAAGTATTGATTCAATAGTATTATCATACCATGGCTCTGAAATTATGAAAAACATTAAGTTCGTATTGGCGGGAAAATGTGCTGATTAGTTTTAGGCAAAAGCAGGTCCAGCGATACGAAGAAAAAAGTGCAAAACATCCAGTTTTTGAGAGAACAGCAAATCCAATCAAAATTATCAAAAACATATTCGATTGGTATTGATTGAGTGAATAAGCGATTACATTTTTGCGAAGGCAGGTGCAGCGGTTACATAGATGCGGAGAATCACTCTAATTCGTTGTGCCGTTCTTACAAAAAAACTGCTATTCATTACACTTATTGAGAGAACGGCGCATCGGATTAGAGTTATTCAAAAAGCATATTGCTTGTGTTAATGGTGCAAAAAATGTAATTAGGTTCTGTTTATTTTATCGTCGCCCAAATATGAGCACTTATATTTGAAATTTAAAATACGATTTCACAGTAAGTATTTATAATAATTATTATGAAATAGTTGAAACAATTACTATTACGCATTGAAAAGTTTCATTTGTGATTTATTATTTTTATGCATTTATATCATTGTTTTTGAATGATTTGTCCGTGTTAACACAATTTATTATAAAACGTGTTTTAGCTGTTACATTACGGACAAAAAGCAATAAAGAATTCATTGTTATATATACAAAACTGCAGACATAAGTATGCAAAAGAACTAAATTCATAAAACTTTAAGTTTGTAAATTTTATTATTCTTAAATTAAACACATTTTCTATTTATGAGCTCGCCCGTAGGTAAGCGGCTAGGAGCTATGGGACTTCATTCGTAGGTTGCGGGTTCGATTCCCACTTTAAGCAGCCTCAATTGGCAGTATAGATAGCAATATGTTTCTAAGTTTTTTTTTTAATTTTATTTGAACAGCGATCAGAACTTATGGGTTCTATGAGCTGTTGTGATGAATCTCTTACAAACTTCGTTTGTTTTTTTATAGATGGCAACCCAAACAGATGTCTCATCTCTATGTGCTGAATTTTTATTATTACAATTGTTGTAATAGTGTTGACTTTTTATTAGTGCAGCAATGCCGAGCGAGGGCTATTTTCACTTGGAAACATATTGCTATCTATATTTCCAAGTGAAAATGTTTCTAAGTGAAAATAGCCCTCAATCCCGCATTGCTGCACCAATAAAAAATCAGCCCTATTAGGATTGGATAATAGATGGATTAACCATTGGCTTACCATCTAAAATTACGAAGTAAGAAGAAGTTTCAGCCCAACAGCTCATAGGACGTAGGGTTCTGATTGCTATTAAGATATCAGAATAAAAAATCTATTTATATGCTGCTTCATAATGTTGCAAGGTCTTCAATATTAATTTTGCATAACAATCAGTAAAATTCGCGCAGTTCACGGAGAACTGGCCTTATGGTGTTCTGCACGGGTCGCACCCGTTGCGTGCAACGAGCATGCACATATTGCGTAATCGCGGAATAACCGTTATCAATAAGAAAATCAATAGCAATACGATTCCATACGTTATTAGTGTTTATTGTTAAATGTGGGTTCGAAATTGAAACATATGCCTGAAAACAACTTTCGAAATTATACTAACATAGATTAACCAAAGTTTATTAGTCAAGTTGACATTTAATGCTTCTTAAAATAAATATTTTCAAATAGTAAAATGAAACTCAAATTTATTATAATCGAAATTCAGTAGTTGAGTTGATACTTTTGAAAAAAAAAAATCCCCTAGGGTAGAGCGGGGCTTAAAGGTCCGTGGTCCACCATCGATATCTCAAAAACAAGACAACAATTTTGAAAGTAGAGAGGAAAAAATATTAAACCAGCTAAATATTAAACCTTGATCCTTGCGACTTTGTCAATAGGTAAACGCCAGTGTTTTAAAATTTATAACAAAAATATTTTTTGGCGAAAATCTAGTTCTAGATCAAGGTTATATACAGTGTTATATTTGTAAACAATATACGTGAAATTTATATTTTGCATTGGTGAATAATATAGCTATTATTTCGTAAAGACCCTTTAAAATTAAAACTAAGATAATAATTTGACATATTTGCCCCATGATCGTCAATTTTTTGAAAAACAGCAAAAACCCACATTTCTGCAATGATGAATTAGCTGTGAACTGATTTAACTGGGAATTACTGAATATAATCAGATATTTATTGGGTTGTGTTACTTGTTATAATTGGTTGAGTTTTCACAATTGTACAAAGTCAAATTGGACCTTTGTGCGCCACCCTACCCTATATCACAATTGAAATGCTGATTTGAAGTTCTGTGCAAATTAAAGATGGATATATGGGTATGGAATTCATCAGTTTTGACAAGAATTTTTGTATAGAAAATTCTGATAAAAATTGATTATTACATAATAAGTATATAAATTGTAAAAAAATGAAAATACTTCGAAACTCCATTTTCTGAAATTAAAAAAAGTCTGAACAAATCAATTGGGCATCTTACACAAACTTATAATATCAGGGGGGATCATCAAACTGATTATAACAAACGACATCGTAACCGTATACACAAACCATTACTCTGACACCCCCCATGCTCGGCAGACACTCTGACTACATTTCTCGCTCGGAGCAACCATATCACACAAATAATTATAGAGCTTGCAAAACTAATTACGATGGATATTTAACAAGAAGACGCACTTCTCTCGATGGTTGCACCATCGATCGGTGGTTCATATGCACAGAGCCGAACTATATCTCCGGGTCATGCAGTGAAAGTGCATGAAGGCATGCTTTGCGGAAAAATTAAATTATTGTTTCTTTGTGAAGCCCAGAGCTAAAATTCGTCACGGAAAACAAAAGATTCACATTTATAAACAAAAAAAACACATGGATTCAATGAGAATATCTAATCAATAATTGAATACATTGATTGTATTTAATATTTACCATTATTATTAAACCAGGTCTATAACTGCTTCGAGATATGGCCCTACGTGGCTAATTTATCAAGACTCGAATGTTTTACCTATTGAAAAGATAATTAAAAAGAAATTCATAGCTAGGAACATAGCAGGATTGTGTGACATTACTCACAATTTTGAGACTCAAAAGAAAAAAAAAAACAATAAATTTAAGTTAGTTTATATTGTATTGTTTAATTTAACTAATTTTATTTCTGTTTTTCTTTTTACTATTTTCACGTAATTTTGTAATGTAATGTTTATAATATATACAAAAAAATATGTTATAATTTACTAAGGTCTACCAATAAGTAGTTTTATAAAAAATCACTGCTTACTTTATAATTTCAGTTGCTGATTGTTTTTATATGACATCTTGTAATTTATATTACAATAAAAAAATCCACGTCTGTGTTCAAATGAAAATTAATAAAATATAATTAAAATAATCGGAATTTAAGTTATAAATATTTACATGTTTAAAGTTTTAATTATGAACTATATTTAAAAATAATAGATATTAGGTCAGCGTAGTAGAAGATGATTATAATAGAAGCATAATATGTATAATAATTAATTCAAATAAATTCATGCAAAAAGGCTTTAGGATTAGAAGATTCACTAATTAATCTATTAATAATTAATAAAGAATATTTTAGAGTAAAGTTCTTTCAATTTATATTGCCCGGCTTATGAACATTTGCTATAAAATTTCGCTTTCTAATCAATTTATTAGGTTTTTATTATCAATGCAATATGATGCACGCCCCCTTAGGATACTATTTTCGAAAATTACCCAAAATTTTTGAATTTATATTAACTAGCTGTAAGTGGAATTCTGTAAGTGGAAGCAAATTGCTGGAACTTCCCGTACCAAAAATTATTATTTTTTTAAAAACGATTAACATTTTTGAAAAAAAAATACTTCGAAAAAATAAGATTTTTGACAAACAATTAGACAAAAAATTACTTTTTTTTTTAAAAAAAAAGTTTTTTAATTTTTTTTTTTTGAAAAAAAATGTTTTCTTTATTTTGACATATTTTGAAAGATCTAAAGTTTTTTCAAAGCAATCGTACTACTTTAACTGCATAAAGACGAAATATCAAACCGCGTAAGCGCCGCGTCGAAGTCTAACGCGTAAACATTGGTACGGAACCCATAGGAATGTAAACCAAAATTATACTTATTGTTAAAATCTCTATAAAATATCTGATAATTTGATGTGCATATGTCTAATGATCATTTTTGACCGCCAAATGGCATTTTTTTTTACTTTTTTCATTAGATCTCCGAAACCACTAGACCTTTATGAAAATTCGATCGGTTTTTCACCTTGTCAATACAAGTAAAATGTTTTTTGAATTATTAAAATCGGACGCTCCGTTCTCTTAAAAACTGAGTTACCGTTTTCGGCACTTTCTGCCCCGTATCTTCGGAACGGCTAGACCTGACTTCGCCAAAAATTAATCAGCACGTCTCTTTATCAATACGAATCGAATGTTTTTTGAATTATTTAAATCGGTTGATCGGTGTTCCCGAAATCGTCGACGAAAATTTGTATCCGCACATACATACACACACGCACACACACACACACACACACACATACATCCATTTTTTCTAAGGTATGCCAAAATATTCAGAAACCTTTGAAACGTCGAGAAATACAAAAATTTTCATTTTCGATTTTTTTGCGATTACTATAACTTGCCCTACGGGAAGTTAAAAATTAAATTATATTTTTACATAATAATGCATATTAATTTCTAGTCTGATAATATATCAGTTCAGTATTTATAAAATTAAATCGTTGAAAAAACTAGTGGGGCGCATGGCATCGTGCCTTAAGGCAAATTGCTGGAACTTCCCGTACCAAAAATTATTTTTTTTTTGAAAAGATTAACATTTTTTAAAAAAATTTACTCTAAAAAAAATAGATTTTTGAGGAACTATATAAATTTTTGACAAAAACTTACTTTTTGTTGAAAAATTTATTTTGAAATATTTTGGAAATTCTGAACTTTTTTTCAAAGCAATCGTACTGCTTTAATGCATAGAGACTAAATATCGAAGCGCGTAAGCGCCGCGTCGCTGTCTAACGCATAAGCATTGGTACGGAACCCATAGGAATGTTAACAAAATGTATACTCATTGTTAAAATCTCTATAAAATATCTGATAATTTGATGTGCATATGTCTAATGTCTAATGATTATTGTTGACCGCCAAATGTTATTTTTTTTTACTTTTTTTACTAGATCTCCGAAACCGCTAGACCTAATTTCATAAAAATTTCATCAAATCTTCATCTTGATAATGCAAGTAAAATGTTTTTGAATTATTCAAATTGCTTCATCCCGATTCCCGAAATCGTCGACGAAAATTTGTATCTGAACACACACAAATGCACGCACACACACACATACACACACATACATCAATTTTCTCTAAGGTATGCCAATATATTCAGAAACCTTTGAAACGTAAAGATATATAAAAATTTTCATTTTCGATTTTTGTGCGATTACTATAACTTACCCTACGGAAAGTTAATTATAAATAAATCAATTTATCACCTCCAGAACATTAACAATCGTCATTTCATTTCGAATCAAATTCCAAAAAAAAAAAATAGTTGCCAAATTTCCACAAAATTGAAAAAGTGCTCCCGCATAGTCACAGTCTAAACGCATTTGCAAATAATTCTGTGCGATATTTTCACTTATACTGTGCTCAGCTTGGCGGCATTTTCACATTTTTCAATAATTTTCACAAAATTGGAAAAGTGCTCCAGTACACAAACAGTCTAAACGCACTTGGGTAAACATTACCAGAGTGGCGCTTAGACTGTGCTTAGCTTGGGTGATTTTTTGAATTTTTAGTCCAAAATTACAAAAAAATTTTTTTGAAAAAAAATTAGAAACAAAAATTTTTTTTTTCCAAAATCAATTGTTTTGTTGAAAAAAGCAGAAAGTTCTTTGAATCATTTAAATCGGACGATTAGTTCTCTCAAAAACAGCCATTTTTTTTAAATTTAGCTCTGTAACTCCGAAACCTCTGGGCCTACCTTTGCCAAAAACTAATCAGCACATCTCCCTATCAATAGCAATCGAATGTTTTTTAAACCATTCAAATCGGTTGATCCGTTCTCTCAAAAATTCGCTTTCTATTTTTTGCACTCTTTGCTCCATATCTCCGTAACGGCTGGACCTGCCTTTGCCAAAAACTAATCAGCACATCTCCTTATCAATAGGAATCGAATGTTTTTTAAACCATTCAAATCGGTTGATCCGTGCGCCCGAAAACGTGGACGAAAAAAAGCGGACATACAAAACACACACACACACACACACACACACACACACACATCCATTTTTTCTGAAGTATGCCAAAATGTTCAGAAACCTTCAAAACGTCGAGAAATGTAAAAATTTTTGATTTCGATTTTTGGACGATTACTATAACTTACCCTACGGGAAGTTAATTAAGGGAGCGCAGCATTCTTTATTATTAGAGCGGAAAGGAGCGCTACAAAAAGGTTGGAAATCACTACTTTAACATTATATTAAATATGTTGTGAAAATGTTTATTGAAAATACCTATTACCATGAGTAGTTTGCAATTTTTACGTACCACGCACACCCCCCCCCCACTCTTCTAAAAAAAATAATTTAATTTTATAATTTCTCAACTGATAATGTAATTATCAGAATACCAATTAGTATGCAAAAAAGCAAATCTGTTGTAATGTATCAAAACCTTTAGTTTGTTTTCGAACATAGTATTTTTGCAAAAAGCTGTGTATAACTCTTTAGGCTACACCATATTTAAATATTCGTTCATCACATAACAGCAAGGCATTCAACTCTAATCCAACCTCCGTAAATGAAAGCCAACAAATAGGATCAAAGCGTTTTGTAAACAAATAAAAAATGAAAAAAACTAGCTGTAAGTGGAATTCTGTCTTAAGGCAATTAGGGCATCGTGCCTTAAGGCAAATTGCTGGAACTTCCCGTACCAAAAATTATTATTTTTTTTAAAAACGATTAACATTTTTGAAAAAAAAATTACTTTAAAAAAATAAGATTTTTGAGAAACTATAAATTGGACAAAAAATTAGTTTTTTTTTGAAAAAAATAATTTTTTTTTAAATTTTTTTCTTAAAAAAAATTTTTTTTTTTGAAAAAAATTTTTTTTTTCTTTATTTTGACATATTGTGGAAGATCTGAACTTTTTTTTCAAAGCAATCGTACTGCTTTAACTACATAGGGACAAAATATAAAGCGCGTAAGCGCCGCGTCGCTGTCTAACGCATAAGCATTGGTACGGAACCCATAGGAATGTTAACAAAATGTATACTTATTGTTAAAATCTCTATAAAATATCTGATAATTTGATGTGCATATGTCTAATGATCATTTTTGACCGCCAAATGGCTCATTTTTTTACTTTTTCCTCTATATCTCCAAAACCGCTGGACCTACCTTCATGAAAGTTGTATCGATTCTTCATCTTGTCAATACAAATAAAATGTTTTTTGAATTATTAAAATCGGACGCTCCGTTCTCTTAAAAACTGAGTTACCGTTTTCGGAACTTTTTGCCCCGTATCTTCGGAACGGCTTGACCTGCCTTTGCCAAAAACTAATCAGCACGTCTCCTTATCAATACGGATCGAATGTTTTTTGAATTATTCAAATCGGTTGATCCGTGTTCCCGAAATCGTCGACGAAAATTTGTATCCGCACATACATACACACACATACATACATACATACATACACACACACATACACACACACACACACACACACACACACACATACATCCATTTTTTCTAAGGTATGCCAAAATGTTCAGAAACCTCTGAAACGTAAAGATATATAAAAATTTTCATTTTCGATTTTTTTGCGATTACTATAACTTGCCCTACGGGAAGTTAATTATTAAATTTAAAATGAGAATTCCGATTAATGAAAAATTTATAAAAAATACAATTTTACAATATTTTTCAAGACAAACTGTTTTTTGCAATTCCCAAATTAGTTTAGCAATTCTCCTCAAAATATGGAAAATTCATATTTATGAACAAGTAAATACACTCATACATCACGTGCATATACGCACGTGAAATGAATTGATATTGATTAGAATATTGTTCTGATCTCACAAAATTGTATCATTATAGCGATAGCAAACAAGTAATATATCTTATATGAGTTTTACAAATGATCAATTTTAATAAAGGTGCTAAGTAAAATCGTTCATAAAGTTAAAACTCGTACCTACTCGATTATTTCAGATAAGTAATTTGACGGTAATACCTATTTAAATTTATAACTATAAGGTCCGCCAAATAACTTTTTTTAGGGTGTACGACTTAAGCAACCCTACTGCGTACACTCTGCATTCTTTACATATCACTTTCAAATAAAAAAGTGAAAATATTTAGTGGTTTTTTAATAGAATTTTCAAACAAAAAGAAAATTGGCAAAATATTCAGTAGATTTTTTAAGGAATTTTTCAAAAAAAACTAATTAGCGGACCCTATATGAATTTTCAGTTTTTCCTATGACTGCCTTCAATTATAATATTGTATTCATTAAATCTATCAAATAATTTTAAACGTTTAAAACCTTCGACCCTAATAGCAGCCCGTCAAAGCAGTTGACATCTGATGCGGCTCATGTCTACATAGACATTAACGACGACTTTGGTTGGTCGTCGGTCGCCGAGCAGTGTACCGATCAGTTTTATCGGCGAGTCAGGTCGGTGTCACGTACCGCTGTTCCTAATTAAACGATCCGGCCGGTACGCTGATTACTATGCAAACCTATAATTACGCGGAGCGAATATCGATACACCGCGCCCTGGGTACGATCCAACATGCGAGACAACGCCGATGCGTAGCGTCAAGCTACGTCGTCCGCAACTATGTTAATTAAAAGATTATATTTAGACAAAGGTTCTCAAAATGACATCAGATTCTGGTAACTGTTATCTAAATTTCAGATTTTATTTATACATGAAATTCCATAACTGGATGGATTTTTCCAGCATAATTTTTTTGCATGGACGAAGTACGGACAAAATGGTATATATGGACAAAATAACACAGTCATCTTATTTAAAAAATATCTACTTTTATTAACGTTACCGACTGCAAAACATGAAGATCATAATATAATAATAATATAATAAAATCCTGTCAGATGTTGAGCGTCATTGTCGCCATCTTGTCGAAGTAGTCAGTTCAAACGTGCATCGCGCCTTCAAAAGCTTTTTTGTTTATTTATTCTTCAAAAGCTTATTTGTTTTGTTTTGTTTTTTAACTTCACGTAGGGTAGTTAAAGGAATGGGCCAAAAATCGAAAATGATTTTTTTTTTGCATTTCTCGACGTTTTGAAGATTTCTGAACATTTTGGCATACCTCAGAAAAAATTGGCCTTAAGGCACGATGCCATACACCACTAGTTTTTGTGGACTTATTCATTATTATTTGTAATTATTTTTATTAAAATCAATACACTTATGCAGATACTAGTGACATCGATCAATATTATTGCTAATACTTTCGGACATAATACCATACTTATACAATGAACAAAATGACATTGTACTATATCGGAAAAACTAAACCCTATAGGATAGTTCATTCGAGGTCAAGCAAAAAGAAAATTGAAACATGTCAAATGTGATTGGCTTTTAACTTTTACTCTAACTTCTAAAAACAGACCAAACGATCCACTGGTAAAAAGAAATGACATGCAATTGCTGCACAATAGTCTTCACCCGTTCTGAACCCGTACTGATAAGGAGACGTGCTGATTAGTTTTTGGCGAAGGCGGGTCTAGCCGTTCCGAAGATATAGGGCAAAAAGAGCCAAAAACGGTACCTCAGTTTTTAAGAGAACGGAGCGTCCGATTTTTTAAGAGAACGGGGCAGGTCCAGCGGTTTCGGAAATTTAGTAAAAAAAATTTAAAAATCTGGCGGTCAAAAATGATCATTAGACATATGCACATTAAATTATCTGATATTTTATAGAGATTTTAACAATAAGAATACATTTTGTTTACATTCCTATCGGTTCCGTACCAATGTTTATCCGTTAGACGGCGGCGCGGCGCTCACGCGCTTCGATATTTTGTCTCTATGCAGTTAAAGCAGTACGATTGCTTTGAAAAAAAAGATCAGAATTTCCAACATATTTAGAAATAAATTTTTCCTCAAAAAGTCTATTCTTTTCAAAAAAAGTAAATTTTTGTCAAAAATTTATAGTTTCTCAAAAATCTAATTTTTTCAGAGTAATTTTTTTTTTCAAAAATATTAATCTTTTAAAAAAACAAAAATTTTGGTACGGGAAGTTCCAGCAATTTGCCTTAAGGCACGATGCCATGCGCCCCACTAGTTGTTTTTATACTTTTGGTATAATGAGACTATGTTACAGGTACGCCAATGAATCTAATGAGTAAAAACGATTGAGACTGACTATAATATTAAATAAATAAATATTAAATAAATATTATATTAAATTAAATATTATATATTGTTATATAATTAATATAATTATATATTAAATATTATAAAAAATATTATATTAAATATTATAGAAACAAAACACCATGTTTTTGTCAATGCTTTCCTTACTGATTTAATAAAGTTTATTTATAACTAAGCTAAACAGATAAGTTTTATATTTGGAGAACATCGTGTGGCACTTATATATTTAATTAATTAATGAATATTTAATATTTTTACTAAAGTAATAATGTTTGTTAAATTTATATTAAGAAACAATGTAATTCAGAAATTACATATATTAACTAGAAGCAAATAACATAGGGTACGAGATTATGAAAATTATAGACAATAATATATTATATAAATTATTGAAGCAATTATAATGGCTAGAAATAACAAAGTTGATATTGTTCTTTCACCGTAGATACTATATTTAATCTTTCTAAAAATTAAATTGTGGACGTAGGTACAGGATAACGTCTGTCGGACCATCTAGTATATATATATATATATATATATATATATATATATATATATGCCGTGCATTATTTACAAAAATTATTAAAAACTTACGATGATAAGCAAGCTGTTCTAAATGAATCCATATTTCACCAAATCTGAAACAAATATAGAATACTAATTACTTTTTGAAATAAAGATTTCTTAATAATAAACTAATAATAAATAATAATATTATATAAAATAATAACTTTGAATAGTTACCTCACAATACCTATAAATAAAGATGGTAAACGTAAGATATTTTCTGTATTTTGCATATCAAAACAAGAATTATAACACGGTGATAACCATTTAGATCTTATATACTTGTAGTTATATTTAATTAATATATTTAATTTCCTAAAATATTCACTTGTATTATTTGAAATATAAATTTTATCATACACATATTCTAGCAACTAGTGAATGATTAAATGCAATTTTCTTATCTATGATTTAAATGTCATTTAGATTTAATTTTGGATGGCGAATGTTTTCTTATAGACCTTACTATAGATACTATGGCATCTTTATGTAGCTTGTCAAATAGCTAATATTAAATATTGCTTAAAATACATCGAATACCTCAAATGCAAATACTGTACATAAATTGAGAGGTATCGAAATGTTGGTAAAAACTCTTTTCTATCCCTCCGAGGTTATGCATTTCCAAGATTAATGGCGTCATAAACAACAACATTAATAAAATCCACATAGTAATTAATATAGAAGTCCTTTTACCTTGATAAATAACTAAATCTTATAAATAATCACTCACAAACTTATTTGAAAACTAATAACACTAATTTTTATTAAAATTCACTCAAAAATGCATCACAATCATAAAAAACTTATCATAATTTTAATACTATTAAAATGACTTGCATCAAATGTCATAATAATCCGGAATGAAGTTAAACGCAATTGTCACCTGTCGGTTGCTCAGTTCGTTGCAAATTTAAAACGCGCGAAAATCAAAACTATTGACAATTCATATACAAGTTATTGATATATTTAAAAGTCTTACGTTTTACATTCAATACATTAAGAAATCAAATAAAAAATGCAATCAAATGCAAAGTAAGTTAATATACAGTTAATTAGTGAGCATTAAAATTGCAGGTGTATAATATTATTAACTACTAATAATATTTTACTAGTATTTTATTGGGTTAGGTTGTCAAAAATCTTATCATATCAGAATTGTTCAACCCACCGGTGACATCCACACTTAAATGAAAAACATTTTTAGAATATGAAGTGAAATAAAATGTGATGAAAAATTAAATTTAATTCATACAATTAAAGACATTATATGTTTGTTTGAAAGATCAAATATAAATCGCTTCTATGAATTGCTCATATACATAATTTTTACGCTTTGTACTGATCAAGGTTGACGTCCACACTCAAATAAAATTTCTTTTTTAGAATACGAAGTAAAATGAAAAGTGTTGAAAAAATTGAATTTAATTCATGCAATTAAAGACATTATACGTTTGTTTGAAAGATATCAAATGTAAATCGCTTCTATGAATCGATTTCTCTTATATGAATCAATTCTATGTGGTGTAGTGATTGACACCCACATTTAAATAAAATACATTTTTAGAATTAAAAATGTTAGATTAATTAAATTTGATTGTTACAATTGAAAGCTATCAATTGAAAATCGCATTAATTAATTTTCTAGCAAAAGCGAAAACTTTATTTTCAAAATAAACAGAACTTTGACCGCCGAACTTTGATAAATTTCAATTTAATTCGTTGAATTCGTTTATTTACAAGTCAAAAAGTGCACTTATTACCTTATTGGAATGTATATATGTTTACCATTCAATGATTCAAAATTGTTTACTGATTATTGATTAGTTTTATTCCTCGAATGTATAATTAACAATTGGCTATAAGTAATAAATTCATACTTTATTTTTAAGTGACAAGCCCTAATTATTTTGGCATACCTTAGAAAAAAATAATGCATACATCTTAGACGCTTTAAAATTATTTTTTTTTGACACTTGCCCGAAGACATCAATACATTCCATGTGTCAATTGCATGTCGTGAACGTTCTGTTACTTGATGAAAATTAATTAATTGCGAATGACTAGGTGATTTTCAAGAGACAAAAACATAAATGGATAATACTTAGTGCTATAAGGGACGAATAGTGATACAGAACACTATTCCTTAATATGCAAACTGTGGGGTTCGTGAAACAGTTAATTAACCCTCTCGATGAACCAAGTTAAAGAGAACCAAGAGAAAGTTTATAATTTTCAATCTTATAAAAATGTAATACCATATTTTTATTTACTTTGGCAGAATTGGTTTTTAGTGCTTTTAATTTTCGATTTTAAAATAAGTGTGTATTTTTAAATCACACTGAAAAAATTATATACTTTATTACAACCTTACACATAATGTTAGAGTATAAAATAGAAATTTGTGGTGCATGGAACCTCAAAGCAAATTGATAAAACTTCCGGTCTGATTCTAATAATTTAAAAAAACATTTTACTTGTATTGACAAGATGAAGAATTGATCAAATTTTCATGAAGGCAGGTCTAGCGGTTTCGGAGATCTAGTGAAAAAAGTAAAAAAAAATACCATTTGGGGATAAAAAATGATCATTAGACATATGCACATAAAATTATCAGATATTTTATAGAGATTTTAACAATAAGTAGAAATTTTGTTTACATTCGAGGGTTCCGTACCAATGTTCATCCGTTAGACGGCGACGCGGCGCTTATGCGCTTTCACATTTTGTCTCTATGCAGTTAAAGCAGTACGATTTTTTTACGTTTACGTTTCTCAAAAATCTAATTTTTTTGAAGTAAATTTTTTTCAACTGTGTTAATCTTTTAAAAAAATACTAATTTTTGGTACGGACAGTTGCAGCGATTTGCCTTAAGGCACGATGCCATGCGCCCCACTAGTTATTTTCGATTTTGGACTATTTTTATAAACTGATATTGAACCTATAACTATTTAGTAAAAATGTACTTCTTCAATGTTTATTATAAGTGTATATTATGAAATAAACTTTTCAAGTAGGTAGATGTAGATAGTAGTGCACATTTTAACTATCTAAATCACAGGTTCCCAAACTTGTTTGTGCCGTGGACCCCTTGCGATATTTTTCGTTTTGTCATGGACCCCCTATATCATGGTTTATCCGGGACAGTTCCGGGTTTTCATCTTTTGATCCGGGTTTTTTCAAATTCAATATTTGTCCCGGATTTTTGAAAAGTATAGGTTTAAATCTTAATTAAAATTTTCTTAATTAAATTTTTTCTTAATTAAAATTAAATTACAACTACTTATCAAATTAATTATGTGAATCAATGTGTTTTTTATCACTTGTAAAACGTTATGAATGAGAAAATTGCTGAATACAAAATTCCAAAGGCGAATTTCATTTCATAAAATTAAAAAAAAAGAAAACAAGGTAATAGTAATTTTTTCAAATTATATAATCGAGTTAGAAATCTTACTAATAGTCCGCAATTGTAACTTGAAAATATATTTTTGAACAAACTGTTATTTATTGTATTTTTAAATGGTATCTTTTTAATACGTATTTTACTATATATTTGTTATTTGTGATACTATTAACAGATCGTCCTATGCTCGACTTAATATATCGTGCAACAAAATGAATTTAAAATGACAAATATATTAATTAGTTTAGTTTCAAAACTAAAGTAATAATAGCGGCTTTATAATTATTTTTAATACATCATCAAATTGATCATATGTTATTTTAGAAAATACGCTTTACTAACTTAGACTTTTTTAAATTAAGCAAATTTGTTTTTTAACTCCCCGTAGGGTAAGTTATAGAATTCGGAAAAAATCGAAAATGAACATTTTTATATATAGTATAATAATTTTTGCAAACCTATAACATTTGGCAGTAAACATTTTATATAAGCAACTTTTTTCAATAACCAACCCAGAAATAAACTATATCTGTAATTTACTGTCCACCAAGGCACAAAATTACCTGTGTAATTTAAATGTCTAAGAGTTTAGTTAAAAACACTCGAGTCCAAATTCGTTGCTGAAGGGACTAAAATTCAAATAAAATTTTGTTTATCGAATCCAAATATTTTATTGATTCCAAATACCTGGTATCTATATCACACTTCGTTAAATTGCCATTTAAACCTCTATATTTGGTATTTATGAATTCTAAGGGCAAAATTCTTACCAAAATTAAGCTTTTCAACAGCCAGCATATAGTTCAACCACAACTCGAATGCCAACATGCTACAACTTACACACTTTATATAAACATATAATTTTTTCTTTACTTTTTGAATCATTTCTAAATATTGACAACTATATTAAAAGATTTATTGTAAATCTATATATTATATTATCGTTTAACGTAAATAAATCGATTTTAATATGATGTATTGTAATCCACTGCCGTGGACCCCCATTTTCATTTCGTGGACCCCTAAGTTTTGTTTTTGCCGCCGTGGACCCCTTGAAAGTTGCCATGGACCCCTGGGGGTCCATGTGGACCACTTTGGGAATCACTGATCTAAATTATATAAAAAATCAATTTAAATTTAAGTCTAGAAACGAAATAAAGAAAATATCTGAATATAATCGGTTGATAAAATCACAAATATATCGGGTCCTTTAGCTAAATTACATACAACACATGACACAAAAAATACAGTTAAAGAAACAATTGAGATCAACAAATTAATGATCAATATGATAAACTATAATTAAGTATCAAGTTGTATTCAGAACTGCAGGAATGATCAAAAAGTGATTACCAATAAATTCTTTCTTAGTATTACCTTACCAATTTGACTCACTTTTGGTGCAAGTTTCTGTATGAAAGTTTTATCACGCAATTTGACATAAGAACCATGAAAACACCTTCAACAAGCGAACTTCTAGTTAAACCCACACTCCATAAAGTGAATAGTGATATTTATAATTCAAATTACAAATAACTTGTAATAATTAGGTTTATTACCAATTTCAAGAGGCACTTCGGTGATGTCTTGTCATGAAGTAATCAAATCTTTTAGCGTGTTCACTTATCCCATTCGGTTTTATGACAGTTCGGAGGCGTCGATGACACATGGATCTCTGAAGATTTTATGGTTCTGTCAATTCTCGCGTCTGCTGACATATTGTTTTATATTTGAACCACTTCGAAAAACACTAAATCATCATGCATCACACGAAATTCCACGACCGCTTGTATTTTTAGCGAAATACGTAGTTTGCAGGATCGTTAATGTCATACAATTAATTGTTGCTTCTACGCTTATGTTTTTCAAATTTCAGGGATGGTAAACATTTGCGTACGAGTGTTATAACAAAGTTTTGCGAAGATAATTCAAATGCTGAAATCGCATTTTACTGTTTGTGTTTCAAAAAGTTGATGGATAATAATAGTTTCCTTATTAAGCTCCACACTTATTAAAAAATTCGTTGAAAGTATTAATATAATGACGGATTGCTAAATTCCGACAAGCTCTTTGTTCAAAAATTTTGAAAAGTTTTTTTACAGGGTTGTACATATAATATTAAACTAGTACTGCATCGTGCCTTGAGGAAAAATTGCTGCAACTTTCCGTATCGTAATTAAAGTTTCGAAAAACAAAAATAATTAATAATCCAAAAAAATTGATCAATGATTATAAAAATTATTTTAAAAATGTTAAAATAGATTAGTACAGTACATTTATGAGTTCTTACGTGTATCTTTACAAGAAATGTGAACATATATGCATAAAACCTATTCGAGCCAAGAAAGAATAAAGGCGTTTTCAAAACTAATCTCATACAAAATACGAGCTTTTTCGAAATAAATACTTTTGAGAAAATTAATAAAAAAATATTTTTATTAAAAATTGATTTTTTTGAAAGTATTGCAAAATGAAGGAGCGTAAAGATAAAGAAAACCTTGAAGCGTGAATCCATACTTCATTTTTGTTGTTGCGATTACTATACTTACCCTAAAAGGAGTTAATGTACTAATATAAATATTATATTTGCATTTGTTTTAATTTATATAAAATTGGTTAAAGATATATTTCCACAATTAACTGCTAAAACAATTTGCTCTGACTGAAAAAAAAACAACGCACACTTTTTAAGATATTCAAATATTCTCTTATAAACATCTGAATATAAATATTAGATAGAAAACATTTTTAATATTCGTAATTAATTTTCTGTACACCACATGACTTTTTTATTTGAAAATATAGAGAATCAAATAATCGATCATGAATAATGTAAAGAATTATTTGGAACGTTTTTCGCATGCATCAGTATTATTGCAAATATTTTCAAATATTTTTTATGTTTTATATGCGGCAAGCTATTTTAAAAGTTGTTCATATACGTAAACTATTTTATTAACTAACTTCACGAATACATTTGCGTAAAAAATATATGTACTATAGTCTGGTAAGTTTTTATGAAATTCTAAAATATCGAGTTACCTTTATACTGTTTTATTTGAAATATCTCTGGCTTTTCATTCGGATAATATTACATAATTAAAATGCAAAGCATTTTTAATAACGTGATCTAGGTAAAAGAAAAAATATTGATATTTATATGAGATGTAAATTTTATTTATAAAAATAATAGCATGGAAAATGCTTATTTCTAATAGCTAATATTGACAACTTCTATCAATATAAATGAATATTTTTCTAAATTTTACTCCATATACTAGCTTTTAAGTGATACAACATTATCTAAGATTTTTTATAAAATAGTTCAAAATAAATAATTTATTAAATAAAATCTGTAATATTTTTAGTGGATATTTTAAAATGCAACAACTTTTTTTACTTTATCTCATGATATAATTTATTTTAATAATATGCCAATAAATAAATTAAAATTTATAATTTATTTGTAGAATATACATTGAAACTTAACTTAATCAATCCTTACAACAATTTAATAAAAAAAATTATCTTACTTTAATTTTTGCTATAAAGTAGGATGTATTGTTCATTTATTGTACAAGTATATAACAACTTCTGTGCATATGTAAAATTCATAAACTTTAAACTTTCATGTTTATGTTTTCATTATAGACTTTAATTATTTTATACTTAATGTGTTTCATATAATTCAGCATTATGAAATAAATAATGCAATAAACTAAAAAATGGCATCGTGCTTTAAGGCAAATTGCGGAAACTTTCCTTACCGAAAATTAAAATTATTAAAGAAGCCTTAACATTTTTTGAAGACTGAAAAAATTTGATATTTTGACTTTTTGTAAAATTTGAAATATTTTGAAATTTCTGAAAATTTTGAATTCATTGGATCTTCGAAACCTATAGACCTGCCTTTCCAAAAGTTTAAACAGTTCTTCATTTTGTCAATACAAGTGAAATGCTCTTTGAATTAGTGAAATCGAACGCTCCTTTCTTTCAAAAACTGAATTACCATTTTTGGCACTTTTTGTCCCGTTTTTTTGATACTGCTAGACTTGCCTCTGCCAAAAACTGATCAACATGTCACCTTATCAATATGAATGGAATGTTTTTTTAATCATTCAAATCGGTTTGTTCATGTTCTCGAAATCGTCGACAAAAAATTGTTCCTGCACATACATACACACACATACATCTATTTTTTGTAAAGATATATAAAAAATATAAAAAAAATTATAAAGAAATATTAAAAGAGATATTTTTTATATTTTTGCGATTACTATAACTTTCCATACGGGAAGTTAATAATTTTGATAATTGTCATGTATTGATCACATCTTTAAACAAAAATTTAGCTGTTCATGTAAATTGATAGAATAATTTTATTAGCAATTATCCTAATTGATGTTTTGATACTTATTGTTAGTGGAAAAATAATAATAAATAACAAAATAATCTCATAAAATATATAATGAACAATTTAAAAATCGCCTGTGCTACAAAATCTAAATCGCAATAAATAAAACTCTCTAAATATATATTAATAGTTTTCGTCATTATGTAATGTGTCTGATGAAAACTGAAATAGATGTCGTTGAGATGTCGTACATATGTTCCATTGTGAACTTGAAAAGAGTTTTAAAAACCGCGCGACATTAGTAATCTGTGTGGCCCGCGTGCATTAGGGATCCGTTGACAGGCTGTCGCGATGTCACAAACCCGCCAACAATTAGTCGTGGCAGTTTGTGTTAGCTGATCAAAACTTGCGATGTTGGGAACCTTTTTTTATAGCTCAAGTTGAGCTCTGAGTTGAGTTATAGCTCAACTATTTACTATACTTTGAATTTTAACAAATTAAGTAGATTATATGTAAATCTACTGATTTAGCTTATATTATCTGATATCAGATAAACATCTATATTTAGGTTTTAAGTTTGTGAATATCTTAAACCTTATGATTTTTTTTATTGTTTCAACAGCAAACAGAACTCTTACTTCACATGTTCTATAAGCAGTTTGTTGAAGTCTTATGACCTGTATTTTATAAGAGATTTTATAATAACCCCAAAGGTTTACCATTCTCCGATGTGTAAGGTTTATATTAGCTCTTAAGTCTAATAGTTATCATATGATTGAATGATGCAGCTATGTCTACGAAGGAAGACTTTCACTTGAAATTATATTGTGATCTATAACCCCAAGTGGTAACTTGACATCAAAGTTGCCTGATGTCGGGCTACGGCGGTAGTGGAAATCGAACCAGCGAACCTGGGACTAGTTGGTGCTAGCCCCTTATGAAATTAGAGCAACATCCAAATCCAGCAATGCAACCTGCTAACATTATATAAGCATTGTTCTTTTTACAATCACAGATTGTTATATACAAGGGCATCTCCAAGTGGGGGAGACCGCTTAATGATATATTATTTATCATATAGACCCAGAAATTGTATTTCTGATAGTGTAAAACATATATGAAAGTAGAAAATGTTAAAGAAAGTCAGGTTAGTTTGGTTAAGGAATAAATTAAAACAAAACAAGACTAAAATATATGTTATGACTAAAATACTATGTTTTTTGTATTAAATTTGCTAAAATAATAGTTAATCAATTATATGTAAAATCAATATTACCTCGCTATCAAATTTATATTTTTGATATCAAATTTCTTAAATCAGATGTTTCCTAAAAAAATATAGTGGAAATTTTATATTTATTATTTATTTACTCTTAAAATTTTAAAATATTAATGCTTGCTAATAAATTTATCGATTTAACATATTGAGTACAAATTGCTTGACCTGATAGATCATAGAGCTAAAAGATGTGTATGAAAAAAATCTGAATAGAATTTATTAGATATATTAATGTATATGCTATGTTCCAATCATTGTTTATGCAAATTTTTGTTTTAGAGTCAACTAGTGGGGCGCAGGGCATCTAGCCTTAAGGAAAATTGCTAGAACTTCCCGTACCAAATATTATTATTTTTTTAAAAACGATTAACATTTTTGAAAAAATTTTACTTTTTACCTAGTTTCTGAAAAAAAATTAGATTTTTGAGAAACTAGGAATTTGACAAAAAAATACTTTTTCTGAAAAAAATTTTTTTTTTTGAAAAAAATTTTTTTTCTTTATTTTGACATATTTTGGAAATTCTTAACTTTTTTCAAAGCAATCGTACTACTTTAACTGCATGGAGACCAAATGTCAAAGCGCGTAAGCGCCGCGTCGTCTAGCAAATAAACATTGGTACGGAACCCATTGGAATGCAAACAAAATTTATACTTATTGTTAAAATCTCTATAAAATATCTGATCATATGTCTAATAATCATTTTTGACCGCCAAATGGCTTTTTTTTTACTTTTTTCATTAGATCTCCGAAACCGCTAGACCTGCTTTTATGAAAATTCGATAAATGATGATTTTCAATTAAAATTCGGATCTATATTTTGAACTGACTATGGAAATTAGCTTCAAACGCGGTTGGGAGCCCTGGACCTTGTAGTTATCAGTCAGGATGGTCCATTTGTGATTTTTTCAAATCAGTATTTTGTGAAAATATTGTGTAATTCCAAGTTAATGTTTATAATACATAGTGTAGTGCATTACCATATCCTAATACCATGGATTATTAAAATTTTCCAATTTAACAATAAGATCAACTAATTGTAAGTACTAATTACTATTTTATTTTTTTCTTTTCACTCCAATTCAATTGTTTTAGTTTTTAATTTTATTTTTAGTTTCCACTGAATGAGGGCTAGGATTATAGCCGAAACGTATGGATTTAAAATAAATTTTTGAAAAAAATTCATGTTTTTTATTGATGTTATGCCCGATTATTAGACTTTGTTAATACATATGTCAACATCAAATTCAGAATCATACAAAATATATATATATATATATATATATATATATATATATATATATATATATATTGAGGTCTTCCAAAAAACAAAGACTTATAATTGTTATTTAAAAAATAATTTATTATAATCATGTTATGCCTATTAATATTTTTATTTATTAAATTATTATAAAACCATTCCTCATGTACTGACGACATCGCTCCATTAATGAATTGCGTATATTCTATATCGATGACAAAAGTGATGTTCGACAAATTTAAACACGAAAACACGAAAAGGTTTTTTATTATTAAAATGTGTTCGTAAAACTATATCGATGATTGTTTTATTCTTATACATATGTATTATATTTATTCCAAACTACACTTTGCGCAATGAGTTTTCAGCAATTCTGGCATTAACAAGCGATGGAGACATGACACAAATCGTTTGACGTATTTTTAGCCATTGTTACTGCTCTGAGCTCTTTGTCGAGAGCTAAATATTTATTCATGTTGTAAAAATAACGACATGTGTTCGACGCCGGGGACCATCGGTTTATTTGATTTACGCGCGTTTGTCGTCTGCCTGGTTGATGATTACTTTGACGACACAATTCCAACGGCCAGTGTAAATACACGAGGCCCATTTAACGGCTCCGAAGAGTCTTCACATATACAGGATGGAATATTCATCATCATCGGAAATCAGACATATATCTTGAAATAAATATAAATATGATGAAGCGAAAAATAAATAATACGACTTATGACTTATGATTTTTTTTGTGAATAACGGTCAGAATCTAATAGTTTTAAAAGCTGTTGTGCTAATTTTTACCTAATATTAGTCTGTTTGACAAATGGTAATCCAATCAGTTGTCACATCTCTGTACGATAGTTGATTATTACAATTTCTCTAATAGGGCGAGTATTTTTATTGGTGCAGCAATGTCGGGTGAGAGCTATTTTCTTTTGGACACAAATTTCTATCTATATTCCCAAGTGAAAATCGTTGTCACTGCTGCCTGACAAGAGGCTGTTCGACGTTGGCATCAAACCCGGAACCTCTGAATCAAGTACCGTCGCTTGACGATAAAACAGAATTTTTATCCAAGATCTATGGGTCGCGCAGGTCTCAAAAGTCCTACTTGATTTTAGCGAATTTACTGTAAAAATCAAACTAAATACATCGCAATAAATTTTATTTTAATTTTACCCCAAAGAGTTACAAAAACCCCATAGTTAATGTACCATTTTATTTTTATTTTGAAGATGTTTTACGGAGTAATAGCACTATTTACTGTCAATCTACAAACCTGAAGTACAATATTAAAAAAATTAATTTAAATATACATTTTTGTACATAATAAACAAAAATATTCAACTAATTTTACTGCTATCAAAAATGTTGTTTTTGTAGGTATTTCTGAATACATATCTTAATCAGACTTATTATATATATTGTTTCTTGAAATTCAATTATTCAATCATCACAAATAAGACAAATAGAACTATTGCTTGAAACACATACTGTACTGGGTACATTTTTGTACAAAGATTACTCTCCATACAACCTTCGTATGTGTCAGAAGATCTTATCATTGCAGTTAGAACAACTATTAATTTATTCTATCTCTCTAAAATTGCCTTTTTAATTTATTTACTTTTTTTATTTACTATTTTCTTATTGTTTACATCTTATCAGTGTAACGATTTAGGTGAACTTTTTTACCCCAACTACAGGTTATATAAAAACTGTTGCATTTAAGTAAAAATAGCAATACACATTATAAAACAATTGAATACCCTATACTTGAAAATTATATTCAAGTATCGTAAACTGAATAATAAAGCTCAAAAAAATACTAACAACAAAAAAACTTTCGTTAAAAAATTGTGTGCATTTATGTCATGATAGCGACATTGCCCAATTTAAAGTGATGAATCGTTACGCATCTTTTGCCATCTACTTTGGAATAGTATCATTAAATATACCATAACTTACCTGTTTTTGAGATAATGGTGGTAATATCACTTTCCTTAATTATGACTGGACCTATTTACCCGAATAATATGTATAAAATGAAGCGGTCCTTAAAATGCAGCGGACAATAATACCAATAAAACAATGGTCAACTAATCAAAACTATGAATTTTGAAGTTATACCTACTAAATTTTTTGATATTTAGAAATAAAAAGTTTAAAAAAAATCATCTAGCATATCATCTAATATTAGAAAACATGATCCACAATTGAACGATGCCGTTCAGTTTTCAGTTATTATTAACTTCCCGTAGAAAAAAGTTGTAGTAATGGGCCGAAAATCGAAAATGAAATTTTTTGCATTTCCTCACGTTTCAGAGGTTTTTGAACATTTTGGCATACCACAGAAAAATGAATGTGCGTCTGTGTTTTGTGTGTCCTCATTTTTTCGTCCACGTTTTCGGGCGCACGGATCAACCGATTTGAGTGGTTCAAAAAACATTCGATTCCTATTGATAGGGAAATGATGATTAGTTTTTGGCAAAAGCGGGTCCAGCCGTTACGGAGTAAAGAGTGCGGAAAATAGAAATAGAGTTTTTGAGAGAACGGAGTATCCGATATGAATATTCGAAAAAACATTCAATTTGTAATGATTGGTAGAAAGGGTGGTTAGTTTTTGGCAAAGGCAGGTCCAGCCATTTCGAAGATACAGAGCTAAATGTACAAAATATGGCACTTTCTGAGCGAACTAAGCATCCAATTTAAATGATTCAAAAAATTTCTGCTTGTGTCGACAGAACAATATTGCTTTTGAAAAGAAATTATTTTGAAATTATTATTTTCTTCAATAAATTTTTTTTGTATGTCGAAAATAATTCTGATGTTAATTTTAATTCTGGATCAAGTTCTAAAGCTCACTTATATACTTTAAATAAATAATTTTAACTTTGTAATTCAGTTTATATAATTCTTATAAACATTAGACAATTTTACAGTATTTTTAATAATCTATTTGAAAATATTATATCTCGAACATTTCGCCACGGTACGGAGAGTTCTAGCAGTTTGCCTTAAGGCACGATGCCATACACCACTAGTTATGTTTGACTTCAGAAAAAATGTAGTTTTTGGCACGTTCAGAAAAGTTCAATATCAAATGGAATTAAGTTTCCAGCATACATATATACACCTAAGTCTGTTTTTACACGGAGATTGGTTCCAGAAGAATCCGTGTAAAAAAAAAAACGTGTAAAAAAAGACATTGATCTTATACAAAAATGGGTGATTTGTTCCTAATCTCTAAAACCTATTAAAATTGGTGAAAAACAAGAATTTTTAAGAACAAGAATTAAATTAGTGCTATTCACATTTGCTTTGACCAGTAAAAATTGTTTGTACGCGCTAAAGGGGAATTCACTTAAATCTTTAAGCTAGTGTTCGCAAACTATCGATACTATCAATGGTTTCAGACTTTTTTCTTTCATAAATACTTTTTTGTGATATGAACATACTTTGCAAAAATTTAATTTGACAAAAAAAATTTAGGTACATAAAATTTCAAATCGTGCTAAATGGAATAAATTCGTAAAAAAATTAAAAATATTCAATTTTCAAACCGTGTTATATCAAAACCGTGTACAAAAAGACCGTGTAAAAACAGACTTAGGTGTAAACTCTTAGTCCTGCTCATATCAAGAATTCTTGTTAGGGTGTCAGAAGCAGAGTATCATCAATTAAGCGTTAACGTGCTTCTAATCACATCACAATGACGAAGGCAGAATTATTGTGCTCCGTTTGTGGCGGATTCGAGACAACAAGAACTCAGGGAAAATCAGTGGCACTTTATTAATATTTGTCACTAGCAAATGGCGCCACAAACCGAAGTGTCGAACACGATATTATTAATGATGCAAAGCGACCGACCGCGAACAAGAAAAATGTGCACAATCATCGTTTGATTGAATGTCGACGTGAACAAATCAAATCTTATATTTTGGCATCGGATACAGAGTGTGTTCCAGATTTCATTCGCAATTTAATGTGATCGTAATGCATTTCTGATATGGATTGCCGGGTGTATAGATGTACATTTTGTTGTAATAAAAAATTAAGTGTAAAATTGTGAGTTCTATTAAAACTTAAATACCAGACGACTATCAAAGATGAAAAAATTTAGAAATGAAATTTATTTAATATCAGATCATTTCACATATCTTAAAAGAAAGATATACGAGGTCTTTTCAAAAAGTACCCGGAATTTTCGTTTTTTCAAAAAAATATTTATTTATTCGTCTACATTAATGTGGTCCCCTTCAAAGTAGTCCCCCCCAGATATAATACACTTATGCCAGCGTTTTTTCCAATTTTCGAAGCACCCTTGATATTCACTTTTTGATATGTCCTTGAGCACTCTCAGCGATTCGGCCTTTATTTCTTCAATCGAGGAAAACCGCCGTCCTTTCATGGGTCTCTTCAACTTTGGGAATAGGAAAAAGTCACACGGAGCCATATCTGGTGAATATGGAGGTTGGGGCATGACTACGGTATTGTTTTTGGCCAAAAAATTACGAACAAGCAAAGACGAGTGAGCAGGTGCGTTATCGTGGTGCAACAGCCATGAATTGTTTTTCCATAAATCGGAGCGTTTTTTTCGGATTGCTTCACGCAAACGTCGCATCACTTCAAGGTAATACTCCTTATTAACCGTACGACCTTGTAGTAAGAACTCTTGATGCACTATGCCGTTATAATCAAAGAAAACAGTAAGCAAAACCTTGACATTCGATCGAACTTGACGTGCTTTTTTCGGTCTTGGCTCACCTGGGCTCTTCCATTGGGACGATTGGGCTTTGGTTTCGACATCATAACCGTACACCCATGTTTCATCACCAGTTATGACCCTTTCAAGCAAACTTAGATCGTTGTTGACGTCATTTAACAGCTCTTGAGCGATGTTCATGCGATTGCTTTTTGGTCAAAATTTAGCAGTTTTGGAATGAATTTTGCTGCCACTCGTTTCATGCCCAAAACATTTGAAAAAATGTTATGACATGAGCCAATTGATATGCCAACTTCATCAGCAACTTCTCTAATTGTGATTCGGCGATCATTCATAACCATTTTTTCCACTTCTTTCACATTTTCATCGTTTGTTGACGTGCTGGGTCGACCGGAGCGTTCGTCATCTTCAACGTCTTCGCGGCCATCTTGGAAACGCTTATACCACTCGTAAACACTTGTTTTTTTCATAGCAGACTCACCATAGGCTTTTTGTAACATTTCACACACTTTGTTACACTTTATTTCAATTTTTACGCAAAATTTAATACAAATTCTTTGACTTTTCAATTCTTCCATTGTAAAAATCGCCGAGCTCAGAAAAACACGTCGAACCTTAGCGACTACCACAGACAAAGTAAACAGTGAATATAGCTGAAAATTTCATCATACTTTAGGGGCATGTATACCAACACAATAAAAAAAAATTTTGACAATCAGACACTCCAGACCCGCGAAATTTAAAAATTCCGGGTACTTTTTGAACACACCTCGTATGTGGTGCGTGTGCTGTAATTTTTTAAGGAGAACATCTAAAAGGATTTGGACAATTCAGTATTAAATATACTTTTATACTTTTCAGAAGGTGATGTTTTTACCTGGTGCTGCTTAATGCACAAAATAAACATCTTTCAAATGGTATTTGACTGTCATATAAAGTTATCATACACAGGCCCTAACGACCCATATGCAACTACAAAATGCAGTATAGATACAGAACAGATCTCACAATTTTATTTACTACAACCAAATTTAAAATGAAAATAATAAAAATATCAATACCATTTTGGCTAATCAAATCAATCTAATTTTAATTATTGTAGTTTTTTTTTGAATAATTTAAAAGGTAAAACCAATTTAAATATTATTAAAAAACGTTAGTTAGATTTTAAATAATAATCTAAATAAAATTCATTAATAATTCTGACTTAAAAAAAACAATAAAGTTACAGATAATAATGAATAAATTGAAATTTTTTTTAATGAGAATACTCTTAGATACTCTTTTGTAAATACAAGAGTAACATTAAAAGTAAAATGTATTTGTTATATTTAATTTTCACTATAGTTCGTATCATTCATACTGATTTCAAATAATTTAAAGGGGTTTTAATAGTAATTCTTTCGAAAACTAGCTATCTAAATAAAGTGACCTTAAGTTTCGGTTACTGTCCCCAATACGGGTCCCGGACAGTGGCGGATCCAGCTTCGGCGTCAGGGGGGGGTCATAATTGAAAGGTTTTTAGTATGTAACAAATTTAATATATATATATATATAAGATAGAGCGGGGCTTAAAGATCCGCAGGTAGAAAGGTCTACCACCGATATCTCAAAAACAAGTGAAGTTAAAGATTTCTTAACAACAATATTTGAAAGTAGAGGGAAAAATTGTACAACCAGCCATCACATTGATTCTTACGACTTTTAAAAAAGCATTTTTACAGGAGATAACCTAAATAAATATTTATTCCAACTCTGCTGATGAATATTTTGGACAAAATATCAAATCAATATACTGAGTTACCTTTGTAAAACATTTATCCATAAAATTTATATTTTGCATTGGTTGAATAATGTAGCAATTTTTTCGTTAAATTCCATTAAAATTAAAAATAATACATTGGATTGTTTGTCCTCTCGCCGTCCGATTTTACCGCGACTATGGGGTAAAAAAAAACAAGCGACAAATTTTTGAAAAACAGCAAAAAACACATTTCTACAGTGATGAATTAGCTGGGAGATGTACTAAACATAGTCAGATAGTTTTTTGTTTGATGTGTCTTATTTTTTGTTAGTTTTCACAATATAATTTCTCGTAGGTAATTTGGACCCTCCTTACCTTATATATATATATATATATATATATATATGTATTTTTATTAAAATAATCTGCGTCTTCGACGTGGTTCAAAATCTGACCTTACCTCGACGTTTTCTCGTCTGAACCGATGTTAAAATTATTACCATAAAATGAAACTGGATAAGCGCTTGCGTTGGTTAGTTTTGTGAGTCAATTGGTTGATCCGATTCTTTACTATTGGCAGAAAAGTGCAAAAATTATCGTCCATGTTTTTGTCAAAAATTCTTAACCGTTTTAATAAATGGTTTTTGGCGAAGATCGGTCAAATCGTTTCTTTTTCATAATAGATCGTTAATTTTTTTTGTGATTTTAGTGAAACTTTGCATGGCGATAGAGATTCTGCTCTAAATGAACATACTAAACTAAACAATATTAAGGCCTGCGACAAGTGGTTTACTTATGATAATTAAAGTTTGGATTATTTGGCCGCACATTTGGAAAATTCATCATATATATGTATTTGGCTTCTTATTTTATATGTGTTCGTTTTCCACCAATGTATAATGTTTAAACCATTTTTCAATTAGTTGGTATTGGTATTTTGCCTTGAGGCAAGTTACATGAACTTCCCGAAATGTGTAAATAATCGACTTAATAATAAAAATCAATAAAAATAATCAATAAAAATAAATTAATTTATGAATGATTAAAAGTATTTCGAGTGCATTTATTATACATAATTGAACACGAAAGAACACGTTAACACGTAGTATTTTCTAAAAGCAATTATTCAAAAATCAACAATTTTTATAATTGAACCAGTTTCCGTAGGATTTTAATGGTTTAGTATGCTCATTAAGAACAAGTACTTTATCGTTGTACCAAGTAAATCGTTTAATTTTAATTTTAACAAACGTCAAAAAACTACTCATTTTCTCAAACTCTGATGAATTTTTGAAACTAAACTACTTGTCGTAAAGCCGTAAAAATTCAGTAAGTTGTATAAGACCATGATATATATCGCCAAAAAAGTTTCATAAAAATTGGCTTAATTTTTTTTTTCAACAACCAAATACAAGAAAACGACTTGGTAGATTTTCACCTAAAACTAATCAGTATCATTCCCAACTAATAAATTTCGAACAGTTTTTGATTTTTAAAATCGATTCGGTAGTATGAGCTTAAATGTGGGCGAAAAGTTTAACACTTTTATCCAAATTACTATGAAACTGCTCGGCCGATCGTCGCACAAAACTGAGAAAAGGTAATCCACATCAAAATACATCGATTGGCTTTTAAATATCTGAAATCGGTTCACGCGTTTTTGAGCAAACGTCGATGAAAGGTTTAATTTTGACAAACGCCAAAAAAACGATTTTGCAAAATTTGACGAATTTTTTAAATTAAACGACTTGTCATAGGACCGTAATATTTTAGTGTGATCTATAAGACTATGGTATCTACCGTCAAAAGAAAATCATATAAATTGTCGAAAAATTCCCAACCAATATCTTTCGAACGGTTTTTGAATTGTCGATTCAAAATTGCGGGCTAAAATGTTGACAAAAATCTTATCACTCTTCTGCTATTTATAAAGAAACTTTGCACAAAACTGACAAACAATACTCCTCAACGAGGTGCATCGAATGGCTTTTAAATTTTTGAAATCGGTCCCGCCGTTTTTGAGAAAACGTCGATTTACGGCAAGAAATCTGTTCACACACACACATACACACTTTTTCCAAATTTGGTCTCATTAGATTTGAATGCAAAATCAGAATTGGCTTGAAACGTCGAGAAAACATAAAATTAGTGAATTAGATTTTTTGAAGAAAACATAAACTTCTTCTTCGGTTAAAAAATAACTACTATATTAAAAAAAATGCATTAGTTTCTCACTTCAAAATGGTTTACAGTATTAGGTATGCTTCTCTAAATCAGTCATTATTTATATAATAAGTTGTCTATTTTACAGATGTTAGGGATTACAGAAAGTTCATGCCTAAGGGTCACTCTCAATTAGTTTAATTTTTTAATTTTTGAATAAAATTTTTTTCTCAAACTGTAATACCTAATTCAAAATTATGTATAGAATATATATTCGCAATACGATTAGAAGATCTAATAATAAGTTAAATATTCAAGTTATAACATGAGTTTGGTAACAAAATACATTAATTAGTGTTGAATTACTGTTTTATCAATGTCCTAAAACAGGCTCAGGGGGGGGTCATGACCCCCGTGACCCCCCCTGGATCCGCCACTGGTCCCGGATTTCCAGCTTGTGTTCCGGTTTTTTTATAAAAGTAATATTTGTCACGTATTTAGATCATTTGTCCCGGATTGTCCAGAGTTTTTGAAATGTATTGGTTTCAAATTAATCTTCGCATTCTTTTGATAATAAAATTACAACTACCCATCAAATATTTAAAAGTCATATATACAACATGATTGCTTATATGAAACTTTATGAATGAGAACATTTCCTCTCAAATTAATGATTTCGAATTTTCGTTTACAATTAGAAATTATAAGAACAAACTTTTGATTGCTTGGCACGAATGCTAATTTTCACTACGTTAATTATAAAAGATCTAAACTGAATTTTATACAAGCCTTGAATTTGAAAAAACATATAGATCAAAAAACATAAGACATAATATGAAAGTTGATGTATTTATATTGTATAAATTGATTTATTTGCCATCCAGCAAAAAGGCCGACCCTCCACCGTCGCGGATTTGCGCAACTAGAAGTTGCAGGCCAGGTTTCTGGTATAAAAAATATGGTCAACTTAAGTTAATAATCATATAAACTCTATTTAACATAATAATATATTGATAATAATTGATTGAAATATTGATAATATTTTGAAATTTATCTAATTATAAGTAAATGCTTCCCTTACTGTAAAGCTGTAGATATTATTCTTTTGTTTATCTATGGCTATGGTGTTTATATTTTTGAATTCACGCTAAAATCAAAGTTGCCTTGCCTATTTCGAGGTTCGAACTTAATACGCCATGCACATGATGCAGATAAATTATTCATACTACATAATTCATTACTTCTAGCAATTTCATCTGTGGAACGCTGTTGACGTTAAATTGTAATTCATTCGCAATAATGGCATGTCACTTGTCGATGCAAACATTAAGTACATAAGCTCAAATATGCATCAAGAAAACAAAAGCAAACCTAAATATCATGTCATTTATTATAGCCGTCAACGCAGTCACAAACAGCCCCAAACGGGAACAAAATTTCCGCTTGGGAAACTCTTCGCGAGATTGCCACTCGATGACTTAGCTGATTTTTTCACAAAATGATTTAGTAAAATCCTTTAGGGAAATTATCAAGTACACGTACAAAATGCATAGATTTACCAGCTTGAGTTATTGTTGTTGCAATGGTATATTACATTTCCTTTAGTAATTAAACATAAGGAATAATGTCAATAATGACAAAAAATTTAGTTAGCATGATTTTTGGTTACTACATACTACATAATTTATCATAACAAAATTCAAACTCAAGAAAAATTTTGGTACAGAACTGCAGAAGGGTTTGAGTTAAGTTGTAGGTAAAGTTATTATAATGAAAAACTAGTAGTGCATAGCATCGTGCCTTGAAGCAAATTGCTGAAACTTTCTGTACCATTTTTTTTTTTAATTAAATTTTCTTTTAGAACTCTGAAAAAAATCATTTTTTGAGATTATTAAAATTTTTGATCAAAATTGACTTTATAATATATAACTGTAACAAATGTAGCTGAATGTACTTGTATAGCTTGCTATGAAAAATAAATACAAAAAAAAAAAAAAAAAAAATTGACTTTGATAAATTTGATTTTTTTTAACTTTGAAATAAATTGGGAATTTCGAACTGTTTTTCAAAGCAATCGCATACCTAAGCTTGGAGAAAAAAATATAGAAACGCGTGGGCGCCGCGTTGCAGTATAACGGGTAAACATTTACACCCATAAAAATGTAAACAAAAATATCTATAAAATATCTGATAATTTGATGTTCACATGTCTAATGATCATCTTTGACGCCAAATAGTTTTTTTTCCCTTTTTTTTCGTTAAAGCTCCGAAACAGCTAGATCAGCCTGCCCCAAAAATCTCATCAATTCTTCATTTCGATAATACAAATAAAATGTTTTTTGAATCTTACAAATCGAACGCTCCGTTTTCTCAAAAAATTAATTACCATTTTTGGCACTTTTTGCACCGTATCTTCGAAACGGCTCGACCAGCCTTTGCCAAAAACTAATCAACACGTCTCCTTATCAATACAAATCAAATATACTCTATAACTTAGTAAGTTATAGTACTCGCAAAATAATCGAAAATAATTTTTTTTGCATATCCTTACATTTTAAGGTCTTCTGAACATTTTGACATGCCGTTGAAAAAATAAATGTATGTGTGTATGTGTGAGAGAATGTATGTATGTATGTATACATTTTTAAGTTCTCGCAGGGTACCCTATGCCAAAATGTTCAGAAGCCCTTAAAATGTAAAGATATTATTTACATTTATTTTTATTTTCCATTATTTTTCTATTACTATAACTTAGTAAGTTATAGAAATCGCAAAATAATTGAAAATAATTTTTTTTGCAAAGCTTTACATTTTAAAGTCTTTAGGGGAGACTGGGTACGGTTGTACCAGTGTACGGTAGTGACAGTCGTTTGAAAAAGTTCGCAATAATTTAGTCCGTGCCTTACATTAACGTAAACTGTGAACCGCATTGCTTTTAAAGAGTCGAAAGTAAGTTTTTTAAGTTCGAATTCTTTTAATTATAATTGATAAATGTAAACAGATTGAATATTTTTTTATTTTGCAGTAAATTGAATATTAGTAGTTATTAACCAGCAATTAGTTTTTGCTTAGATAATTTAGCTCAGTCATAATGATTATATGTTTTCAAAAGTGTGCGTTGTAACAAATTTTGGGGTACGGTTGTGTCATGTATTTCTTGTCTTTTCGGGTGAAGATTAAACAGATGAAAAATCTTAATTAACTATGACAAAATGTGTTAGAATTATTACTAAGTATAAGTGGTATTTTGCGTCATGGCAAGTTGCAAAATCTTATCGATATGTGTAAAGAATACACTGAATTAATGAAAACTGAGTTTAAGCTACTGTCACAGATGTGGCGATAGAATCGATTGAAATTTTGCCACTGACCACTTGTTTTATTGTAGGATATTTGTTAAGACCTTCAACTCTATAATTATTAAAATGTTCAATAAAGTCGTCAAAAATTTTTTTCATATTTCTATGAATTATACAAAAAGAATTGCAAAGGTAAAATAAATTATCTCAAGCATGTAAATAAGTAAGCATTAAAAATTTGACTAGAATTATAATTAAAATCTGAATCATTTTCGATATCTAAATTTATTTAAAATTCATTTTGAAAAAAAAAATTTTTTAATTTTGAAATTAAATAAAAACTGCTTTTTTCTTTCCACAGAAACTAATTGTTTCAACACAAGTAAAATGTTTTATAAATCAGATGCTCATTTTTTCAACAACTGCAATTTTTAACACTATTTGCTCCGTATCTCCGAAACTAATCAGCACATCTTCCCGTCAATACAAATCAAATGTTTTTTGGATCATTAGAAACAGATGCTCATTTTTCTCAATAACTGTAATTTTTAGCACTTTTTGCTCCATATCTCCGAAACGGCTAAACCTGGCTTTGCAAAAAATTAATCAGCATGTCTCTCATCAATAGGTATCGAATGTTTATTTGAATAATGCAAATAGGTTGAGCGATGCACCCAAAATTGTGGAATAATTTGCACACTTCAAAATTAAAAAAATAGTAGGTATATACTATGTTAATTAATAATGATTGCATTTTTGTCAGAAAGATTGCCAATCAATATACAGATTCACGACTGAACAGCTGAAATTGTTCCAGATAACAAAACCATAATTCACATGGACAAACCAGCATTATTGAAATCGTATCGTGTCACTGATTAGCTTTTGAAATCGATGAGATATATGCAGTGTTATCACAGCTGACAAATTTATTCTGGTATCACACTTAATGAGGTTTCCAAACTTCAATTATTGTCATTACAAAGTTATCTTATTTACTATCATGTTGACAATCAAGGACCATAAACATATCACGCTTACTAAAAATAATAATATCTGACTTAATTAACTGCGATATATGATCGAATCAATACAGCAATATACAGTAGAAAATAAAATAAATATTATGCATGCATACATAATGTGCTTTTTATGAGATCACATATGTGTTTGATATTTCTAATTTGCATTTATTCTAATGATTTAAAACTCAATGTAGCGCTGTGAAAAAAGTCTCTTGCAACTACAAGGTTTTCAGTTCAAATCACACACTACGGACAATCTAATATCAAGCTGTAGTAATATCAGTTTTCAATTGAAAATAAGAACAGAAATATGTTTGTAAGTGAAAGCAGCTTTTTGAAGCTCTACTGCAATTTGTCACCTCATGATTATAAGCAAATATTTCATCACAAAGAGAAAGAACACCCATTGTGTGGGCTTCTGATGAAGCAATTCCATAGAAAAACATTATAGTTCATAGATCAGTGAAATTAGTTCTGATAGCAGTTTGAGTAAACAAAAGTAGAATCAATTTAGACTTTCCAATTGCACACGTTTACAAAAATATGCGATATTGATTTAGATATCTACAATAAATCACAAAAATATTAGACAGCTTAGTCCTCAAAGTTATAAATTTTGGATTTTAGATGTTGATATATTCATAATTTGGCAATAAATATGTCCCGATAAAAATCCGTTTTGCTGATAATAGGTTTATTAACAATTCTCATATAAAAATGTCAACGTAATAATATAGTGTAGTTACGGATATTTATATGTTCTTTAGAGTAAATAAATAGTCATAAATATACCGAATCTATCATCAACCTCCGTACGGTCAACATCTAATTCTTGCTCCTTAGTTTTTATTTATTTTTACCTGAATTTACCGTTAAATCCCGTTATTTTTGTAGTTCTTTTTACCTGCGCGAGTGTTTTTCCAGTACCTTCAGTT
Organism: Ctenocephalides felis; assembly: GCF_003426905.1. Classification (NCBI taxonomy): domain Eukaryota; kingdom Metazoa; phylum Arthropoda; class Insecta; order Siphonaptera; family Pulicidae; genus Ctenocephalides; species Ctenocephalides felis. The sequence goes on along the minus strand of NW_020537324.1, from coordinate 47,530,960 downwards.
CATTAAATTTGTGATTTGTGAATTTATTTAAATATTTTATATCGTTTTATCTTTTTATTCGAATTTTTTAAATAGTTAATTACTCAATTTATTTAGTTTCATTTTCTAGTTTACTTATTTCTTATTAAATATTTCAAAATGGTTGTTACACGGAGCCAAGTGCCAAGCCAGTCCTTAGATACAAGTGTCTCAGTTTTGGACGACTCAATCGATTTAAATTCTACTGTTCTTTGCTCAAATTGTTTTCATTTACAATCTCTTGTTCACGAAAGAGATATTAAAATTGATAGGCTGACAAAAGAATTGTCTGAGGTTAAGTTAGGGAACCAGAATCTTCAGCTCAGGATTACTGGTGTTAGTTCCGTATTAGGGAATATGAGCTCTTCAGGTTCAGTTTTCAAAGAGTCGTCCATATTTTCACGTTCTTTTTTAAAACTCTGTAATGAGTTATCTGGTTTAATAAAAAAACGGAACATAGATTTGAAACAGCTTAGGGATGAATTTACCAAATTAGAGTCCAAAGCAAAGCACCTCGAGCAACGCGTTAATAATGATTTGTTAGGTTCTATTAAGAACAGTAAAATTTTGTTCCTTTCCGACAGCCACGGCAGAGGGTGGTCAGAATGCTTGAGAGAATTGCTTGGACGAAAATTTGATATATTCAGCATAGTCAAGCCGGGGGCCGGATTTGCTGGCGTGGTTGGGGATATCGAGAGTCTGGTATCTGACTTTGGTCCGCGTGACCATGTTGTTGTTCTGGCTGGAACGAATGACGATTCGTCCAATTACGCTATTCGTAGCGCTTTGGAAAAGGCTCGTCGTTCATGTCAAAAGACAAACCTTTGTTTGATGACAATTCCGTACAGATACGACGACGTGCGTTGCAACGGGCTGATTTCCGATGCCAATTGCTGGATCAACCGAGACTACGGTCAAGGAAAGTTCGGTAATCTTCGGATTCTTGATGTCAACAGGCATGTTGGTTTGTCCGACTACACCAGGCATGGCTTACATTTTCTTTTCAACGGGAAAAGAAAATTATGTAGGGTTTTAGCAAACGAGTTGTTGAGTGTCAAGGCTGTGGCGGGAATGAAACCTTCGGGCTCTAATTCCTTTCGTGCCTAAAGCTGATAACAAATTTGCAATTATTTTTCAAAACATACAAAAACTATCCAATAAACTCAATCAATTAGAAGTAGTTATAGATAAATATAAACCCCAAATATTATGTTTTGCCGAACACTGGTTAAAAAAGTCGGATCTTGAATTAATTAAAATTAAAGGTTATAATTTATCTGCTCATTTCTGTCGAACTCAATATGGCCACGGAGGTGTGTGCATTTTTGTAAGTGATTTCATTCGTTCTAAACCCGTTTATACTAATACTCTTCAAGTAGAAAAACTTTTTGAATATTGCGCTGTTGAAATCAATCTCTCTAATGACGTCGTGTGTCTTATATGCGTTTATCGATCACCTGACCAGAATGTTGATATGTTCATCTCGCTGATGTACGAATTGATTCATAACCTTTTTGATAAATATTCCAAAATCATTGTGTGCGGCGATTTTAATATACACTTTGATAAGCAATCGAAACCATCCATTGAATTCAATTTGAATATGCAGTCTTTTGGTTTAACTCGTACTATACACGAACCTACTCGTTTTTCGCATCAATCTTCTTCTTGCATTGATAATTTCTTCACCAATTTAAAAGACTTTGATTCGCGTGTTATAAATACCACTCTTTCAGACCATCGAGGCATAATATTAAACAACTTTATTTCCACATTTTTATTCAACTTCAATCAAGCTTTTCCTCTCATTAAGAAAACCGTTTGCCCGAAAAATAATACTTCAACTCCTTGGCTAACTAAAGGGTTGAGAATTTCACTTAAAAGATTAGCATTTCTTGAGAGATTATCGGTACATAATAATAACATGGCTTTTATAATTTATTTTTTGAAATATAGGGCAACTTTAAATGATCTAATCAAATTAGCGAAGATCAAATTCAACGAAAACTTGATTTTTAATTCAGCAAATAAACAGAAAACAATTTGGTCCTTAATTAACTCGGAAATCAACACGAAAACTCAATCTTCACAGATTGATTGTCTTACAATTAACGACAACAAGATTATTGATAAGGTAGTCATATCTAATAAATTTAATCACTTTTTTGTCACCGCAGCATCTAAATTAACAAGCGCAATCAACTCGATCACCACTAGTTCGACTAAATCTTTATCCGCGCGAAATAATTCTACATTCGTTCTTTATCCTGTAAATTTAGAAGAACTAAAGCAAACCTTTCTATCGATAAAAGTTACTAGTTCAGCGGGTCCGGATCAGATACCTAGTCTTATTCTTAAAGAATTCTATCCCTTTTTCATAGATAAATTTATGTTATGTTTAAATAAATGCTTCGATGAAGGAATATTTCCATCCCACCTCAAGCATTCAAAGATTTTTCCACTTCATAAGAAAAATAATAAAGATGATATAAATAATTACCGTCCCATTTCCCTCTTGAACTCTTTCGATAAAATAATTGAAAAAATCTTGCATACTAGGTTAACGTCTTTTCTCAATAAATATAATATTTTGTTCAAGAATCAGCATGGTTTCCGAAAGAACCATTCTACTTCCCACTCAATTTATAATTTAGTTCATAACATCATTGACTCCTTCGAAGAAGCCACATATTGTACTGCGATATTTTGCGATCTGTCCAAAGCTTTCGATAGTATTTCTCATCAAAGACTTCTTGACAAATTAGAAAATTGTGGTATTCGCGGACGTTCGCTCAAACTATTTGAATCTTACCTGTCTAATCGAACACAAAGCGTTTACTTAAATAATGATCACGAGCAAATAATTTCGGATAAATTGACAAGTACATTGGGCGTGCCCCAAGGATCAATATTAGGGCCTCTCTTATTTCTCATATATATTAATGATTTACCTCATTGTACAAATCTTTGTGATTTTATTCTTTTTGCGGATGATACCAGCGTTATCATCAAGGCCAAATCTCTTAATGAACTACAACATAAATTAAGCGTGGTTATGTCAGAAATAACGAAATGGTTTTGTGAAAATAATCTAGTTCTCAATAATGATAAGACCCAAATCATATCTTTTTGTACAAAAAATCGTTTGTCCAATAATATTACTTCTTTAACCATCAATAATTCAGCATATAATTTTTCGCAAGTATCAAAGTTTCTTGGTATCCATATTAATAATAATTTAAAGTGGTCTGATCATATCTCTATCTCTCTATCACCAACTTTATCTAGAACATGTTTCATGTTGCGCACCCTAAAACCCAAACTTGGTTTAAATTGCTTACTTTCAGTTTATTATAGCAACTTTTATTCTCACATTTCATACGGCATTCAATTCTGGGGTTTTTCATCCGAACTAATTAAAATATTTAAGCTTCAGAAAAGAGCTATTCGAATATTTTTTTCCTTGCCCAGTAAAGCCTCCTGCAGACCCATATTTAAAAAATATAATATTCTAACTGTCCCATGCATTTTTCTGCTGGTAACATTAACTTTCATCAAAAACAATTCGAAACTTTTTGATATGGCTTCGTCCTCAAATTACAACACTAGACACAAACCTATTAGGGCGCGTACATATAAATTAGCCAGTTCTTTCAATACGATCGACGGTCTAGGTATTCAGCTTATGAATAAACTTACACTCAATATCCGAAACTTAGACAGCAAAAAATTTCATGCTTCCCTAGTTAAACTTTTTAAAGACATAGCTTTTTATGACATTACTGAATTTTCTCAATTTGAATTCAATAACTATTTTCTTGCATAATCCTTATCCTGTATCTATGTAGTCTGACTATTTGATCGCCTGTACAACCATTTTTTTTTTCTTGCTATTTTATTAATTTAAATTTTTTACGGTTTTAAATGAGTATAACTTTCAACCTTGTGCAAGAATTTTGAGCTTGACTGGTGGTCAAATAGACTTTAATATGATGAACTTGATGATGAACATTGTATTTAATGTTCGAATGCTTTTTTTCAGCTCTTTTTTTTCAGAAGCGAAATTCGTGCAGCTACTTTGATTATTATAAAATTACTATTCTTTTAATATTAACTATGAATAAGCATGACAAGAGCCTGAAATAATATCTATTATTATTGATTACGGCTTGCTTATGAATAAATAAATAAATAAAAATAAATGAATGTAGATAACAAGCTGAATTTTACAAAATTAATATCCATGTAGTTTTTATTGGTCAGAAGCACAATCTTGTCTCTGGAATCCACAGAGATCGAAATCACTAATCTTTGTACAGCCCTATATAAAGCAGTAATGATATCCGTTTTCAGGGGGCATTTGTGGTGCTGTGATAACAGCCACGGTCTTGCAACTATAAGATTTTAAGTTTAAATCGCTACATATAGCCTGATATCAAAATGTTGCAATATTGTTTACATAATTCATATTTAATTTTTTTAATTTTTAGCAAATAACGAACTACTTTTATTTTCCGTTCTGTTGTTTCGTTATTATAACTTTTATTTTTGTTTTTGATTACAATATTATCGACGCAGGGTGAAAGTTAAGGTTTAAATCCTTCCTATATCTAAAACACTTCAAGTAGATTTGTATTCAATATCAAAGAATAAGATTCACTAATAACGTTATTTTAATAACGTGAAATTTCCTTCGTTTATAATATGAACCAAGAAGTAATTTAGTAATTTTTAGTTATTAGATTTTTTCAATATTTAATACAAATAGGGTAGCGCGGGACACAAAACCATAATATAATTAATATCACAACAAATAACTAGTATCAAACAAACAACTACATGGCTACGTTCAGTAAAACTCCCAGTTAGTTCATCATTGTAGAAAAAGCAAATTCATCAATTGTAGAAATGTTTACACAAAAATGTAAAATTATAACTGGCGTAATGATTGCAAGATCCACAGCCATGTAAAATAAATAAAAAAAATGTAGAAATGTATGTTTTTTGCTTGTTTTGATAAAGTTTAAATTTAGCATCCTTTGATAATGTGTAACAATTTTCGTGATTGATAAATTGTATTAATTAAAATCTTGAATAATTTAATAAAATCACGCCTAAGATTAGTTGAAATAAAACCAGTATAAAGGAAAAATTTCGACAGAATTAGAAAATATCGCAATAGTATTATTTAAAAAAAGAAGAAAAGATGGATTCAGAAGAAAGAAAAATTAAGATAATGTGAAAACGAATTAATAGAAGAAGTAAATAATGCATTGAGTTAGAATTTGAAATGTTGAGTCAAAATTAATTAGAATTTGTATTGTTGATTTGAAATTGCATAAAAAGATATGTAAGAAAATGCATTCAAAGAAATATAATGTAGAATATAAAAAATGACGTAGGTAGCTAAATGCTAAGCGAGGCCAATAAAAATAAAAAAGTACTTAAAAACAATTCATACTAAAATTCACTTTTCTTAAAAGTGAGTAAAGAACAAATTATAAGAGGCATTATTATCGTTTCTTTTTGTCGTTACTACTTGATTCGTTAGATGTTACAATTAGCCCCAAACATGGGGTCAGTTGTAAGACTGCATTTTTTTCTAGAAATTGATTAATTGTAAAAAATATGAACTAGAGTTTTGAAATTATTAACTTCCCGTAGGGTAAGTTATTGTAATCGTCCAAAAATTAAAGAAATTGAAATTTTTTACATTTATTCACTTTTTGAAGGTCTTTGAACATTTTGGCATACCTCAGAAAAATGCATTTGTGTGTGTATGGATGTATGGATATAATTTTTCGTCCACGTTTTCAGGCGCATGGATCAACCGATTTGAATGGTTTCCTATTGATAAAATATTCGATTACTATTGATAGGGAGATGTGTTGATTAGTTTTTGGCAAAGGCAGGTCCAGCCGTTTTGGAGATACCGAGCTAACTATGCAAAAAATAGGAGTTTTTGAGAGAACTAAGCATATGATTTAATTTTTTTTCCAATTTTTTTTCTCAACAAAGTTTGGTATATCGAAAATAATTCAGATTTTAATTTTAATTGTGGCTAAAGTTCTAAAGCTCACTTATACACTTTAAATAAATAATTTTAACTATGTAATTCAGTGTATATAACTCTTATAAATATTATACAATGTTACAGAACTTTAGTATTTTTAATAATCTATATGAAAACATTTAATATTTCTCGAACCTATTTCGTTACGGTACGGGATGTTCCAGCCATTGGGCTTAAGGCACGATGCCATACACAACTAGTTTTTTACTTGATTTGGTAGAGGAATAGTTACAGCAACTATGCATCTTTATTTTGTAGAAATATAATCAGATACATGAATTTAAAATCTATTACAAAATGCCCCTAGCTCCACTATAAATAAATGTAGCGTCTATGTGTGTGTGCCTATAACAAGATACAAACTGTTTTTATATACATATTATTGCGCGACGATTGACTATATCAACCAACTTTTTTCTGTGCGATTGTTCTTGAACACAAATCGAACATAGAGCAAAGTTTGCAAGATGGACAATCACTTAAAGACGTAGAGAACAAAAACTTTACCACAGTTGTGATTGGGCACGTGGCACTGCGTATTTACGTAGCTACTATTCATTTCCTTTGTGTCCAGTGGTCTGTGGTCACGTACAGAAAGTCAAAGTACGAGTTCTGATAAAAAATGCAACAATTGTATTAGCTGATCAAATCGACTTCTTATGGCACTTACTCGAGTAACGATAACTTTATTATTAGTGATGAAGTTGACAGCTGTAATGGCTGTCAAGTTCACTTTCTAGTTAAATGGTTGAAACTTTGCATTATTTTACTTCTTATGGCTTTTTTTTTGTTATTTAGTGCTTCGATATATAGTTAATATAAAATAAAATTTTAGAATAAAAAGCTACTTTGTTACATAATAGTAGTTAAGGTTTGTGGTTTGTGATCTATAATATTCTATATTTTGAATTTGTGTTTATTAACTGATATTTTGTAAATATTAACTAATATTTTCATCATTTACTTGTTGTGTTAATGGGAAATACAATTTTTGGTAGCAAATTCTTCTTCGTTTTGAGTATGTTTGTACTTCCGGAAAACGTGGTGTACAGTAGGTACGTAACGTATGTAGTTCTATCCCACAGAAACAAAACCATTGATTTAGGAGATAACATTTCTGGTCAATAGGTGATATCATTAGATGTGCCAAATCAGCTTGCAGCATTTTAAAATGTTTCTTTTGTTCTGCTTATTCGACTATTTTTCCATCAATTACAAATTCTGAATAAATTACTGTATTATCTTGATAAATGCCATAGCGCACATCAATGCATGATGAATTTGAAACCATTAAACGAAACACTGTTAAATTTTAATTGTAAATTATATCTATTTAATATAAATTCATTTAATCATTTCAACAATTCAGCGTAATTAACTTTTTAATATGTTTATTTTGGCATGCTAAACTTATCAAATTTGAATGAATAATAATAGAGAGAAAAGTAACAATTAAGTGTGAACAAAAGGTTTATTGGCTATGATTAGTAGTTTATTAACTTCCCGAACAAGAAAATTGTGCTTTTGCCAAAAAAATTGTTCTGCTAATTATACGTTTTATCGATGTTTCAAGCTATTTTAGTTCGTTTGACACTAAAATTGGAAAAAGTGCGTGTTTGTATATGTATGATATTTAAATTTTTACTTTTCACCGATATCTTTTCAAAAACGATTGCATCGATTTTAAACATTTACAAGCCGTCAGATGAAATTCCAGAAAGGCTCGCGTTGATTACAAAAAAGTGCCAAAATTTTTGCCTACGTTTTCAGAAAAAAAAATTCTCAGCGGATTTTGAATATTCAATATAGATCAACTTGGCCGAGTTCATGGTCTTGATGGAAATGGAAACTTAAATTATTATGAAAGTTACAATGTAAACATTCAAGAATGTTTGAAATAACGGGATGCACCAATATTTCAAAATTCTATCGTCATAATTATGAAAGATGCTACATGTTAATTATTATTGAATAAATTATGAAATTATGCCTATGCTACTTTCTTAAGACAGAATTCCACACACATTTAGTCTCCTAAAATTATTATATATTCGCTGATTATTTGCAAACTCATAATTACGTCATCATAATTAAACAGGCTTGAAACAATATAAAAATAATAATAATTTTAAATCATTGTAATAATAATTGAAATAAATGTAAAAAATAATTTAAAATAAATAATCATAGTGGAACTGTTCCAGTGACTATTTCACAACTTTATGTCAACTCTGAAGAAAGTTTTCTCATCAACCTTCTAGTCGACGGAGTCGCAAGTAGAAGTGCTATTAGATGACTAGGATGGTTTTCTAGAAATGGTTTAAACTTCTGCTACTAATTACATCCCTAATAAAAAGAATATTGAAGTGTTTTGTGGATAGTTCCATTACTGACATAACAAGGCACGTCGGTGATTTGCCTTAAGATCTTGGATTGGCTACGTTGCATTAAAACAATATTGGACATACTGGTGCAATCCCAAAGCTCTATACCGTAGGTCCAAATAAGCTTGATTACAAAATAAAATAAAATTTCAGTGCTATTCACAAATTGCATTTTTAAACTACTAAGTCAATAAAGATGTTGATTCTTTTAATTGAAAGCCATAATAGAGCATATATATCGCTACAATCAGAAATCAAAGAAAGATAATTCTACCTGTCAGTACATCACTGCCAACTTCGGTCTATGACCAATTACATATAAATATATACCTGCACATTTATTCCTAGCACATCGATCTTTCAACTTATGCATACATTTTTATCAACTGCTCAGTAATTTTCTAGGAATCACATCGAAGTGTTAATTCAGCAGTAGTAATAGACAGTAAGCAATCCTTCCTCATGACGTCAAATGTGCGAAGTGAAGTAATGGTAGCCAATACGAAACGTGTCGAATTACCGATGCGATATCATTTCGTCCGGTTGGAATAACGTTCCGTGTTATCAAGGGCGGTAGAACTTTGATCGGTAGAAATCACGGGCGGCGCCTTCTTTGTTTCAATCATTCATTCCTTCTGCATTAATACTCAAAACCGTGTCCTTTAATCATTCGATTGCGGAATCGTCAGCGATTTCTTCGTGATTGATACGAAAGCTTTTCTACACGAATACGTGCTATTATAATATGTTCGGATTTAACTGCCGTAGTGTTTTTATGATAATCATCAAGCAGCTTCTTAAGATTAGCACCGTTTGGTATTATTTTGCAGTAATGATAGATGCTTAGGTAGCGATTAGATTTTTATCTTCATATTTCATGAGAATGTAATTAAGTTCTAGTGATTCAATAGGTGCGCGTGCATACTCACACCTGGGATTAGTGGTATAATGGTGAACTGAGATATTGAATACAAATCTACAAGCATGATATACTCTATCAATTGTGTATTTAAAATAATAAATTGTGGTGTATGGCATCGTGCCTTAAGGCAAATTGAAATATTCGTAGAATATTTATATGTGTTCAAATATAGGGGAAATTCCCCTAGTGGCGGACACTTAAGATTATTTATAAATAAATCAATAAATATATTACAAAATGTTTAATAAATTATGACTTATGTTAGATAACAAAAGTAGAAATCAAACTAAATTAACAAAAATGCAACCTTTGCTTAAAAATAATTAATAATATCAATCAAACTTTGGTAACAAAAAATATGATTTTAAAGAGTTGCACCTAGTACCGGACATTTCAAATTACCTGCATTGAACACATATGTAGCCATCTCCATACTCTGGAATGTCTGCACATGTGTGTTTGACAAATATTCTTAGATATTGCAAAAAAGAAATACTATTCATCCACCATTTTGGCTGGGCCACCGATGCTCTCAGCTAGAGCGATCACCATAAGCTTTTCATTAGAATAAATTACGTCAATTCTCACAAGAAATATCAATATATTTACTGTCCAGCGGTAAGTTGTTAGTGCCCGGTGCTAAGGAACAGACATTTGCGTTCATTTGGTGGTACTTAATAAAACTACTTAAAAGATCTAATAATATTCTACCATTTTAAGGTTCACAATCAAATACTTGCAAAATATAGTTATTTATTTTATGTATATAAGTGAGATTTTAAATTTTAGCTGAAAAATTTGTTGAGAATTATGAAAACCAATGAAATAATGAAGGGATGGACCTTTGCCACAAATTAATCTCTACTTATCCCTATCATTACAAATTGAATGTTTTTTGAATCATTGCAACCGCATGCTATGTGCTCTCAAAAACTCGATTTCTGTTTTCACTCTTTTCCCTGTATGTCCAAAATGGCTGGACCTGTCTTTGTCAAGAACTAATCAGCACATCTCACCATCAGTAGTAAATTTGTTTAATAAAATAATTCCAAACATGTGCAATTTTAAAAAACGATCGAATGCCAAATTAAAAAAATACTCGATACCAGTTAAAATTTGGCTTTCACAAATATGTTTTGTTAATTTAATGCTAATATAATTATATAATGATTATAATACTAATTTAGCCTAATTAAGCATAATAATTAATAATAAATAAATAATACCTAATTAAGCATAATAAATTTGATTAAACTCATTCAAAATTAATGAGTAATTAGTAGTTACAGCAATAATTTTTAGATGTAGTGCAGCTTAAGAGCTTTTGATAGAATAAAGCTCGATTGTACATGTAGACCGTCCTGCACAAATTAGTCATAGCTACTGTCCCGCAAACCGACGCAGTAAATAGAATTGTGCAGGTCCGTCATTTTTGACAGATGATATTATATTGATATATTATGCAATTTTTGTTTGCATTATTATTATCGACTAACTTTAAATTTTATATACATTATTTTGGTTCTCAAGGTATATAATTTTAAAAAACTATGGCAACAATTCCCTATCTCCCTCATATGATGTTATTTAGGCGCCAATTCACGGATAAAATAGACCGTTGCCATAACAACGCTATGCTCCTTTTTATAGACCTTATAATACATGCGTACAAGATCTATGCTATGTCCGCTATGTCCTTTCTTCATATAAGTTTGTAGTAAATGCTATGAATTTGCTGAACAGTCAGGTGATAAAGTTTGTTTGAGATTACGATAATTCACAGCAAAAGCGCAAAGGGGTAAAAGAGAGTAAATTATTTTTCAATAGTTAGAAATTTTTACTGTTACTAGAAAATCTTCATGACTTTTGATTGAATTAAAATCTTTGACTTGTTTGTATCGATGAAAAATTAATATGTTCGAAGGTAATTGAACATGTAGCCAGCATTACCGGCAGCATCCACATATCAAACGAACGTGACTCCATCAGCGGCCATCGAGTAGCGTGAGTCATGTACGCAGTTCGATAGAACGCTACTTGCTTCTTGATTATAAACCGAAGAAATATTGTCATGTTATTCATCATCTGGGCAGTATGCGCTTTCCGCAATATTGATTTTATTGCAATTATATGCATATATGAATATCTTACCACATTGAAATAGTTAATTGTGTTGGAAAAGTATGGTTAAACACAATAAAACACGATAAATAAAGATTTAAAAGTAGTAAGTTGTAATAGTTTAGATAAGCTTGATCGCAGGTGAGGGCCTAGAACCACTGGACCTGAATCAGAGCTTCCGGGTTCAATCCCTCTTCGAGCAGCCTGTTGTAAAGTTGTGACAATGGTTCTCACTTGGAAATATTGATTGCAACATTTTTTCAAATGAAAGTATCTCTGAACCAGCATGGTTGCATCAATAAATATTTGACCTATTATAAAAATTGAAAACTAGTTGGTTTGGTATTTAGCCTTCAGGCAAGTTACATGAACTTCCCGATATGTTTAAATAATTGACTTAATCAATAAAAAATAAATTAATTTATGAGTGATTAAAAGTATTCCGAGTGGATTTATTACACATAATTGAAAACGAACGAACACTTTGACTCGGAGTATTTTCTAAAAGCAAATTTTCAAAAATCAATCATTTTTATAATTGAACCAGTTTCCAGGACTTTAACGGTTTATTATGTTCAAGACCAAGTACTCCATTATACCAAGTAAATAGTCTAATTTTAATTTTAACAAATGTCAAAAGAACTACTTATTTTCTCAAACTTTGATGAATTTTTAAAATCAAACTATTTGTCGTAAGGCCGTAATATTTCAGTAAGTTCTATAAAAACATGGTATATATCGCTAAAAAATATCCATAAAAATCGGCTTAAATTTTTTTTCAACAGTTAATTACAAGAAAACGGCTCGGTAGATTTTCACCTAAAACTAATCAGTATTATTCCCAACTAATATCTTTCGAACAATTTTTGATTTTTCAAAATCGATTCGGTAGAATGAGCTTAAATGTGGACGAAAGGTTTTTCACATTTTTCCAAATTACTAAGAGACGGTTCGGCCGATCGTCGCACAAAACTGAGAAACGATAATCCTCATCGAGGTACATCAAATGCTTTTTAAATATCTGAAATCGGTTCAGGCGTTTTTGAGCAAACGTCGATGAAAGTTCTAATTTTGACAAATGCCAAAAAGACCATACTAATTTTTGCAAACTTTGACGAATTTTTAAAGCTAAACGAGTTGTCGTAGGGATGTAATATTTTAGTATGATCTAGATTCTAGAAGACTATGGCATCTACCGTCAAAAAAATAATCATAAAAATCGTCGATTTTTTTTTAAAAAAACTTTATTACAAGAAAACGGCCGGACCGATCTCCACCAAAAACTAATCAGCACGATTCCCAACCAATATCTTTCGAACGGTTTTTGAATTTTCAAAATCGATTCAGAATTGCGGGCTAAAATGTAGACGAAAAATTTTTCACTTTTTTTCATAAAGAAACGGCTTGGCCGATCGTCGCACAAAACTGACAGACAATAGTTCTCGCCGAGATACATCGAATGGCTTTTAAATTTTTGAAATCGGCCCAGTCGTTTTCGAGAAAACGTCGATTTACGGCAAAAAATGTGTTCACACACACACACATACTTTTTCCAAATTTGGTCTCATTCGATTCAGAATGACTTGAAACGTCGAGAAAACATAAAATTAGCAATTCGGATTTTTTGATGAAAACATAAACTTCTCCTTCGGAAAGTTAACAATAACACATCACACAGAGATGGGATAGCTGGTTGGAATGGCATTTGAAGAACCAAATTGTATTAGGTCAAATCAGCCCATCAGTTTACAGATCAAGTTCTGATTTCTGTTCAAAATTAAAGTTATAATGATAATAATAGTTTAGGTAAGTAAATAATAAAACTTAAGTTTTTGCATTCGGCTGCCTTGTCTCAGGCTTTATCGTATATGTCTAAATCGGTGATCTCTCCATCAGGGAAGACATGATAGTTTGCTTAGCGATTACAAACAATGAAATAATTTCACCGCATATTTTCAAGAATACGTATTCTCTTGTTGTTTTCTATTAAATCACATACAAAATAATAGAAACCTCATAAATGCAACAAGGTGCACGATAAATAATTCAAACTTTCTATAAATGGGCGTGCCAATTATTTTTTCAACAATCATTCATTTAGAAATGGCCCAATCGATCTTTACCAAAAACTAATCAGCACGGTTTCCAACTGATATCATTAGTGCGATTTTCAAATTTTCCGAATCGGTTTAGTTCACATCAACTTTCCCATCGCAAAGTAAATAAGTTTTATTATTTTTATGACAAGTTCATATAAAACTTGTTGCACTGTACTCATTTACTTGGTTGTAAAATTATACTGTAAAATATCTTTCTGCATGTACATTTTCGTTCAAAATTGGCATCGTATTGGTAGATATCGTCCAAAACGGTGCACGGCACAAAAGATTAATTGTATAGAATATTCTTATATTCAAAATAAATTTTTAAGCTCAAGTACCCGCTTACGATCTATATCATTTTTTATACTTTTAAAGACAATCTGTAATACTAGGACACACAGTGGTTGTTTCAACTTTATTATATAGATTTTTTGTGAATGGAGGGCTATCCAATAGTTGTCCAATCCAATTGTGGCTAATTAACTATACCCCAAGTTTGTGATTACATTTTACTTACATATATGCAGTTATACCCTCGAGAGGCAATTTTTACTTGAGGCTTCATTTCAGATCTATAACCTCAAGTGGAAATTTAACAACATAACTGCCGATGATGTCGGGCTTTGGCGGTAGCGAGAATTGAACCAGCAAACCCGGGACTATCAAAAACAACAATATTTCTTCATATTTTGCTAACAGATGTGCTTTATATTTATTTCTAAAAAAACGTCGACAAACAGCTACCAAACTTAATTATTACTTTGACCAATACTAAACAACACTGTTTCTCTGAAACCTGAAGTACCAAATTACAACAATTTACATAAAAATCTAATAGTGAGTATTAGAACAAAAAAAAACATCTGCTCATATAATGTATCTGAAGAAATGATGTAATCCTTTGTATTTGCCTTAGGTATTTGCCTTAGATGAAAATTTTACACCTACGTTCAATCCAAAAGATCCTATTTCTGGTCCACTTCTTTGAATATAACGTTTCTTCTTCATCATTCTTATGTGTCCGAAACATCTATCAAAATTTCAAACATAATTCCCATGTTATATTTACATCCAAAAATATATTTATATTTCAAGATTACGGCTCAAATATTAATGTGCATCGTTTATAGAACTCAACCTCTAGACCTTTAGTTATTCGTTTCCTCTGTGACAAATCGTTGAACTTGAACTTTTATCCGTGAGCCGAAGCGATCATGCGGCGCCCGTCGCTTTTTCGCAACGTAGTCCAATCTTGTCGGGAAACATTGTTGTCGAGATGGCGTTTAATCATAACAGAAGGTCGTGACGCATCTTAGTTTGGCGCGGCGTGCAAGAAGCGCGAATCAGGTGATAAAATATACCCGCGGCTCGGGAGACACCGAACGCAGGTAAAGGGTCAAGACCCAGGACTCGACATCGGTCGACCAGAACGGACCAGCCGCTTGCTCGGATATCTCGGGCCCGTGGGAGCGTCGCGTTTAGAAAATTCGCTACCGACTGAACTTCAATGCGCTGATGATACTCACCTATCGCCTGTTAATAGATCTTATGATAAACATGCCATTGCAGGGATGCCGAGCTGTGTAACGCGGCTCTCTCACCTTTCACCGCGGGTAATAATACCGTGTTTAATAAGTTATGATTTCCCATCTATTGAGAAATATTGAAATTGGAAATGTTATTCATAATATCCAGCCGGGATATTAAACTTTTAAATTGATGTCAGAAGCAGTTTATATAGTAAAGATTTGCAAATTCTAGTACCTCGTATAAATAATGATATTTGAGGTATGATCATCAGATTGTATAAGGATTCAACAACTCTCAAAAAGTAAAGTTAGGATTTTTTTTAACAAAAATATTTGAAAGCAAAGGGAAAATAATGAGTGATCAGCCACTGCCTCATATCAAGCTACGTCGCTATCGATTGAATTTTGAAAAAAATCCACAATGATGAATTAGCTGCGAGTTTTACTGAACATAGTTCGATAGTTGTTTGTTTGATATGTGGAATTTGTTGTCCTGTTATTATTTTGGTTAAAGCCAAATTGGACATTTGTGCTCCGCCTTACCCTATTCTGCATTTTCATACAGAAGCGTTATAGTGTTTTATCGAAATGTATACCCCGAATAAATTTTATAGCCTTGCCACGGTCATTTTGCTATCCGTCTCAATTATGCTTATGCCTTTTTACTTTCAAAGGGATTAAAATCCATTTGCGTAATTTTATTGGTATGTAAAATGGTATGTAAAATTTGGAAATAAAAGTTACAAAACTTAAAAAGAATAATGATAATTTGCTAAAACATTGAAAGTTTGACCTTTTTATATATTTAATTTTTTTAATTAACGTTAAATACGAAAGCATAATAAAACTTATAAATTAAAGATCATAACATCATAAACAAAATGAAACTGTACCCAATTCCAAATTCTACTAGATTTAAGTGGCATTTTGGCAAAATGTGTTTGGCATTATGTGTTATTTGTTATGAATATATACATCTGTAAATTATCAGGTATTTATTAACTTCCCGTAGGGTAAGTTATAGTAATCGCAAAAAATCGAAAATTAAAATTTTTATTTATCTTTACGTTTCAGAGGTTTCTGAATATTTTGGCATACCTTAGAAAAAATGGGTGTATATGTGTGTGTGTGTGCATGTGTGTATGTGTGTGCGGATACAAATTTTCGTCGACGATTTCGGGAACACTGAATAATTCGATTGATTCGTATTGATAAGGAGACGTGCTGATTAGTTTTTGGCAAAGGCAGGTCTAGCCGTTCCGAAGATATGGGGCAAAAAATGCCAAAAACGGTAACTTAGTTTTAAGGAGAACGGAGCGTCCGATTTGAATAATTTGTATTAACAAGATGAAGAACTGATCAAATTTTCATGAAAGCAGGTCTAGCGGTTTCGGAGATCTAGTGAAAAAACTAAAAAAAAATGCCATCTGGCGGTCAAAAATAATCATTAGACATATGCACATCAAATTATCAGATATTTTATAGACATTTTAACAATAAGTACAAATTTTGTTTACATTCCTATGGGCTCCGTACAAATGCTTATCCGTTAGACGGCGGCGCGGCGCTTATGCGCTTCGATATTTCGTCTCTATGTAGTTAAAGCAGTACGATTGCTTTGAAAAAAAGTTCATAATTTCCAAAGTATTTCAAAATACACTTTTCTTCAAAAAGTCTTTTTTTCAAAAAAGTAAATTTTTGTCAAAAATTTATAGTTTGTCAAAAAATTTTCAGAGTAAATTTTTTTCAAAAATGTTAATCTTTTTAAAAAAAAATAATTTTTGGTACGGGAAGTTCCAGCAATTTGCCGTAAGGCACGATGCATGCGCCCCACTAATTGAATAAATTGATTATTTACACATATCGGTAAGTTCATGAAACTTGTCTTAGAGAAAAATGATTTTGCCCTAATAACATATAGCAAACAAACAACTTTATGAACAGTAAAGATCAGTAAAACTCTCAGATTATTCATCGTTGTCAAAAAGCGTTTTTATGCTGTTGTTTAAAAATTTGTCACCTTACGCAGGATAAAATGGAACGCCCTGTGAGCAAACTGTTCCAATATCTTAAATTTAATTTTAGGAATTAGGAATTTTGCAAAATTATATTCAATAATTCAACAAATGCAAAGTATAAATTTCATATGTATATTTTTAAAGAGATAAGATTGTATATAACCTTGATCTGGTATTTCGTGTAAGATATTCATAAGCAGAGTTGGAATAACTAATAATTTAATTATTCTCTTGTAAAATTGCTTTTTCTAACGTAAGTTACTTTTTATTGTTTGGTTGATTTTGTTCTTTTTCCCTACTCATATGTAAGCTTTTATAGAGATTATTTAAAAAAACTATTAAATCTTATAAATAACAATACATCCTGTTCACCACCAAAAAAACTAACAACGAAATAAAATGCTTTTGTTATTGCCGTATTGCAAACATTTCCGATTATCTTCCAAAGCTGGTTATACATCTTTTTCTTTTAACTTTCAAATTTTGTTGCTAAAAAATTCTTACTTTTACTTGTTCTTGAGATCGGTGTGGGACCTTTTTATCCGCGAATCTTTAAGCCCCGCTCAAACCTATAATATAAGGTACTATAAATTACACTATTATAACAAAATCATAATTACCTATGGTCAAGCAAGCCTTTTCCATATAATGGTTAAACTAGGAAAGCTCTGTGTGAAATTCGTCGGAATTTCATCGTTGCGAATCAATCACGTCTTCGGCAATTGGGGTGTCGTCGAACAGTACATTTCGGGGGCACTTTTAATTACAAATGGACCGTCCGTTTGGACATAGATAGCAGTCGTATAACAACACGGTCGATAACGTTATGTCCTCGCATTATCGACAGGGCGTGTGCGTGTTGTGCTGCCACAACCGTAAGGGGCTGGGTGGAAATGGGTGAAAAATTGAGAAGAAAACGATGTGGATGGAATACAGAGTTGAACTGTTAATTTTTGTCCGAATGTATTTGTTGTTGCCTTGCCTTGAATTGAAAAAAAAAGCAAATTAACGTGTTTAATCACATTGAGAAATTTCAAGAATCAAAATTTCAGGTTAAATTCTAATTCAATTTTTTCAATTAAAAAAAAAATATTTTAATATTATAATGTATACAACATAATGATAGAATGATAAGTCTACCCTTGGGAATTATACTTCATCATTACATATTTTAAATCAGTACATTTATATGTAAAAAAATATAAAACAGTGGTCAAATTCTAATCTAACATATTTCCGGGCTATGATTTCATCACAGCACAGTATAGTAGAATAGTAAGCAAGTAAGAGCACCAATACCTTAGTATTTTCAAAAATAATTCAGCGGCCAATCCCAAATTCTAATATTGTTAAAAAAATTTCAAATAATGTGTTTACTAACAGAGGGTAGTACGGGGCACAATTCAACATTAAGTAATTATACTGTCTAAAACTATATCAAAATATATAACGCGTATCAAAAGGCAACTAGTAAACTATGTTCAATAAATTCCCAGTTCATTATTTATTGAAAAAATGTGTTTCTTTACTAATTTTCTAACATTTGTTTTCTGTTCCTTTTTACCCCATGGACTGGGTAAAAAGAAACAGCCAGGGAGAAGGAAGATCCAATGGTTAACTTCCCGCAGGGTAAGTTATTGTAATCGTCTAAAAATCGAAATTGAAATATTTTACAGTGTGTGTGCGTATATATGTATAAATACAATTTTTCATCCACGTTTTTGGGCGCATGGATCAACCGATTTGAAGGTTCAAAAAACATTCGATTCCTATTGATAGGGAGATGTGCTGATTAGTTTTTGGCAAAGGCAGGTTGAGCCGTTTTGGAGATACGGAGCAAAAAGTGCAGAAAATAGAAAACGAGTTTTTGAGAGATCGGAGCATCCGATTCGAATGATCCAAAAAACATTCAATTCGTAAAAAAATTTTTGAAAAAAAATTGGAAAAAAATGATATCAGTTCTCTCAAAAAACTGCCATTTTTGCACATTTAGCTCTGTTTCTCCAAAACCGCTGGATCTATCTTTGCCAAAAACTAATCACCACTTCTCCCCGTCATTGCGACGATTACAATAACTTTAGTTTAGCGAAGTTACAATTTTTTTGCTTTCTACAAATACATTCGTTTCGTCAATACAAGCAAAAGGTTTTTTGAATCGTTTAAATCAGATGCTTTGTTCTCTCAAAAACTACTATTTTTTGCACACTTCGCTCCGTATCTCCGAAACGGCTGCGCCTGTCTTTGCCAAAAACTAATCAGCACGTCTCATCATCAGAAGAAATCGAATGTTTCTGAATATGTCAAATCGGCTAATCCGTGCGCCCGAAATCGTGGACGAAATATTGCGGACACACAAAGCACACACACATACATCCAATTTGTCTAAGGTAGGCCAGAATGTTCAAAAACCTCTGAAGCGTGAAAAAATGCAAAATTTTTTATTTGTTTTTTTTAATGATTTCTATAACTTATTATAGATTTGCAAACTTGGCATTATATTATATATAGTAAATTATATTTATAAAAAATATTTTAATATTATCTCATAAACGACTACAATGCTAGCGGCTCTGTTTAATCATGCCGCACTTGCCGTGGTGTGAGGTCACCTACGTGATCCCGTGGGAAACGTCTAAACGTGAGGCGCCTGCAGATCTTACTGGAACACAGACACCCTGGAGAATCTAACATCCCCCTTTCTATGAAGGAAAAGCTTTGTGTCGATACACTTTGTGAATGATGACTGATATATGCCACTCTTTGTTTAACCATAAAAATAATCTATAACAATTATACAATTATAAATTTGATCATGACCGACAGACAGACAACAGACAAAAAGTATTTATTGCAATATTTAGAATACATTTTACATTGTTGCTTTTTGTACATATTTGTCTACCCGTAGGTACTTTGTATAACATATATGATTTTAATATATATAATGAATATTGATTACAATGTGTATACAATATGGTTGTATATGTGTACAAAAAAAGAGAAAAATAAACTTTCTTCCAAAAAAATAAAAATCATGAGTGCTGTTTATATGATATACAGGGTTGGTATGAAAACAAATCCTGAAAACTAATTAATACGCAATCGTTGTGAATCATGTTCATAAAATACTTTTGTTACATTTACCACTTCTCTTTAGTAAAACATTTTGATGTATTCATAGCAAAAACCAGGATCAATCAAGCCTCCATAAAACAGAATAGTTCAAAGCTTCGAACTTTTGAGACAAGGTGATAAATTTGCAAAAAGAGATATTTTATACAAAAATATATATTATTTTTAATTTCAATTTTATAATTTCTCAAATAATTTTTATAATTTATATATTATGTATTAGAAAACATGCATCGCTATATTACAATTTTCAATCTTATATGCGAGTAGGGTAGACTAAAAGTATTTTATTTCGTTGTTAATTTTTTAGGTTTAAGCTTTCTTATTGAGTTTATAATACTAGAATATAATTTTTAGGTACACGCTATTTTAGGTTTTTGTGAAATGTGTTGTTATTTTCAAGTTAGATTCAACTTTTTATATAACCTCTATAATAATATTTAATCATTCTTTCGACAAAACAGCATAATGGTTATATACAATTAAATCTTTACGCATTTTTTTCCCTAAAATTGGTATTTCACATGAGTTAAATATTGTAGCTATTATTTCGTAAACTCCCATTGAAATTCAGAAATAAACTTCTTCTTCGGGAAGTTAAAAAGACGTTTGTCAATTTTCGCCCCGCCAGAAGAGCAAAAATCATTTTTGGAACTATTATCGAATCAAAACAACTTTGTAGGTTCTTCTTTGTTTCCGTAGAAAATTTTACGTTTGCTTATTGAACTTAAATTTGAAACAAAATTCTATTCAAATTCCATTTATACCTTCCTTTGCCTAACAGTTTTAAAGGCAATGAGGATAGGGTTTGTAAATGTTACAAAAATCTAAAGCAAATATGCGCTTTGTTGCTATCACAAATATATGGCATGATACATGGAAAGTACTATTCGAGTAATAGAATTCTTAAAATATGTTTTCCAATACAAGATTACTGATACAAGTATTTAGAAAATATATTGCAAAACATTTGTTATAGGAAGATAAAAAAGTTCCTTGGCCATTATAAATATATTACTGTAATTATTAGACAAGTATATTTTTAGTGTAATGTGAATTATATTAGAAAGTGAATAAAATAAAATCGCATGTAAGTAAATTACTTTTGTAGAAGTACCTCTCTTATTTTATAATATTTGCGAATAATATTTGCGTAGTTTTCTTGATATCTAATTTTATAAAAATATTTGATTAATAATAAGCCACAGAAAATTCAATAAAGAATGCATGAGAACAAAGTTTGAAGCAATTCATCTTGCTGATTTTCAGCAATAAATTAATATGATTTACTAATAATTTGTACGCAATCTACAAATCATAACAAAGAACTATATATCACAAAGCATTACACAGAATTTCTCATTGCAATAATTTCATTTAGTGTTCACTTCGTAAATCAAGTATTCTTAAGACGCGCCCATTGTTCAGTGCACATACAGAATCGCACAATGATCATATAGAATGTGATATGATAAGGCTGACGACAGACCAGAGAACAATGCACGACTGGGTCTGATCCCTGAAGGTAGAAATTGAAGAATTCATGAAATGTTGCCTGGTGTGACACGTATCTAACTTTCGTAAAGGGTGAATCCTCGGAAGATACACCCGCGGGGTTGAATTCGCAACCGGAGAGGCGGTCCGCTGGCCGCAGTATTATTATGTATTGTTCCCGCACGGCGAAGGCTGGCCGATTGTTCTTATCATTTAATATTGAATGTCTGCATCAAATTTATCGCGCACAGATATTATCGTGGCGAGTTATATATTGCACTACACTAAATTTAGGTCAAATCATTACAAAGCTCAGTGGCGGAGTTACTTCGCAGATTTATTGGTCGTTAGTGTGATTTTCAGGGCAGAATAAAGGTTTGGTTGTACAACACTAATAGTAATTGCACAACAGTAAAGTGTCAGTTGGGATCAGATTTGTGTTACTAAAGCTGACTATGAAATATAAAAAAAAAACTACAAGCAAAGTTACGTAATAAGTATAATTTTGAAAAATTCTGAAACTTTCAATTTTATGAACAGATTATATTATTAAATTTCTTTGCTATAGATTTTTTTCTGGATTGATATGAAAACAGTTAGAAATGAATTGATTAATGAATAGAAATAAAACGTAAAACTAAGCAATCTTGCTTATCAACTGCATTTCTGCACTTATATCTCCATAATTTTAAAAACAACCTTTACAAAAATACCACTTTTCTATCTGTATGATTGCACCAAAACTACGAAAAAAATCCGCTTTATAAAATAATCAAAGAACTTTATCAATAGAGCTTTCAAATCTTTGCCATGTTTAATAACTCTCTGAAGATGTTCAGTATTATTTATAAATATTAATTATTAGTTATATGCTACATTGATTATATTTCAATCATAAAAATCTAATCTACTACAGTGTGAACAACTTGAGAAACGTGGAAAAAAATATACTTGTGTCACATTAGATATTCCAAATTTATATTATAACTTTAAAATAATTTACCGAAATATACATGTTATTGCTTTTAATTAACGTTTTGCTTTATATAGTTTCGACATATCTGTATAATTACTGTACAATCTGATATTAGAAAAAAATATGTTGCGCGACACTATTTATATAATAACTAAGTGGGGTGTATGGCATCGTGCCTTAATAGTGCAGTAAACGGAGAGGAAAAAGGGTATAACCTCTGAATTTTTTTACTGTGCTCCGAATTGAATAAAATTTTGGAATTAGGTTCATCTTACCCTCAAGTTCAAAAGTGAAAACAATTCGGGTTGCGCCATCACCCCCCTGGGGAATGACACCCCTTCTTAATTGAGTAATTACATTTTTTCAAAATAACGTTGGAAATCAATAGAAGAACTAATTATCAGAAAAAAATATATAAAAATATATAATAAAATATAAAAATATAAAATCGTGAGTTTTCTGAAAATAGTTTGTACTAAAGTAGTGAATCTGCTAGAATTCATTAAGATGTCTATAATGAAGTGAATTCTAGGTGGAATGTGTATTACTTTAATTCTGGTGGAAATGGCGCTCATTAAACTATGTGATTTAAAAGAAAAAAACTTCGTATATGCTTCTTATTTGCTTGATAGCTCACTCATTTTACATGCAAAAAACTTGTAACAGCAGTCATTTAAAGCTTATGTTGAGCACTATAAAACCCAATTTCACCGAAATGCATAAAATGTAAAATCTCGACACTAGATGGCTTTAAATACAACAATTAAATCTTGAACGAAATGAAAAACGACTTTGCTCTTTCAAATCTTTCTTAATATTTTTCCTAGAACACTTTATGTAATACCGATTTATTAAGATTTTTACTGACATTATTTTGTTCATTACATGATTTTCGTTAAAATGTATATTTTAGGAGATATTTGCAAAAAAACGAAGAAAAACACCAAAAATATATGAATCTTTAGTGGCCAGTAACTTGAAAAATATTAGTTTTTTTGAAAAACTATAAAAGACATTTTTTTTCTTATAATTAGTTCTTCTATCGATTTCCGACGTTATTTTGAAAAAATGTAATTACACAATTGAGAGGGGGTGTCATCCCCCCGAGGGGTGATGGCGCAACCCGAATTGTTTTCACTTTTGAACTTGAGGGTAAGATGAACCTAATTCCAAAATTTCATTCAATTCGGAGCACAGTAAAAAAATTCAGACCTAAAACGCTCCGTTTACTGCACTATAAGGCAAATTGCTGGAACTTCCAGTACCGTAACGAAATGTTCGAGGAATACTGAATGTTTTCAAATAGATTATTATAAATATTGTAACATTGTCTAATATTTATAAGAATTATATAAACTGAATTGCAAAGTTAAAATTATTTGTTTAAAGTATATTAGAACTTTAGTCAGAATTAAAAATAAAATCTGAAAAATTTTCGATATACAAAAAAAACTAAAAAAAATTAAAAATGATACAATTTTTTTTCCAAAATCAATTATTTTGTTAAAACAAGCTGAAAATTCTTTGAATCATTTAAATTGGACGCTTAGTTTTCTCAAAAACTGCCATTTTTTGCACATTTAGCTCTGTATCTTTGAAATGGCAGAGCCTACCATTGCCAAAAACTAATAATCACTTATCCCAATCATTACTAATTGAATGTTTTTTAGATCATTCAAATCGGATGCTCCGTTCACGCAAAAACTCGATTTCTATTTTCTGCACTCTTTGCTCCGTATCTCCGTAACGGCTGGACCTGGCTTTGCCAAAAGCTAATCAGCACATCTCCCTATCAATAGGAATCGAATGTTTTTTGAACCATTCAAATCCGTGCGCCCAAAAACGTGGATGAAAAATTGTATCAATACATACATACACACACACACATCCATTTTTCAAGAGTCAGAACGCTTAACCGCGTTTCGCGATTTGACACCTAATTCATTAATAATTACATGGCCTTAAGGCAAAATGCTGGAACTTCTCGTACCAAAAATTATTTTTTTTTAAAAATGATTAACATTTCGGAAAAAAAATTACTCTGAAAAAATTAGATTTTTGAGAAACTATAAATTTTTGACAAAAATTTTCTTTTTATTGAAAAAAAAAGACTTTTTTAAGAAAAATTTATTTTGAAATATTTTGGAACTTCTGAACTTTTTTTTCAAAGCAATCGTACTGCTTTAATTGCATAGAGACGAAATATCGAAGCGCGTAAGCGCCGCGTCGCCGTCTAACGGATAAACATTTGTAAGGAACCCATAGGAATGTAAACAAAATGTATACTTATTGTTAAAATCTCTATAAAATATCTGATAATTTGATGTGCATATGTCTAATGATCATTTTAGACCGCCAAATGGCCTTTTTTTTACTTTTTTTACAGACCTGCCTTCATGAACATTTGATCAGTTCCTCATCTTGTTAATACAAGTAAATTTTTTTTGTATTACTCAAATCGGACGCTCCATTCTCTTAAAAACTGAGTTACCGTTTTAGGATTTTTTTCCACATATCTTCGGAACGGCTAGACCTGCCTTCGCCAAAAACTAATCAGCACGTCTCCTTATCAATACGAATCAAATGTTTTTTTGAATTATTCAAATCGCTTCATCCCTGTTCCCGAAATCGTCGACGAAAATTTGTATCCGCACACACACACATACACGCGCACACACACACACATGCACACACACATAAATCCATTTTTTCTAAGATATGCCAAAATGTTCAAAACGATTTGAAACGTAAAGATATACGTATAAAAATTTTCATTTTCGATTTTTTTGCGATTACTATAACTTGTCCTACAGGAAGTTAAATATCATTTAAATTTGTTAAATATGATGAATAATCCAAGTTTTGCAATTTTTGATATTAATGAAGGTTGGTGAATCAGACATCGTTGTATTAATATTTAAAAAGATCATCTGAAATTAAAAGATCTAAGAAATCGTAAGAAACGCTAACGGCAAATACTCATCATCCATTTGATTAAGGACTTCACTTACATAAACGAATGACGCTCACAAAGTGATAACATCAAAGAAATATTAATCAAAATAATTTTTACTTTCACAAAGTATGCAAACGGTACCAAATATAAATCAGCTATTTATATTAATTCATTCCGTTTGTAGCAGTAGAAATATTAAAGTATGAGTATATATATGTAGGGTCTTGAAGATTCGCATAAATTGCGGGTAAAAATGACGACCACTATTGTCTCAAGAACAAATAAACTTAGGATTTTTTAAATAGCGATATTTGAAAGTAGACAGCAAAAGATGTGTAATCCGGCATCGTCTTAAATCGGTCGACTTTGTCACCACGATATAAACGGCCATTCTTTCAACGAAGTTCCATATGAATGTTGTACCCAGAGCAATATTTATAAAAAATGTGTCGATAAATAGAAGAAGTTGCATTTACTTCATTTACAGTAATTGTATTTCAATATACAATGGGTTTGATTAAGGTAAATTAAACAGAAGTACTTATTAAAGCAAGATTTTTGAGAGTAGCAGATAATAGTAAGAGTAAATTATTTTGTTCATTATGTTCGAAAATACATATTAAGATTATGATTTTAAATTTTTTCAACCTAATACTTGAACTGCATCGCATTGATTAAATAATGCAATTATTATTTGATAAATCCTCTTTAAAATTAAAAATAAAATGTTTTGACAAGGTAATTTTCTTTAAATAAATAGGGAGCAAACAGGTCTATCTAATGTCTTGTTTTAATTTTAAAAGGGTTCTACGAAGTGCTACGAAATTCAATATCTACATTACTCAACCAATGCAAAATATATTTTTCATGGGCATCTTTTTACAGAGATAACACTGTTTATAACCTTGATTTAGTATTTTGTCAGAAATATTCTTCGGCGGAGTTGGAATAACTATTTTTAACTTCCCGTGGGGTAAGTTATCGCAAAAAACATTATAATTGTATTGACAAAATGAAGTACCGTGTAAATTTTTGGTAAGGTAGGTCTAGCAGTTTCAGAGATCGAGTGCAAAAAGTAAACTAGTGGGGCGTATGGCATCGTTCCTTAAGGTAAATTGCTGGAACTTCCCGTACCAAAAGTTATTATTTTTTAGAAACAATTAACATTTTTGAAAAAAATTTACTTCGAAAAAATTAGATTTTTGAGAACCTATAAATTCGACAAAAAATTACATTTTTTTGAAAAAAATTTTTTTTTTTTAAAAAAAGTTTTCTTTATTTGGACATTTTGAAAATTCTGAACTTTTTTCAAAGCAATGGTACTGCCTTGACAAAATGTCAAAGCGCGTAAGCGCCGCGTCGCCGTCTAATGGATAAACATTGGTACGGAACCCACAGGAATGTAAACAAAATATATACTTATTGTTAAAATCTCTATAAAATATCTGATAATTTGATGTGCATATGTCTAATGAACATTTTTGACCGCCAGATGGCATATTTTTTTACTTTTTTCATTAGATCTCCGAAACCGCTAACCCTGCCTTCATGAAAATTTGATCAATTCTTTATCTTCTTAATACAAGTAAAATGTTTTTTGAAAATGTTTCTTTAAAACTGAATTAACATTTTTGGCACTTTTTGCCCCGTATCTTGGGAACGGCTAGACCTGCCTTCGCCAAAAACTGATCAGCACGTCTCCTTATCAATACAAATCGAATGTTTTTTGAATTAATGAAATCGGTTGATCGGTGTTCCCGAAATCGTCGACAAAAATTTGTATCCGCACACACACACACGCACACACACACATACATCCATTTTTTCTAAGGTATGACAAAATGTTCAGAAACCTCTGAAACGTAAAGATATATAAAATTTTTCATTCTCGATTTTTTGCCCTGCGGGATGTTAATAAAATGCAATTTGACAATAAAATTTTGTTCACATTTCCATGGGTTCTGTAGCAATGTCTACCCGAAAGACTGTGGCGTTTACGCGCTTCGATATTTTTTCTCTAAAACAGCCACACAACACGATTGCTTTGAAAAAAAATTCAAACTTTTCAGAAAAATGTTCAAAAAACTTATTTTTCCAAAACTTTCAAAAATCTCTTCTTCCAAATTTTTCAAAAAAAATATTTTCGGTACGGAAAGTTCTAGCAATTTGCTTAAGGCACGATGCCATGCACCACTAGCTTACTTTTTTTGTAAAATTGCTTATTTTAACTTAATTTTTTTTCATTCACTCTTTTTTATTGTTTATTAATTTTCCAGTATAAAGGTTTAGTTGGTTCCCCTCCCACGTGTAAAGTTTTATAGAAGAGGTTATATAAAAAAACTGTGAATCTAACTTGAAATTATTACTACATCTTAAAAATAGTTGAAACAATTGATACGCTAATACTTGAAAATTATATTAAAATATTGTAAACTAAACAACAGAGCTCAAAAACAAAAGATCATACTTTTGTTAGGGATTTTCAACCATTGCCGTATATCTCCCGATAGCGACGTTGTGGGATTAATGGCGCTGGTTGGATGGATACATCTTTTTGCCTCTACTTTCAAATATGGTTGTTGAAAAATTCTTAACTTCACTCGTTTTTGAAATTTCGGTTGTACCAAGCTATACCCTTTTATTAGTACATTTACGAAATGAGCTTTCTAATAAACAGCATTGTAATAATATGATATATAAACACAATAGCATTGACTTCTGGAAAATCTAATTGTTTGACAACAGCAAGATCGGTGATGCGGAATCAAACCGTTAACAAGCTTCTTCCTCTCGGCGGTATTTCGGAACCCTTTCTCTTTGCCAAAGATGCTTGATGTCTCGAATTAGAAGCAGCCCGGTCAGAGTCGATACACACGACCAGACAGTGGAAGGAAGTTCACTCGTAGCACGCAGAAGTTTAGGCTATAGCCGCAGGCTATGCCGCTACCTACTCCAGTTTATGTTCTATCTAAACGTTGTATACTCAGTCAGTGGCTTTCGACTTGAAAGGTTTAATTATTGTGACGGCTACGGGCTACGGCAGCGAGATCGTCGAAAATCGTTGGTCGTCTCGAGTGGATGAGCGTAGCCGATGCCCGGCACTGTATGTTCTGTCTCATGTTGATGTACGGAATCAATATGTCTTGGAAGGAAATGAAATAATTTAATTATATGTTGATTTTAATGTCATTCATATTAGAAAATGGTTCAAGATGCTCTTTCTTTTTATGAATAACAATAGCTAGTTTCGAGGCTCATTTTGGTTTGTATAGTCTCTGCATAGTTTTTTCATTCTATTTAACTGATAATATAAACATAACTAGCTGTAAGTGGAATTCTATCTTGAGGCAATTATGGCATCGTGCCTTAAGGCAAATTGCTGGAACTTCCCGTACCGTAACGAAATGTTCGTGGAATACTGAATGTTTTCAAATAGATTATTCTAAATATTGTAACATTGTCAATATTTATAAGAATTATATAAACTGTATTGCAGAGTTGAAATTATTTGTAAAGTATATTAAAACTATAGTCAGAATTAAAAATGGAATCTGAAATATTTTCGATATAAAAAACTAAAAAAAAACTAAAAAAAAAAAAAAAAAAAAAAAAAAAAAAAAATGAACAAATTTTATTTTTTCCAAAATCAATTATTTTGTTAAGACAAGCAGAAAGTTCTTTGAATCAATTGAATCGGACGCTTAGTTCTCTCAAAAACTGCAATTTTTTGTACATTTAGCTCTGTATCTCCGAAATGGCTGGGCCTGCCTTTGCGAAAAACTAATAACCCCTTCTCCCAATCATTACTAATTGAATGTTTTTTAGATCATTCAAATCGGATGCTTCGTTCACTCAAAAACTCGATTTCTATTTTCTGCACTCTTTGCTCCGTATCTCCGAAACGGCTGGACCTGCCTTCGCCAAAAACTAATCAGCTCTTTGCCCTATCAATAGGAATCGAATGTTTTTTAAACCATTCAAATCGGTTGATCCGTACGCCCGAAAACGTGGACGAAAATTTGTATCCATACATACATACACACACACACACACACACACACACACACACACACATCCATTTTTTCTGAAGTATGCCAAAACGTTCAGAAACCTTCAAAACGTCGAGAAATGTAAAAATTTTCAATTCCGATTTTCGGCCCATTACAATAACTTACCCTACGGGAAGTTAATAAATACAAAATTAACAATAAGGGGTGCTCTGCCTTAAGGCAAGCTAAGTTCGAATCAGAGAAGAATGATGTGTGAAATTTTCCATTACCAGTTCAGATCGCAGTGCCCAAAATAGGCTTTTTTCAATTGGAAATATAATTCTATATTTTAAAGTGAAAATTGATATCACTTCTGCATGATATCATAGAGGGGGGTTGAACTCACGACCCTGTCCACATAAAGCATAAAGTAACGGTATACTTAACCGTTACGCCATGAAATAATAAGGCGTAAAACGGAATAAACGAAAGGCTAAAAGGTTCACTATCTTGATTTTAATTTTAAAAAAGTTTTACGCAATAATAGCTGCATAATTGACATTTTAATTATCACGTTCAACAATATTGAAAGTTATAATCTAAATAAATATCTTTATCGAGTCTTATTTATCTCCTATCATAATTAGACATTGTATTTTTTCAAAATACAATTGTCACAAATAAGATAACTCTCTTCAAAATACATATTTTATGGGCACATTTTTTGCCAAAGATCACACTTGGAATGAAACTTTGCCGATTTTATCATCAGACTTAGAATAACTATTAATTAACTTTCCGTATGGTAATGAGCCAAAAATCGAAAATAAATTTGTTTGCCTATTTAATTTTGCCGTTTTAGAGGTTTCTGAACATTTTGGCATACCTCAGAAACATATTATGTGTGTGTGTCTGCGTTTTTTCATAAACCATTCGATACCTATTGATAGGGAAATGTGATGATTAATTTTCTGTAAAGGTAGGCCCAGCTGTTTCGGAAATACGGAGCAAAGAGTGTAGAAAATAGAAATCAAGTTTTTGAGAGAACGGAGCATCCAATTTGAATGATTTAAAAAACATTTAATTAGTAATAACGGGTAGAAGTGATGTTTAGTTTATGGCAATGGCAGATCCAGCCGTTTTAGAGATACCGAGCTAAATATGCACAAAATGCCAGTTTTTGAGAAAACTAAGCATTCGAATTGAATGACTCAAAAAAATTTAAGTCAAATTTAAGACACGATGCACGATTAACATTTAAGTTAATGTTATTAATTTAAAGTATATAAGTGAGCTTTAAAACTTTAGCCAGAATTAAAAATGAAATCTGAATTATTTTCAATATACAAAAGCAAAAAAAATGTCAAAAAAAATTTTTTTTTCAAAAGCAATTTTTTTGTCAACAAAAAAGTTTTCAAAAGGTTTTTTGAATGAT
This sequence comes from Ctenocephalides felis, assembly GCF_003426905.1. Taxonomy (NCBI): domain Eukaryota; kingdom Metazoa; phylum Arthropoda; class Insecta; order Siphonaptera; family Pulicidae; genus Ctenocephalides; species Ctenocephalides felis. Next base: position 47,499,811 of record NW_020537324.1, on the reverse strand, counting down.
TCAATTCGGATGCTTATTTCTCACAAAAACTGCCATTTTTTGCATGTTTAGCTCTGTATCTTCGAAATGGCTGAACCTGCCTTTGCCAAAGACTAATAACCAATTCTCCCAATCATTACTAATTGAATGTTTTTTAGATCATCCAAATCGGATGCTCTGTACTCTCAAAAGCTGGATTTCTCTTTTCTGCACTCTTTGCTCTTTATCCCCGTAACGGATGGACCTGCCTTTGCCAAAAACTAATCAGCACATCTCCCTATCAATAAAAATCGAATGTTTTTTGAATCATTCAAATCGGTTGATCCGTGCGCCCAAAAACGTGAACGCAAAATGCGGACACACAAAACACACACACATATATCCATTTTTTCTGAGGTATGCCAAAATGTTCAGAAGTCTTCCAATCATCGAGAAAGGCAAACATTTTCATTTTCGATTTTCGACCCATTACTATAACTAATCTACGGGAAGTTAATAAATCATTTAAGAGAAATGATCTGGCTAATAATTATCAAAACTAATCTACACAATTATAAACTAGATATCTGGATAGATTTTCAAAATTTCAAAATCAGTTAAAGACAAACGTTGATAAAAAATTTGCATATGCCTGATTTTATCAAAAAACTGCTAGGCCGTTTGTCTCTGACATCTGATCACCGCGAGTCTTTATCGGTTTTCATCGAATGGTTTTTAAATTTTTGCAGCCGTTTTTGAGAAAGATCTGCAACACATATCAATTTTTGAAATTTGGTCTCAAACGGTTGAGAATAGTCTAAAAAGTCGAGAAATCATAGAATTAGCTATCACACTTTTGGGCAAAAACATAATCTTCTTCGGGAAGTTAATAAAAGGGATTGCATCTAATATTACTTTTTTCTCATAAAAATCATTCCCAATCCATAAAAAGTATGTATTTTACTAAATTGTGCCCATATGCATTTTTCTAAAAGTTATTTATTATGTCAAGCGTGTACATAACTCTGTATTTGGGTTTGACTTGATTGATTGTTGCGCGTAACAAGCTAACGGGTGTCAGCACCGGGTTCGGCGTTCGGCGTTTTTCCGCTCAGTTTCCCTTCGCGCTCTAATATAAGCATTTCCATCGTCCGCGGCAGTCGTAACCGTCAACCTATCCATCTTATCAACAGTTCCACTTGTCATCGCGCGAATGAGCAAATCTCATAAACGAAGCACTGGTAACTCATAACATTAATTTTTTTCGTTAGTCTTAACTTTAGTTTTTATTAGTCTAAAAAAAATTTCAAGAAATTAAATAAGGAGACAAACGTGACATAAAAATTTGTTTCTACTCGTAAACAAGATAATAGGATATATCAGAAACAATAAGCACTAATGTAAATTTAGAGATATTAAATTCGTACCAAGATCCGTATAAACAAATACGGTTAATGATTTTCTTATCTATATGGTAGAGCGGGGCTTAAGGGTCCGTTGGTAAAAAGGTCCATCATCGGTAAAGTATAAAAGATTTTAGTGATATTATTTCAATCACTTCTCTCAATCATTACTAATTGAATGTTTTTTAGATTATTCAAATCGGATGCTCTGTTCACTCAAAAACTCGATTTCTATTTTCTGCACTCTTTGCTCCGTATCTCCGTAACGGCTGAACCTGCCTTTGTCAAAAACTAATCAACACATCTACCTATTAATAGGAATCGAATGTTTTTTGTACCATTCAAATCGGTTGATCCATGCGCCCGAAAACGTGGACGAAAAATTGTATCCATACATACATACACACACACAACACATCCATTTTTTCTGAGGTATGCCAAAATGTTCAGAAACCTTAAAAACGTCGAGAAATGTAATATTTTCAATTTCGATTTTCGGCCCATTACAATAACTTAGCCTACGGGAAGTTAATTACCCTAAGAGAAGTTAATTACCCTACGGGAAGTTAATTATAAATCATTCGATTCCTATTGATAAGTAGACGTGCTGATTAGTTTTTGGACAAGACAGGTCAAGTCATTTCAAAAATACAGGGCAAAAAGTGCCAAACACAGTGTTTTATATTTAAAAAAACGTAGAACCCGATTTTTAAATGAAAGAAGAATTTAAAAAACAAATTACTTGTATTGAAATGAAGAACCGAAGAAATTTTTGGCAAGGCAGTTTTGGAGATCGAGTTAAAGAAGCGCGATTGTTTTGAAAAGAAGTTCAATTTTTTTTCAAAAATTGTGAAAAATCAAATTATTTCAATAAAATTATTCTTATTTCAAACATTTAATTTTTGGTACAGGAAGTTACAGCAAGTTGCCTTAATGCACAATGCCATAGACGACTAATTTTAAGATAAATTCAACACGTTTTTATAACTTTCAACTTCTGTAAAAGCTTACATGTGAGTGTAGCAAAAACACCACTTATACTTTTATATTGGCAAAGGTGTGAACAATAAACAATTGTAAATTAAGAAGTAATTCAAGTTAGAAATAAAATTTTGCAATAGATAAATTAAAGTAAAGCTATTCGAACTATTAATGAATATTTCTTTTGAAGTACCAGATTAAGGTTTTATACAATGAAGTCTCTGTGAAAAAGTTTTCCATAAAATTTGTGATTTACATTTGATAAATAATGAAAGCTATTATTTCGTAAAATCTTTTCAAATTCAGAAACAGAAAGACATTGCATATGTTTGGCCATATATCCTGTTTTTTTTTCTTACCCAGCCCATTGGACAATGAAGGACAAATGACAAATTTAGATAAATAATAAAAAAAATCTATAATTAGGAGTTTATTCAGAATTTTTACTGAACATAATTTGATAGTTGTTTGTTTGTTGAGTGTTATGTACTGTGATGTAATTCATTTAGTTATAATAGTATAATTACTGAAATTCAAATTAAATTTTTCTGCCCCGCTCTAACCTATATATGAAACATAACAATATTCATTCTTAAATGATAATTTTAAACTACAAATTAAAATTTCATTCTGATAATATTTTATTTTTAATATGGGAAAAGATTAACTGAAATTATGGAAGAAGAAAAGATAGAAAATTTATCTTCCAACTAATTTTACACTATTATTGATAGATACAAGAACATATGTAGCCTTCTATAATTGTATTGAATCTAGTAACATGAAATTATAAATAATGCATATTAATTGTACAGAATAATGATTGTGATTTAAAATGGATAATGTACTTGTCCGAAGTCAATACAAATGAAAAAAAAATCGCAATTGACTTATCATTTAATTCACTGTTTTAAATTCATTTTGAGTATAAGTACATGGGCGCTTTGTCTATATACAAAACGCTCTCAAATGGACGCTGACACCACGCCGAGCTAAGAAATGAGTTAAAAGGTTTAAAACAATTACAAGATTTAATTAAAGCCAACTCTCTGAGAAGAACGTGAAAACAATTTATCACCCTAAACGCCATCTAGGGTGCCACAACCGGCATTGGACCTATTTTCTCACATTTTTTCGCAGCCTCTCAGTACTTAAGTAGGGATTTCCACAAATGATTTAGAAGATTTAGATAATGGTTTTCATTTGCGAACGAACGATTTAGAATTATAGATTGTTGTTTGTTTTCAAATCAAAAGGCCAAAAATTGATTAACAGTTACATTTATGTGAAAAACTTAGTGCTGAGAAAATTAGAAACTAAACATCACAAATTTAAAATTTTTGTGTAATTATATTGGTAATAAATATATTTCTATACTGACTTTATTAGTCATTTATTTATAGGTTTTATTACATGATAAATAATTACACTCAAACATACTTCTTTCGCATTCATTCATTTTTAACTATTTAAAATAGGATTAAAACAAACAATTGTAGAAGAAATTTCAAATCTACTATATATTATTATAAATGTTCACTTATATATACTAACACAAATATATACTTTTTCCAATTAGCATCAGCATTTGTGATTTCAAGAAGAAAACAGACTAAAATGTCGTGAACATCATTTATGTAGATCACCATTATTTATGATTTTAATTTTGAACAATTATTGGCTTCAAATAGTTAACAGATGTAGTTCTTATAAAGTATTAATATCGAATTGTAAAAATAAATGTTATGGGTGGGATCAGTTTGATGTAGAGAGTGATCAACAAATCTAATATATATCTAATATATATAATTCTTTTATGATCATGTGGCAAATGAGATGAAACTATCTCAAGATTTGTTATGGAAAAAACACATTTTTAGATAGAATATTATAATAATAAATAATAGAATAACTATGTTCAGTAAAACTTCCAGCTAATTCATTATTGTAAAAATGTGTTTTGCTGCTAATTCTCAATAATTTGTCACTCTATAGAAGGGGTAAAATGGGACGTCCAAAAGGCAAACTGCTAAAATGTATTAACTTCAATTTTAAAGGGATCTTACGAACATTATTGAACCAATGCAGTATATAGATTTCATGGGTACATTTTTCATATAGGTAACAGAACACTGTATATAATCTCGATCTGGAATTTCGTTAGAAATATTGATCAGCACAGTTGAAATAATTATTTATATAATTTATATTTTGTAACACTGCCTTTTCTATCTAAATTTTTAACTTCCCGTAGGGCAAGTTATAGCAATCGCAAAAAAATCGAAAATGAAAATTTTTATATATCTTTACGTTTCAGAGATTTCTGAATATTTTGGCATACCTTAGAAAAAATTGACGTGTGTGTGTGTATGTGTGTGTGTGTGCGTGTATGTATGTGTGTGCGGATACAAATTTTCGTCGACGATTTCGGGAACACGGGTCAACCGATTTGAATAATTCAAAGAATATTCGATTCGTATTGATAAGGATACGTGCTGATTAGTTTTTGGCGAAAGCAGGTCAAGCAGGACAAGATGAAGAATTCATCAAATTTTCATGAAGGCAGGTCTAGCGGTTTCGGAGATCTAGTGAAAAAAGCAAAAAAAAATGCCATTCGGCGGTTAAAAATGATCATTAAACATATGCACATCAAATTATCAGATATTTTATAGAGATTTTAACAATAAGTATAATTTTTTTTTTACATTTCTATGGGTTCCGTACCAATGCTTATGCGTTAGACGGCGGCGCGGCACTTGCGCTGTGATATTTCCTCTCTATGCAGTTCAAGCAGTACGATTGCTTTAATAACAAGTTCAGAATTTCCAAAATATGTCAAAATGAAGAAAACATTTTTCTTTTCAAAAATTTTTTTTGGTTTCAAAAAAAAATTTTTGTTTCAAAAAAAAATTTTTTTTTTTCAAATAAATTTTTTTTTCAAAAAAAAGTAATTTTTTGTCAAATTTATAGTTTATCAAAAATCTAATTTTTTCGAAGTAAATTTTTTTCAAAAATGTTAATCGTTTTTAAAAAAATAATAATTTTTGGTACGGGAAGTTCCAGCAATTTGCCTTAAGGCACGATGCTCTAATTGCCTTAAGACATAATTCCACTTACAGCTAGTCTTTTTATTATTTGTTTCACTGTTTACACTTTTGCATGGGTGAAGCCTCAGATGGTATTTTACTCCATCCACATGTAAACTTTTATTGAATTAAATAAAAAATCTGTTGAATCTAACTTAAAAATAACAATTCATCTTATAAAACAATTAATCAACGTATACTTAAAATTTATATTAAGGCCTCGTAAACTAAACATCAGTGTTTACAAGCAGACAAAGAACGAAAAAAATACTTCATAAATTTTCAAACATTGCCGTTTATCTCCTGATAGCAAGATCGTAACAATCAAGGTGATGGCAGATTATGCGTACATCTATTTCCCTCCACTTGCAAATATTGTTGTTAAATAATTATAACTTTACTTGTTTTTGAGATATCGGTGGTAGACCTTTTTACCCGCCGTCCAAAATTATATCAGGTCAGATAAGCCCCGCTCTACGCTTTATATATATATATATATATATATATATATATATATATATATATATATAAAAATATATATATATATATAAATATATATATATATATATATATATATATATATATAAATTCTTCGGATTGTTTCTTGTGCCATATGGACTAAAGTTGCCGTAATGATGTTTTTGAATAACCTCGTTGTCTTTTTTATTGCGGATAATATCAGCACGCGTCGCAATTTAAAATAAAAACTCAGGCCGACACAAGACGAGCAAGATCTATAAGGCGCTACTATATTATTTTCTGCGGGAATTTCTTATTGTCTGACCGCAAGTAGTTTACAGAAGCTTTATATTAAAAAACTATTACCGGCACATAGGATAACTCATCGAAAAAACAAGAATAGATTGTTCTTTGTGAAACTGATGCCGATATAGTATTGCGGTTCAACGAAACGCGAATCATCTCGAAATATTTTACTTACTTCTGAATTTAATGCGAATTGTGTATTACGTACAACCAGATTCCTGGTAGTAAAGGCCAGATAATGTATCATATCGCATTAAATCAATCTTCAATTGCATGAAACACTTTATGTGTTATATTATCCTTGAAAACAACTAAAATTCCTTTGCGTACGATGAAAGTGTATAGCAAATTAGCAAAACATCTGAAATCGATTTATACGGCAATAAACTATTTACTTCTAAATGTGATTGGTTATAAATATATAATAATCAATCATTTAAAAAAATGATACTAATAAATCATATAGTTATCTCACTTTTTTAGTGGATCGAGCAATACAATTGTAGAATGCTGAATTTTTTATAACAAGCAAATATAATTAATAATCAAATATATAAAATACAATTGCCTATAATCCTTAAATTAGAACTTGGATGAATTAAAAAATTTAAATAAATAAATTCAATCTTATTAATTAAATTCTTACTATTTTTTCTGCTTATATCTTTGCCCTATCATTTTCCATGATCACCCTTTATTTAAAAAAAATGATCACCCTTATTTAAAAAAAATCAATTAAATTGATAAATATATACTATAAAAGGGTTAAATTTGTAAGCATTGTTTAAATGATTATGCCGGATTGTATTACATATTTCTGACAATAAACGTGATTATGAATAGGGTTATACAAAAACCGACATTTCAGAAAACCGGTTTTCGAATTTTAATTTTCACCAGAAAACCGGTTTTCGAATTTTATATAGAAAATCAATTTTTGCTCGAATATTTGGTAATAACAAAAATTTATCCGCAAATTTAGTGTGATTTAAAGCAGAATTTGACTGAATTTATTTAATGTTTAATTTTATGGATAGTAAACAAAATCATTTTAAGTTTTATTAGTAGAAAAAAATATTGTTTATCTGGATTAAGTAACTTTGAAAATAATCATTCGTTATTACATATTTATATTTTATGATAGCGGATATATGTTTTTATGATAGTGAAAGAAAAGTTTTCAAATAATTAAAAATAATACATTTTTAAATAAAAAACGTGTATTAATTTTTAAAAAATAAATAATAGATACATCTTGATACATACTTGTTAAAATCACTTTTAGTTTTATAAACAATTAAGCTTATCTATACCGAGCAATTTTTATTAATTAATTTTAAAAGTTCTAATTATTGTTTTGTTTAATAAAATATGATTTTTAAAGCCTGATATATTAATTCTAAGTTTTTTGTTCTTTTATTTGTGGTTTCTAGGGCTCAAAACTCTTTTTTTGAAGCTTGAGTAGAGGAAGTTACTTCTTCAAGAAGTCACACTGATTTAAATTAATATACTAATATTAATTATAATACTATTAATATAATAATAATAAATCTAAATTAATATATACATTAGACAAAAAGATAACACAAAACCTTTCTGAGAACCATAGCAGACTGATAAGATTCCAAATGCTATTGAACCAATATGATTCTAAGAATCAAAATGTTTGAAACTATCTTTTAAATTTGGCTATATTTCTCATTTTCCATTCATGCAGTCAAAACCGACTTTTTCTACTAAAAAACCGGTTTTCCAATTCTATAATATTCGACAAAAACCGACAAACCTTAGTTATAAATCATTTTGGTGTTTATATCTATTGTAGCGTTACATATATTTATGCGTGTCACAACCGTCCTTGGGGTATGGGCGATGGTGTATTAAAAAACAGTATTTCAGTATTTCCGCGTAGACAAATATTAAAATTACGTTTTAATTTATTTTCCTCCCAGCTAAGTGAAAAATCAACAAAATTATGTCTGATAAAAAAAAAGTAAACCAGTAACCAGTCATCGCACCGTAACTAGTTTCCCCCTACTTAGTAAATGATGTAACTCATAATTAACAACAATAATGAGAAGTTTATCTTATTAAAGCATTGTGAATCTCTAAATGCATTATTACCCACATGTGCGTTTATGGCGCATTGGCCACAGGAGAGGAACTATCGTATTAGCTGCGTTCAAACAAGAAAGACCGGGGAAATAATTACAAATTAGGCAAAGAGAAGGAAGAGCCCGAGGGTGCGTACGTCGTCGTGCCCTGTGTCCCCGATCTCGCAAGGAACTGTTTGGTTAAGATTACCCGCTTAATTAACCCCGCTAAAGAGATACGACGCCCGCGGCTCGTCGCCGTGGCGGGTCGCCTGCTACCGAAATGTACACGCAAAATTGTGACAACATTTGGGTACGCGTTTGTAAGCAGTTGTCTTTTGAGGGTGACTTGTTTGCTCAGAAGATTTGTAGGGGATATTGTAAAGTGAGTGCTAGGCAAACAATTTTAATTTTGATTACAAGTCGGACAATTCTAAATCAATTTAGATCACAGAGCCACTTCCGTGATTTTTAAGCAGCCGATGCACAAAAAAATTTAAGTAAAGTTTAATACAATTGATATGTATTTTTTTCTAAAAATTAAACTAATAGTCGTAATATCAGTATTGTATTTAATAGAACAATAAATCGGCCGTATTCAAGCTACTTTGATACTTAAAATTGAAGCATGTACTTTATAGAAAAAGTGGACATGATACAGTATTTACTATTTTATACTACACACTCACACCAATTGTAGCATATTTTTCCAAATTTTAATTAAATTTCACGAGAAACGTTGAAACATTTTTTAAGGAACTTAATGAATTATGTATTAACTTATTTCCCAGTAGGGTAGGTTATTGTAATTTTGTAAGTAATAGTATTTGCTATAAGAAAATACTGGGACGAATACATATATCATGAACGTAGTAACATTTTTTATACAACTAGAAGTTTGATAAAACGTCGATGAAAGGTCTACTTTTGACAAACGCCAAATATTTTTTTTCAAACTTAGATGAATTTTTAAGATTTAACTTCTTGTCGTAGGGGAGTAATATTTTAGTATGATCTATAAAACTATGAAATATATTGTCAAAAACAATCATAAAAATCGCCGAAAACATTCTCAACAGTTAATTATAAACACACGTGCCAGCAGATCTTTACCAAAAACTAATCAGCACGATTCCCAACCAATATCTTTCGAATTGGTTAATCGGCTTTTTGAAATTTCAAATTTGATTCAGTGAGCTGAAACGTAGCCACACACATACTTCTTCCAATACTTGGTCTCTAACGATTCAGAATAGCTTTAAACGCCGAAAAATATAGCAATTCGGATTTTTTTATGAAAACAGGTGAGAACAATATTTCTCCTTCGAGAAATTAATAAAATTTATGACATTTAGAAAAAGTGAATAATAACGCAAATCTAAATTTTATATCACATATATCAAACATGACGCATCTGCTCAGTTCTCTATATTTTGTATGCCTGCTGGGTAGTATCAAGACAAAAAATTTAAATATTGTTCTAGATCCTATGAAAATGCCCGTTAGGGAAAAGTTCCGTAACGCCGGACGGCACCAAGCACAGCACACTCTATTTAACACGTATTATTTAAGCGAGAATAATTCATTTTATTTAAAAATGAAAGGGGCGAGGGGGGCACACAGGTGCGGAATCTCGCGCAAAAACTCACCTGTAACGCACACGGCCACGGTGGGAGGAACCCTTTGCTGTTTTAGGCGCAAAATCACGACGGCACCTAAATATTAATGAAATTAATTCTAGTATATTTATGCATTTACATTTGAGTAGCATTTGAAGATAAAAGTAGTCCTTTTTGTTATCCGTAAAATGGTAGAATATTATTAGATGTTTTAAACAATTTTAGTAGGTGCCACCAAATGAACGAAAATGTCTGTCCCTTAGCATCGGACACTAAGTCGTCCCTTAGTGCCGGAGAGTAACAATATTGATATTTCTTGTGAGAATTGGCATAATTTATTCTAATTATTTAATTCTGTTCTGTATGTGTGCTAACGGTCACTCTATACCCTATTTTTTATATTTCCCAGTCAAAAAATGAAAATCTTATGATGAATGCTCCTGCTGAGAGCATCGGTGTGGCCCAGCCAAAAGGGTGGATAAATAGTTATTTTTTTGCAATATCTAAGAATATTCGTCAAACACACTTGTGCAGACATTTTTTTATACCAAAGTTTGATTGATTGTATTAATTATATTTTAGCAAAGATTGCGGTTTTGTTAATTTAGTTTGATTTCTAACTTTGTTATCTAACAGAAATCTAATCTAATCTAAACATTTCGTAAATAATTTTTTGATTTATTTATAAATAACCTTAGGTATCTGCCACTTGGAGACTTACCCCTACTACTTGCCCCTGTCACAATAAGCCCCTGGTAACCCTATCTTGAACAACAATAACGTATTTTACGGGTAAAGTAAATAATGTACTAACACTAATCAAATATATTCGCTATAATTATATTGAAAATATGAATTTGAATTTAAAACGAAAATCATATTATTCGAGTCAATGTCGATATATATTTAATTGCCTACTCGGGTATTTCTAATTCAGACGACTGCGCGTGTAATGCACGCCGAGCAGAGATATTGCACCGCGTGATATACTGAGGTGTTTAATGTCGCGGCCGCTGGAGGCGTTCGGTCGCGAGAGCGCATCGCAATTAACAATATTTTATTCGCAACAGATTAGCCCATAAATCGCTAGTCCCGGGGAATTTGTGCGAATGAGCGCTCGCGCAGGCGGCCACGGAGACCGCTCTCAGTGCACTAATTAATTTCTTGATTCACGACGAACAACACGTCTCAAACGTAAGCTTTAATGCTTAAATGCCGTTCCCACTTCCGGCCGTTTCGATAAATTATTACTTCTTCAAGTTACTGTTTGCCTATTCGTAATATGCTTTTGTTTTAAAATCATAGATCTCAAGCTGCTCTTGATGAGTTTCCTCCAGCTGTTACTGATCTGTTCTCCTTTAATAATTATAAAGTTCATTTGTGTTAAACATTTTTTATTTGTCAAGTGTCAAATCAATATATAATTAAATATTGGTTGTATATTGCTTAAAAACGCTAAAAAGTCACAATATGTGGTACTTCTCATACAAATGCCCTAATTTAGAATATAGCTGTAAATTATTTGTTATTGAGATAATTTACATCAACAATTTAACAGTATTTACTAGATAAAAGTGTAAAACGTCATAAAAGTGTAAAATATGCCATATTAAATTCAAATATCATTTATTAACTTCCAATAGAATGAGTTATTTATCGTCCGTTATTTATCAAAAACCATTCGATTCCTATAATGCACAAACTAATTTGCCATACATCAACGCTATATTATAATTATTGATATATTTTTACAGCTAATTACTTATTTCGTTTTAATAAATATTTGATTATTACACGATACTAAATTTACTTTTGATTTTACTCTAATGGTAGGGAAGGGCGAGGCACAAATGTCCAATTAGACTTTTGGCAATTATTCTGTAAAAACCAAATCCACTACATCAAAACAAATGACGAATATCAAACACACAACCAGGGCCGGATTTAGAAATTTGGCGCCCTGGGGCGCTGACAAAAAAGCCGTCCCATCCCAGGAATTTTACTTAAATAGTTTTTATGTAGAAATTCATTTTAAATTCAATTAAAACTCATTACGCATTACATACTATAAATAGTGGTGCCTGGCATCGGGCCTTAGGGCAAATTGCTGGAACTTCCCGTACCAAACATTAAAATTCAAAATAAAATTAAAATATTTTGAAAAACTTTAACAAAATTGACTTTTTTTAAAAGCGTAAGCGCCGCGTCGCAGTATAACAAATAAACAATTTTACAGAACCCATAGAAATGTTTTTTCAAATCTCGAAATTTTTTTATTGCTAGAATTGCTTCCCACAAATTTAAGCAGTTGTTCATTCTGTCTATACATGTAATTTATTTTAATGATATTGGACGTTCCGTATCTCAAAAACTGAATTATCATTTTTGGCATTTCGGCCCGTATTTTCGAAAAAGTTGGACCTGCCTTGGCCAATAACTAATCAGCATTGAAATAAAATTCAATTTTAATAAAAGTTCATATTTTTCGACAACATTCAAAATATAAAAAAAAGTTTTTCAAATTCAAATTTTTTCATTTTTAAAAAAATTTTAAAGCTCTTTACAAAATGTAATTTCCAGCACGGAAAGTTTCGGTAACTTGCCTTAAGGCACAATGCCAAGCGTCACTAGTTTATATTTGTTTGGCGCTATAAGCTTGGAAGTGCACAAATTCGTCATCTTAAGAGTGCTCGAGATCTGAAGAACATATTTTTCTTAAACTTTCAGCTCGTTTACGAATCTTTTTATTAGCGAAATTGCTAAATTTTGCATTGCAATCTGATTATGTTTTGTTAATTATATTTCTTGAATAAAATATGTTATTAAGAAAATGAGTTAATTATATTGTATAGAATTTTTTTTCACAATCCAAATTTCGCCGCCCCCGAAAATTTGCCGCCCTGGGCAGTAGCCCCGACTGCCCCTACTGTAAATCCATCACTGCACACCACTAAAAGTTCAGTAAAATTGCCAACTAATTATTGTTATGTTTGTTATGCTAATAATTCATTGTAGAACTATGGATTTTTACTATTTTTCAAGTCACTTGGTCCTTTTACCCCATATTCGGTTTTAAAAAAGCAAAAAATCTACTAGTTTTAGGAAATTATAAAGTTTAATTATTAGGCCGAACAACAATATTAAAAACCATAATCTAAATATGTATTTTTTAACATAATAAAAAAAAAAGTTTATCCAGAATTACTACTATCATAAATCTTGCTTTGATGGGTAATTTTATTTAAGTAAAATCCCCAACTAATCGTTGGTATGCCAATAATTCACTGTAGAACTATGGATTTTTACTAATTTTCAAATCACTTGGTTCCCCATAAGCGGTTTAAAAAGTGCAAAAATCCACTAATTTTATGAAATGATAAAGTTTAATTATTATGCCAAACAACAAAATTAAAAATCATAATCTAAATATGTATTTTTTAGCATAATATAAAAAAGTTCATCCAGAATTACTACTATCATAAATCTTGCTTTGGTAGATAATTTTGTTTGATTTATCATAATCAGGCTCAGTGTATATTGAGGTACCATTTATTATAAATAAGGTGAATAAACCTTCAGTTTGATATGCATATTTTATGGACACATCCTTCGTATGAAACTCTCATTATGAATTTTTCTGACAAATTCATCATGAGAGTTAGAACTAGAAGAACTTCTAATTTAATATATTAATATATTTTTAACTTAATTCATATTTTTATATACTTGCTTCTTTTTATTTAAACTTTGCCAGTATAAGGGTCTAAACTCTAGGTGATCCCTTTTATCCCAAATATATGTGAGATATTCTAGAAGTTATATAAAAACCGTCGAATCTAATTCAAAAATAACAGCTTACAAAATCATTAAATAACTTATAGTTGCTTAAAAACAAAAAGACTAACAACAAAGAAAAACAAATTGTTACAAAATTGACAATGTGGCCGTTTATCTCGTGGAAGCGAATTCGCCCGATTAAAGACGATAGCTGGTTACATATTTTTTCCCTACACTTTCAAATATTGTTGCTTAACAAATTTTACCTGTTTAAGAGATAATGGTGGTGGACCTTTTTATCCGCGGACCTTTAACGCACTCTACCCAAATTCATAGTTTTCATGCGAATATGATAGGTACGCAATTCGACCATTGGCTAAAGAGCTGCTCGAAGTACAAGCACGTCAGTACTTGCTTCGATCTTTGTAAAAAATAACTTTACAATTTGAACTCGGTCAGGTTGTAAATCTATAGTAAGATAAGTCGAAGGCAGCGCGAATGCTTGCAAGACGCTCGGTGCCGCTTAAAGGTTATCAATTTCCGAGCGGCGGCGCCCATCGGCCCGCGGCTTGTTTATTGAACGACATAAATTAGTCGGGTGACAGAAGTAATTAAATAACTTAAGTAAAGCAGCTCAAAACAACAAAAGTAACTGACGCTACAAAAACAGTCGCAATAATGCGGCAACGCCCAAACGCCTTTAAAGGAAATAAATATTGAGGCTGACTGTCGAAAGTAATTCATGAGACATAAGTAAGTTTAGGGTAGTAAATTATAATGCTTTAGAAATTGACTCGCCATGTTGTGATTAAATATGCATTAGATATTGAGTGTAGATGTATTAAATGAATAAAAAAGTTAGTTATTAATTTTCTAATATGTGTAAAATAAAAATCTATCTTTATTTTATTCGATTGGACCTGAATCAGAGGTCCCGGGTTCCATCCTATCGTCAAGCAGTGGTGGGTTTTAATTTGGAAATGTAGATAGCACTGATAGCAATATTTTTGCTAGTGAAAATAACTCTAATCGGGCATTGCTGCATCAATAAAAATTCGCCCTAATACAGAAATTGTAATAATAATTTATCACACAGGGAGGGGACAATTATTTGGGTTCCCATCTGTAGAACCGACTAGTATTAAGTCAAATCAGCTTAACAGCTTATAGGACTCCTATGTTCTGATTGCTGTTCAAAAAATAATAAAGAAACATTTTTTTAAAAAATCTTTCTAGTATGGGATTCCATAGTAGTTCCATTCCTATACGAAACGGCTAAAATAATAAAAGGTAGAGCGCACAAATTTCTCTAAAATAAGTAAAGTTAGGAATTTTCTAATAACAATATCTGAAAGTAAAGAGAAAGAATGTGTAATCAGCCATCGAATTATCAAACAATTTTGTTATCAAGAGAAAATCGGCTAATCGTTTAAAAATTCTTAATAAAAGTATTATATTTTGTTGTTATTTGTTTTGGTTGTTTACGATAATATATTTTTAATATACGTTGTTTAATTATTTTATAAGATGTTTTGTTAATTTTGAGTAATATTCAACAGATATTTTTATATAATCTCTATAATAGCTTGCATGTGAGTGGGGTAAACAATTAAAAATAGTAAATAAAAATATAGAATCAGTTAAAATACCAAATTGACAAGAAATTTAAATAATGGTTATTCCAACTCTGCTGATGAATACTTCAGACAAAATACCAGATCAAAGTGTTATCGTTGTCAAAATTTGCCCAAATTGGTTCAGCTAATATTTCGTGGAATTCTTTTAAAATTAAAAATATGAATTTGAATCTGTTGGACCTCAGAATGTTCCATTTTTTTCCCGCCTATGGAGTAGAAAGAGACATATGACAAGTCTTAGAAGAAGAGTGAAAAATATTACTATAATTATGGTTTAACTGGAAGTTTTACTAAACTTAATACGATAGTTGTTTGTTTTATATGTTTTGATTATTATGATGTAGTTTATTTGGTTTAGACAGTATAATTGCTATAAGTCAAATTGGACATTTGTGCTTCGCCCTATCAGATTGAACCGAGTTGTGTTTTTTATTAAAATATTCATAATAGTTTGCAATATTTGCTTTAAAAAATGCAATTGTTTTCAATACATTCTTTAGGTAACAGAAAATATATAACAAATATAAATAATTGTCTCTTTCAAAGAGCACAAAGAGCAAAAATTACCACTCGCAATAAGACCGATAAAACTAAACATTGGATAAATTTATTATTGCTTGTTGTGCATTTGTAGATCCTTAGATATAATTCAAATAACACTACTTGAAAAAATTGTAAATAAGTCAACAATCAATTAAATTAAAATAAATTATTAGAAGTATCTGTGTTTTTGTATGCTACAGGGTACTGTATCTACGTCACGCAGATATCTGGCATATATTTTAAATTGGCTAAATATGACTTTATCGCGTATATTTATGCGCATCCTGTTTTTTATTTTACACTATCTACAAAAACATTTAAAGATATATATCTGTGATATTTTTTACTATATATAATGAAGGCAGCAAATATGTTCATTGAAATGGTCATGTCCTAGTTTCTACATATAATTTTTGTACGAAAACATTTTTCATTAGATTAATAATATTATTTTCATCTAAACTTATATGTTGTAAAACAAATATGATAATTTCAACGAAAATATTATTCTATGCACATATCTGCTGCTTTTATTTGTAACATGATATATTATATCGAATACATATGGTATTACTATACTCAAATAATAAGGTTGTATTAAATAGTGTTTATTCTCGTGTCAAAACAATCAACCCTTTGCTCGCAAACTTCCCTCAAAGAACCTGTCACCTTAACACGTCTAGTTTGTTGATCAGCCAATTATTCTTTCTTATTGAATTCTATCAATCATCAGTAGACTTACCCTTTTGTAACCGAATACTTTCATTATTACTCGTACTGTGTATTAACGTTGTGACAGGAAATATAACTTTGACATCAAACAATAAAATATATTGTATATAGCTATTTACCGAGTTTATTAGGAGTTATGCAAGAAAAAAATTAATTTTGAATTAAATATGATAGATCGGTTGACTGCAAGGCGTGACACTAACTGAAATATTAATATTTATCATCTCTCATTTAGGACGTAGTAGTAAGTCTTGAATCTCTGTTATCATGTTCTCATTTTACTACACATCTTTAAAAACATCTTGTTTGTCGTATATATATATATATATATATATATATATATATATATAATACATGTTGTTTTTTTACTATATTACTATAGTTTTATAATTCCCCACATCTTGAAAATTCTCGACAAACTTTAAAAAGATTTATTAAAATCCGAATAATCGTTTAGGAGAAGTATCAATTCATACACTACAGAATAATTTTATATATATATATATATATAATATATATATATATATATATATATATATATATATATATATATATAATATAAATATAATATATATATATATATATATATATATATATATATATATATTATGTATATATTTATATGCGGCACTAACCAGTGCGTCTCCAAATAGACTGTACGAACCGAACCTTCTTTGAATCATTTAAATCGGTTACTCCATGCTGTCGAAAACTTTATTTATTATTAAATTCTCTATAAAATATCTGATATTTTGATGTGCATATGTCTAATGATCATTTGCCACTAGCAAATTGCATTTATTTTAACCTTTTTATTTCTTCTATTCTATTTTAACCTTTATTTCATCTATTTTAGATCTTCAATAACTCTGGACCTGCCTTTGCAAAATTTTAGTCAATTTTTCATTTCGTCTATCCAAGTAATACGTTTTTTGAATCATTCAAATCGCTTTGTTTTTTCATAAAGTAAATTGGCTTTTTTGCCCCGTATCTCCGAATCGGCTGGACCTGCCGTTACCAAACATTAATCAGCATGTCTCCTCTATATTACGAATCGAATATTTTTGAATTATTAATATCGGTTGATACCGATCCCGTCGAAGAAAATTATAATCAGCGCTTTCACACGCACACATATACATACACACTTAATTTGTTCTAATGATTGCTAAAATGTTCAGAAGATATAAAAACGTAAAGATGTATGTAATTTAAATTTTTCATTTTCGATTTTTTTGTTATTACTATAACTTACCCCACGAAAAGTTAATAAATAATTAACTATTTGTTCTGTGGGTTTCGACACTGTATGTGTATCTACAAATTTTATAATATATTTTACAAAGTTTAAAAAGTTTCAATTTTTTTAACACGTTTACTAGAAAATCGAACAAATACATATATTAATACATACCAAACCAGGAAAAAATCCTCCACACAATTTTTAAAGACATTAACTTGTGATAATTTAATGTTAATTAAGAAATATTGTAATAATTACAAGTTTAATGTTTATATAACAGAATGTAGTGCATTACCATATTCTCAAACCATGGATTATCAAATATTCTGTGTCTGTAACACTAAGATTAACAAAGTACTATTTATTCTTTATACTTTTTTAATCTCAATTGTTTTAGTTTCTAAATTTTATTCTCAGTTTCCACTGATTGACAGCTAATTCTTAAAAGTAATTTTGGTTTTTTATTGATGTCCAAATTGTTTATTGAGATTTTGTTAATACATTTGTCAACATCAATTTCAGAAATACAACACAGAAACACACACGTATATATATATATATATATATATTTATATATA
This sequence comes from Ctenocephalides felis, assembly GCF_003426905.1. Classification (NCBI taxonomy): domain Eukaryota; kingdom Metazoa; phylum Arthropoda; class Insecta; order Siphonaptera; family Pulicidae; genus Ctenocephalides; species Ctenocephalides felis. The sequence goes on along the minus strand of NW_020537324.1, from coordinate 47,481,396 downwards.
TATATATATATATATATATATATATATATATGTATATATTTGCATATACATGCGATTTTGTTGTGTGTGAGTCTTTAAATAGCAGCACGCAATTTTTAAAAGATTCAACCTTTGTGTCAACATTAATGGCATACCATTACAGAAAACAATTAAAAAGCTCAGAACAGATGGTGCTCAATGCTCTACGTATAATCGTGTTCGTCGTTCGCTCCTCGTAGCAGACGTAGCGTCGGCGTAATAGCCGAGTACGCGCTGCGACATTCATCCTGCTCAGGGTCCATCAATCCAACCACAACGTCATTAATACTCAGCCGGAGGTATAAGTTCTAATCAGGCTGTCTCGTAATCTAAAATAATAGCTGGCGAACAAACTACCTAACGGAGCCGGGTGTTGGGAGACGGCTGTTCGTTATCGGACTGGGTAAAGCACGCGGAGAAACGGTGGACGGTGGACGGTGGACGGTTCCTTCATGGGAAAGAGGAGCTGTGTCTCTGGCCGCAATGTCCGTTTGTAACGAAATGACCAATGTTACACGGCAGAGCCGTTTGGATTTCAGGGGAATCGATTATGAAGAATACCATCATATCTTGACTACGAGTTCAATTTCTCGCACCGTGATTTAAAATTTCTAAAGGCTTTAATATTTTTTGTAAATTAAAAAAAAATCTTTTCAAAAATATTGAAAATTAAAATTTATATTTTACATTTTTGATAATTAACTTCCAAAAGCAGAAGTTTATGTTTTCATAAAAAAATCCGATTCGCTACTTTTATGTTTTCTTGACGTTTCAAGCCATTCTGAATCGAATGAGATCAAATTTGGAAAAAGTATGTGTGTGTGTATGTGAACAGATTTTTTGTCGTAAATCGACGTTTTCTCGAAAACGGCTGGGTCAATTTCAAAAATTTAAAACCCATTCGATGTATCTTGACGAGGACTATCGTTTGTCAGTTTTGTGCGACGATCGGCCAAGCCGTTTCATTATAAATCGAAAGATATTGGTTGGGAATCGTGCTGATTAGTTTTTGGTAGAGATCGGCCGAGCCGTTTTCTTGCAATAAAGTTTTAAAAAAAATTCGACGATTTTTATGATTATTATCTAGGTCATACTGAAATTTTACGGCCCTACGACACCTGGTTTAGCTTTAAAAATTTGTCAAAGTATGCAATTTTTTTTTTTTTTATAATAATTTTATTTGATCATCTATCTACAGGAGATATAAAATCAATTGCATGGCTTAGAATTGAACAAAGAAAGAAAAAGCTAAGATCTGCATCCAGTGATGCAGTTCTTTACAGTATGATATATAGAGTTTGCAAAAATTGGTATCGTTTTTTTGGCATTTGTCAAAATTAGACCTTTGATCGACGTTTTCTCAAAAACGCCTGAACCGATTCCTGACACTCTGCCAAACCCTTTCTTTGTAATTTGAAAAAAAGTTCTAAATTTTTCGTCTACATTTAAGCTCATTCAATAAAATTTCTATACAATATTTGATTATTTGTTGTGCATATGCCTAATGATCAGATTGACCACCAAATAGCTTTTTTTTACTTCACTTTATTGGATCTCAGAAACCGCTAGACCCGCAGTCCCAAAAATTTCAACAATTCGCCATTCTGTCAATACAAAAAGTGATTAACATGTCTCCTCATCAATAGGAATCAAATCATTCAAATCGGTTGATCCGTGTTCCCGAAATCATGGGCGAAAAGTTGAATTGGCTCACACGCGCATACATTCTTTTTTTCTAAGGTATGCCAAAATGTTCAGAAACTGCAAAATATTATTTTTGAGCATAAGAAAACAAGATTCATAAGTTCATGCTTCGTAAGGTCTCTTAATGCCAATACATAATAAATGCAGCTGTACGAGTTTTGCAATGCCTCACTTTAAATTTTCCTAATCTAAGTTGGAGATTATTGTACTAATGACATAAAATAAATACTGTCGTTACCCAAGTTCTTATGATTATTAATATACTCGATGTGATGTAAATAATCTATTTAATAAATAAGAATTTATATTTTCCTATTCAGGTAAAATTTTAGAAAACGTCGACGAAAAGTGAGGATTTATTTCACATACACAAAATTTCAATCGATATCATTTTAAAAGTTGAAATAAATATAAAAATAGCATGTTTACTGGCAAAGACACAAACTTTACCTTCGGGAAGTTAATGAGGTAATCATTTTTAGATCTATATTATATTTTCGTAGCACAAACTAATTTTTTTATAAAATTGTAAAGCAATATGAATGATGAAAGGAATTTTAATAAAAAGAAATTACATTCAATTCAAATCAATCATTTTGATTGACCCTTATAAATGTACAAAAATAATATTTTTGTAAAAGGTACTCCACAATACAGCTCTGATATTGTAGGTTGAACGGTCAGCGAACGCGTCGCGTTATATTCGACAGAGTCATTACCATTTGTCTTGTCCAACAAAACGAGTGCCCACTTAGTTCGTACTCAGTTAGCGCGGACTACGATGATGTTACCTCGTAAAATAGTTAGGGTTGAATCCACATACGATATATTGAACACTAGCCAAAAATATAGAAACGAATTATATTTTATGGGTAGTTTGTAATGGACATTGTGCCCAAGAGCTGCAGTCCGAATAAGAAGATTTTCAATTAGCGCTACTAATCAACGCTATTAAGTTTTAAAATATATATTTTATATAAACAATCTGTTCCATGCTTTACAATAATCTTTATAAAAATAATCTTCAGTACTTTAATTTATCTTCCATATATAATTCCCACTATGCCATAAGAAATAGAACTATCAAAAGATCGACTTTTAAGCTTAATACTACTTTTAATTCAATTGATGGTTTTGGTATTCAACTGTCCAATTTATTACCTTTACACAAACGTCAACTAAGCCATCATAAATTCCACGACGTTTTGATTAATTTACTAAAAGCAACAGTTTTTATGACATTTTTGAATATATTAATTTTGAATTCAAGAAATACAGTGGTACCATCTCCTCCATATTATAAATATCTATTGTTACTAATTATATGTGATATCATACAAATACAGCAATTTTCGGCTATAGCTGAGTATTTCTTAGTTATGAAATATTTTTCTTCGTCTCTGATACTGCTCTTTTTTCAGAAAAGCGTCTAAACTTTATAATAATATCTGCGAATCAATGGATATACAGGACCTCAACTTTTGAAGATGCTCTAAAAACGAAGACGTGATATCAAGTTTCATAAAATCAAGACACAAAATGATTTTAGCCTTCCTTGTTGTTTTGTTATTTAATTGTAAAATTTTGAATTGTATATCTAATACATCTATAAATAAATAATAATATTGGTAGTTATTATAATACTTTTGTTTAAAATTTGCTGATTAGTAAAAAAACACCTAATAATTTACAAGTATAAAATACTGTATCACATCTTGTTAAAGTAAATATATGAATTAGTTACTATATGAATTATAATAAACCAATTCTATACTACGTATAAAAAACTATATACATATCATTTGCTGTAAGAACTAGGAATTATGAATGGCATAGGGAACGTAGAGTCTTATAGAAATCTTGCATAATGATTTTAATTTTTTTAATTGTTTCAAAAACTACAAACAATATTAAAATTTTCGATCAATAATTTGAATAATAAGGTAGAATATTAAGGCACAGCGGGGCTTAAATATACGCGCCTACAAGCGTCCACGACCACCGTCTCAAAAACTAGAAAAGTTATTTTTTTTAACAACAATATTTGAAATGAAAGATCAAAAGATGTGTAACCAACCATCACCTTGATTCTTACTATTCCTAGTAGATACGACGCTTGGATGATGCTACTATTTTCTAGTCATATAGTTTTCACATATACATTACAAGCTCTCTCTGCTTGTTGTTTGTGAAAAAAAAACAGATAAAACAAACAAACAAATTAAACAAAACTGGTTCTTATGACGACGCTATATGAAGATAAACGTCAATGTTTAAAAATCCAGAACGAAAGGATTTTCTTTTGTTACTAGTTTATTTAGATGTGAGCATTGTTGTTTAGTTTACGAGAACTTAAAAGTTTACACCTGGACTTGTATATATAAACTTATATTATTCCAACTCTGCTGATGAATATTTCATAAGAAATACCATATCTAAATTATATATAGGTATACCTTTGTAAAAAATGTCAACATGAAATGTATATTTTGCATTGGTTGTAGCCATTATTTCGTTTAGAGAATATAATATATATAGTATATAAAATTAAAAATAAGATAATTGATCTGTTTGCTCCCTGGCTGTACCGTTTTATTCCCGGCATGGGTTTTTAAAATACAGGTGAAAATTTGTTTAATAATAGTGACTAAGCAACTTATACAATAATTAGCTAGGTATTTTATTGAACATAGTTTTTTAGTTGTTAGTTTGATATGTGTTATTAGTTTGGCTTCTACAGTATAATTGCCAAAAGTCATTTGATCCTTCGTCTCCTACCCTATTTATAATTTTGATATTCGCCACGACCAACTTAATTTAAAAGTAAGTCGAAATAATTCGCTTTAAACGTCGTATATTTATACATTTTCTTGATTGTTTAGCATATGTATATCTTTTGATAGTGGTATCTTTCCAAAAAGAACAAGAGTATGTACTGTAAGAATAACATCTTAAATATCATATATTAAAAAGCCATTTTTGATAAAAATTAGGCCATAAAATCCTAATCCAAATCATAATATCCGTAGTAGTCACAAATCAAGAATTTGGAGTCAGAGCACTTTCATTGATTGAGAGGACTACCTTTTCTTCAGTTTTTTCTCATATCGCTCCCGTGCAAAGCTCCGAAATCCAGTAAAATATGTTTATTGTTTATTATGGAGAAAGTTTATTTTGTCGAAATATTCAAACTGATTAATTTTTATCCAAGAGCAAATTTTTAATCTCATCAATTTGTTTAATCGACTTTTATTACAGTGCATATGTTTGATTAGAACTAGGTCATGATGCTCTATTTGTATCAGTTTACTATTTTAACATATAAAACCAACTTCAGTTCACCAGGTATTGGTAATTACAAATAATGTTTCACACAATTATTTTATTCATGATTCTATTATGTACCAAAATAGACTATTTCCCGAAATGGTCCTTTAGGTGGGTGTTCATTATGTGACTGTCAATGAATATTTAACGTTAACTGCGGACACAATGACGGTCAAGTTGTGTTAATGGTATCGTTAATGTGGACATAAATGGTTTTACGTTGTTCTTGAAGACTTCTCTAGAGAACAAAGCGATCTGAACATATAGAAGTAAATATTTTATTAAATTATTAATCTGTATACTATGTAGCACTAATACTTTAGATTTTAAAACTAGTAATGCATGATATCGTGCCTTAAGGCAAATTGCTGGAACTTTCCGTACCGTAATTTAAAACTTTTCAAAGCAAACCATTTGCAAAATTTAACTAATTCGTCATTATACCAATACAAATGATATGATATTTGAATTATTCAAATCGAACAGTCCGTTCTTTCAAAATTCCAATTCTTGTTACTTTTTACCCCGTATCTTCAAAACGGCTGAACTTGCCCTTACCAAAAAGTAATCGGCATGTCTCTGCATTATTGCGATCGTCTCCCCATCAATACAAATCGAATGTTTTTTGATTCATTAAAATCGGATGCTCTGTGCTTTTGAAATCGTGGACGCAAAATTGTATCCAAACATACATACATACATACTACATTCGCACATACATACACCCACACACAAGCATACATTCATTTTTTAAGGTATGCCAAATTATTCCAAAGGTTCTGAAACGTGAAGGTATTTAAAAATATTCCTTTTTCGATTTTTTTGCGATTACTATCACTTACCCTACGGGATGTTGATTAACAACTTGAAGTTTTTTTATTTATCAAATGTTTTGGAAGTTTCTTTCGCAAGATTTCCATTCACAAGACAAAAGAAAAATTTATTATGTAGGGTAAAGCTACTATTGTCTCAAAAACATGTAAAGAATGGTAATTTTTAACAATACGATTTTATAGTAGATGGCTCAAAAGCTGTAACCATGCTTTGCATTAAATAGGACTACGTGGCAATTGATTGTTTCTTGATATACAATTAATACAAATGAAATAAATTTTACTTCTGTTTGAAATACATAGGCGCATTTGTTACAAAGATTACTCTGCAAACAAACTTTTTTTATTCAACAATATATTTACAACTGCCCTACATAGACATGTAGTAAATTTTTTGGTAATTATACATAAAAAATGACATTTATATATAAATAGTGAAAAATATACAGTTGTAAGTAATAAGTAATGTAATATGACATGAGTAACGTAAATGACAGGAATAACTAATAATTTAATCTATCTCAGGAAAAAAATCAATTTTTAATTTATTTTACTTCTTTTTTACTATTTTCTTATTGTTTACATCTTGCCAGTGTAAAGTTCAGGCGGTTCTTTCTACCCCAACCGCATGAGAGTTTTCCAAGTAGAAGTTATATAAAATCTGTTGAATTTAACTTAAAGATATCAATACACCCTATAAAACAATCAAATAGCGTATACATAAAAATTATATTCAAGTATGAAAAACTAAACAACAGCGTTAACACAAAAAAACTAACATACTTAATACTTAAAAAATACTTAATAATTTCGTTAAAAAATGAGCAATTTGGCCGTTTAATTGGTGATAGTGATGTCATCCGATTTATGGCTAAGGCTGCTTACACATCTTTGTCCTCTGATTTAAAATAGAATCGTTTTTGAAATAATGGTGATGGTCAGGTTTAGCTGCGAATCTTTAGGCCCCGCTCTACCCTATTAAATTGTCTCTAAATATAGTCTATCAACAAAATTATTTAGAAATTCACATAGAGTCAAGTGTGAAAAACAAATAATATTTCATTACACAACAAACAATTAATATTGATGAAACCATGACACATTAACAACTGTTAATACAATCTAATTAAACATCTGCCAATAAATGGACAGAGTACCGGTCATCTCTGTTATTTTCGCTCGAAACCCGATATAATGAAGAGCCGGCATTACCATTTGTCACGCGGACAAATGGTTTGCCGCCACCGTCATTACATCACAATAGTAGGCAACGAAATGATTTTGCTCACAGCTAAAGGGATGATTTAGTGCGACGTTAAAACAACAAAATTCGAATTGCCGGGACGTCAGCGGAACAAAGCGTCTGATGAATGAGGTATTTTTGCAATTCAGTATTGTCATCGAACGTTTATTAGGTGCTTAATTCAGAATGATGAATTATGTAACGCAATTTAATTAAATTTATACGTTTAGTATATCCATTTTATTAAAAAATCTGTTATTGCAATTGTTATATTCCTTTCTCAAATAAATGGTACTTGTAGTTATTTTCACGAAAATATTATTTCGACTAAATAACTACAGCATTCACTTGATAAAAAATAAAACACTATTCATAAAGTGCGTTAATAATTTTAGACAAGTGTTTAAATTGATTAATTGATTGTTAAGAATATCCACGTTTGCTTATATTTGTTATTCATCCATAGCTTTTTTGAGATTGTCCAACTCAAAATATAATTTTTTATATGAACGATTTAGTTGTTTTTTTATGTACAAGGAAACTTGAGCTAAGTAAAATACTTCGACTAAAATATCTAACATCAAGAAACGTATGTTGTAAAAAAAAAATAAAAATACATTAAATAATTGTTATAATTTAAAAACTAGACTAAAACTGTGGACCACTTTTGGAGCAACATGCAATGCGATCGAAATCTGAATGAATCTTTGAATGTTAACTTCTTTTTGCGTAAATGATAAATAATTACAAAAAATTTGACATGTTTCTTTGCTATTATATATTTATTAACTTCCCGTAGGGTAAGTTATAGTAATCGCCAAAAAATCGAAAATGAATATGTTTATATATCTTTACGTTTGAGAGGTTTCTGAATATTTTGGCACACCTTAGAAAAAATGGTTGTATGTGTGTGTATGTGTGTTCGGATACAAATTTTCGTCGACGATTTCGGGAACACGGATGAAGCGATTTGAATAATTCAAAAAACATTCGATTTGTATTGATAAGGAGACGTGCTGATTAGTTTTTGGCGAAGGCAGGTCTAGTCGTTCCAAAGATATGGGGCAAAAAGTGCCAAAAACGGTAACTCAGTTTTTAAGAGAACGGAACGTCCGATTTGAATAATTCAAACATTTTACTTATATTAACAAGATGAAGAACTGATAAAATTTTTATAAAGACAGGTATAGCGGTTTCGGAGATCTAGTAAAAAAAGTAGAAAAAAATCCATCTGGCGGCAATAATATAACATAAAAATGATCATTAGACATATGCACATCAAATTATCAGATATTTTATAGAGATTTTAATAATAAGTATATTTTTTTTTACATTCCTATGGGTTCCGTACCAATGCTCATCCGTTAGACGGCGACGTAGCGCTTTCGCGCTTTGATAGTTTGTCTCTATGCAGTTAAAGCAATACGATTGCTTTGAAAAAAAGTTCAGAATTTTCAAAATATTTCAAAATACTCTTTTCTTCAAAAAGTCTTTTTTTCAACAAAAGTAAATTTCCGTTTCTCAACAATCTAATTTTTCAGAGTAATTTTTTTTCAAAAATGTTAATCTTTTTTAAAAAAAATAATTTTTGATACGGGAAGTTCCAGCAATTTGCCTTAAGGCACGATGCCATGCGCCCTTAACTAGTTAATAATTACTTCTAGTCAACATATTTATCATGAGTGAAACATGCGTTGCCCTAAACCCCTATCAGGGGTTCAACATTCAATTGTATTAGCAATCATTCTTTAATTTTTAAAAAATCTTATATTAGATATTTTTAACATTAATGATAACTAGCTGTAAGTGGAATTCTGTCTTAAGGCAATTAAGGCATCGTGCCTTAAGGCAAATTGCTGGAACTTCCCGTACCAAAAATTATTAATTTTTTAAAAACGATTAACATTTTTGAAAAAAATGTACTTTGAAAAAATAAGATTTTTGAGAAACTATATATATGGACAAAAAATTACTTTTTTTTAAAAAAAAAATTAAAAAAAAAAAAAAAAATTTAATTTTTTTTTTGAAAAAAAAAATTTTTAATTTTTTTTTTGAAAAAAAAAATTTTTTTTTAATTTTTTTTTTTTTGAAAAAAAAAATTTTTCCTTTATTTTGACATATTGTGGAAGATCTGAACTTTTTTTTCAAAGCAATCGTACTGATTTAACTGCATAGGGACAAAATATAAAGCGCGTAAGCGCCGCGTCGCTGTCTAACGCATAAGCATTGGTACGGAACCCATAGAAATGTTAACAAAATGTATACTTATTGTTAAAATCTCTATAAAATATCTGATGATTTGATGTGCATATGTCTAATGATCATTTTTGACCGCCAAATGGCTCATTTTTTTACTTTTTCCTCCATATCTCCGAAACCGCTAGACCTACATTTATGAAAATTTTATCGATTCTTCATCTTGTCAATACAAGTGAAATGTTTTTTGAATTATTTAAATCGGACGCTCCGTTCTCTCAAAAACTGAGTTACCGTTTTCGGCACTTTTTGCCCCGTATCTTCGGAACGGCTAGACCTGCCTTTGCCAAAAACTAATCAGCACGTCTCCTTATCAATACGAATCGAATGTTTTTTGAATTATTCAAATCGGTTGATCCGTGTTCCCGAAATCGTCGACGAAAATTTGTATCCGCACATACATACACACACGTACATACATACACACACACATACACACACACATACACACACACATACACACACACATACACACACACACACACACACACATACATCCATTTTTTCTAAGGTATGCCAAAATGTTCAGAAACCTCTGAAACGTAAAGATATATAAAAATTTTCATTTTCGATTTTTTTGCGATTACTATAACTTACCCTACGGGAAGTTAAAAACGTTTGAATTGAACAAGTTTGTTTTCTAAGTCATATAAATCATTACCTTTGTATAAATTATCAATTGTTTTCTATAGCAACTTATATATATATATTATCTTCATAAACTGGTCTCTTCCTTTATCTCGATAATAATTATGAATTGTAATTAAGATATTTTCTTTACTTGAAAAAATTGACATATATTTAACATCCATTTATATTCATTTTAAATTATTTATTTACATATCCGTTAAAGTACTGATATTCTAATTCCCTTCTCTGAGATAATATAAGAGACTAGGCAATTGATAAAATAACATACATTTTATATGTTATTATGTTTGTATGTTATTAAGCTTCTTTTACCTGTTTATGAGAAATCAGTTTTGTTTGGAATTAGTTTATTGGCACAAAAAAGCAAAGACACGGTTATTTATACAACATATACGTATAACATTACAGATCAATTGACTCAGTATTTCTAATAAAAACAAATAATATTAATCGATTAATTATATTTCCCTCCTCATTTGAGCACATTATATCAAGTAAAATAATTACAGAAAAGTTAGCTTTTTGCGCAATAATAAATTTTCGTTTTTGTATTCTCAAAAATATTGACCAGCTTCTAAAATTTAAAAAAATGGTTAAGAAGTTTAAGTTTATATGATTAATTTTTCAAATAATAGCAAATTATAGCTTCTAGAAAATATTCAGAATATGTATAATGGTTAGGTACGTATGATGAGTTCCATATTTGCAAAACGTTTTCAATAGAAAAGAATTTAGGATCTATAAGACAAAATCAATTAAGCATTCATTTCTTAAAATATATTTTGTTAATATAGTTTCATTAGAAATTATTCTGTTGATATAATAAGATAAAACTAGCTGTAAGTGGAATTCTGTCTTGAGGCAATTATGGCATCGTGCCTTGAGGCAAATTGCTGGAACTTCCCGCACCGTAACGAAATGTTCGAGGAATATTGAATGTTTTCAAATAGATTATTATAAATATTGTAACATTGTCTAATATTTATAAGAATTATATAAACCGAATTGCAGACTTGAAATTATTTCTAAAGTATATTAGAACTATAGTCAGAATTAAAAATAAAATCGGAAATATTTTCGATATACAAAATACTAAAAAAAAAAAAAAAAAAAAAAAAAAAAAAAAAAATTGGAACAAAATTTTTTTTCAAAATCAATTATTTTGTTAAGACAAGCAGAAAGTTCTTTGAATCATTTAAATCGGACGCTTAGTTCTCTCAAAAACTGCCATTTTTTACATATTTAGCTCCGTATCTTCGAAATGGCTGGGCCTGCCTTTGCCAAAAACTAATAAACACTTCTCCCAATCATTACTAATTGAATGTTTTTTAGATCATTCAAATCGGATACTCCGTTCGCTCAAAAATTCGATTTCTATTTTCTGCACTCTTTGCTCCGTATCGCCGAAACGGCTGGACCTGCCTTTGCCAAAAACTAATGAGCTCTTTTCCCAATCAATAGGAATCGAATGTTTTTTGAACCATTCAAATCGGTTGATCCGTGCGCCCTAAAACGTGACTGGAAATTTGTATCCATACATACATACACACACACACACACACACACACATCCATTTTTTCTGAGGTATGCCAAAACGTTCAGAAACCTTCAAAACGTCGAGAAATGTAAAAATTTTCAATTCCGATTTTCGGCCCATTACAATAACTTACCCTACGGGAAGTTAATAATACTTTTCAGGCGTTTATTTGTTCATGTTATGCAACTTTAAAATTAAAATGCGATAATTCTAAATAAATAATCAGCATTGCAATTCCAGAACCAACAAATATGTAGCGGGTTGCCAACACGCATAGCGGCTTGTCAACACGCATCACATGTCTCTGGACAGATTGGCCCATATAGTGACAGCACTGAGAAAAACAAAAGTAAATTCAAGTGTCAGATCGGACACGGTTTTTGTTTCTCCCTAGTCGAATTTGCCTAAAATGTATGATTCTTAAAACCTTTCTTTTCAATTATAAATACGAAAATACCAATAACATTTTATTAACGATTAGTATGACAACACATAGTGTCGTGGATATTAATCATATATAAAATAAACGAAATATAAATAATATTTTATGAAATTTATTATGACTACAATTGGTATTAATATGGACCACACCTCCATATTTTGGTGACCCCGAGAGTGAACTAGTAACACACATACAAGAAGGTAAGAAGATCAAGACATATTTTGAAGTAGCACAAAAAAAAATAAATTGAAGTCTCAAGAATTACTAAGAAAAGAATTTTTAAAAATATAAATAATTATTATAAATGGCTCACAACCGCCATAACTAGAAGAACATTCTAATCCTACAACTGAGACTCCGACCACGCACTTCAAGATCAACAATAACACGTGCTCAATAAATCACTTATTATCATGGTAAATAAGTCGATAATAAGCACCATGGCAACAGACAGGGAGCAAACAATTTGGCAACCGCCACATACACTCAACCGCTAACTCACCAGCGAAGGGCCACATACACTCAACCGCTAACTCACCAGCGAAGGGCCACATACAATCAACCGCTAACTCACCAGCGAAGGGCCACATACAATCAACCGCTAACTCACCAACGAAGGGCCACATACACTCAACCGCTAACTCACCAGCGAAGGGCCACATACACTCAACCGCTAACTCACCAGCGAAGTGTCAAATATACTCAGCCGCTAACTCACCAGCGAAGGGCCACATCTACTCAACCGCTAACTCACCAGCGAAGGGCCACGTAAGCAATCAACAAACTCAACAAGCCAACACGGCAATTTATCACACAATCTCAACCAAAAGAAATTTACAAGGAAGTTCAAGAATGGCAGTCAGAGATGCGAAACAATCTTTTTCATTAGGGCGGAGTGATGTAGCGGGTTGCCAACACGCATAGCGGCTTGTCAACACGCATCACATGTCTCTGGACAGATTGGCCCATATAGTGACAGCACTGAGAAAAACAAAAGTAAATTCAAGTGTCAGATCGGACACGGTTTTTGTTTCTCCCTAGTCGAATTTGCCTAAAATGTATGATTCTTAAAACCTTTCTTTTCAATTATAAATACGAAAATACCAATAACATTTTATTAACGATTAGTATGACAACACATAGTGTCGTGGATATTAATCATATATAAAATAAACGAAATATAAATAATATTTTATGAAATTTATTATGACTACAATTGGTATTAATATGGACCAAGCCTCCATAAATATATTAAATTGATTCTATTACTAAGACATATTTTGCTAAGCATGTGTTTATAAGAACGTTAATTCCTCGATAAACATAACAGTGTATCAAATCAATAATTATAATTTACATCTGGTATATAAATTAATTAGAAGAATTAATTGAAGACGATAAATTTTGCAGTAGCAATCGCTTGGAACGTGATTCATAATGACATCCCCGAGAAAGTTGGTTTGCAATAGATGAGTTTGCGATTGATAAAAATATACTATGCCTTTCACTTTATATCTAATCTCAGGTAGGCTAAATAAATAATATTCTTACGACTATCGTAAACCTTATGAACTGATTAGTTTTTGCAAATTAGAAAACGTGCTCGCAAGTTAAATTCAATGTGAACGAAATTTATTACACAATATTAGATTGTAAATTAAAATAAATGCATTTAGGGTTACTACTACCTACTGTTCATTTCAACTTATTGTAGTATACATATGCACATATTAATATGTTCTTATATACATATATGCAAATAAATATATATTTATGATCTTTCTTAATTACAAGAAAAAACTAGTGGGGTGTATGGCATCGTGCCTTAAGGCAAATTGCTGGAACTTCCCGTATCGTAACGAAATGTTCGAGGAATACTGAATGTTTTCAAATAGATTATTGTTAATATTGTAACATTGTCTAATATCTATAAGAATTACATAAACTAAATTGCAAAGTTGAAATTATTTGTTTAAAGTATATTAGAACTATAGTCAGAATTAAAAAATAAAATCTGAATTATTTTCGATATACAAAAAGAAATTAAAAAAAATGAAAAAAAGTTGAAATTTTTTTTTCCAAAATCAATTATTTTGTTAATACAAGCAGAAAGTTCTTTAAATCATTTAAATCGGACGCTTAGTTTTCTCAAAAACTGCCGTTTTTTGCACATGTAGCTCCGTATCTTCGAAATGGCTGGGCCTGCCTTTGCCAAAAACTAATAAACACTTCTCCCAATCATTACTAATTGAATATTTTTTAGATCATTCAAATCGGATACTCCGTTCTCTCAAAAACTCGATTTCTATTTTCTGCACTCTTTGCTCTGTATCTCCGTAACGGCTGGACATGCCTTTGTCAAAAACTAATCAGCTCTTTTCCCAATTAATATGAACCGAATGTTTTTTTGAACCATTCAAATCGGTTGATCCGTGCGCCCGAAAACGTGACTGGAAATTTGTACCCATACATACATACATACACACACACACATCCATTTTTTCTGAGGTATGCCAAAACTTTTAGAAACCTTCAAAACGTCGAGAAATGTAAAAATTTTCAATTTCGATTTTCGGCCCATTACAATAACTTACCCTACGGGAAGTTAACTAGTGTTGTGTAGCATCGTGCCTTAAGGCAAATTGCTGGAACTTCCTGTACCGTAACGAAATGTTCGAGGAATATTAAATGTTTTCAAATAGATTATTATAAATACTGTAACATTGTCGAATATTTATATGAATTATATAAACTGAATTGCAAATTTAAAATTATTTGTTTAAAGTATATTAGAACTTTAGTTAGAATTGAACGAAAGATGTGAATGATTTTCGATATACAAAAAAAATTCTTGAAAAACAAATTTGAAAATTTGAAAAAAAAATTCAAAACTGAAAAAAATTTTTTTTCAAAAGCAATTATTTTTGTAAGAACAAGCAAATAGTTTTTTCGATCATTCAAATCGGATGCTTAGTTCTCGATTTCTATTTTCTGCACTCTTTGCTCCGTATCTGCGTAACGGCTGGACCTGCTTTTGCCAAAAACGAATCAGCACATCTCCCTATCAATAGGAATTGAATGTTCTTTGAACCATTCAAATCGGTTGATCCGCCAACATAAGAAAAATGCTTTTTGAATAATTATAATCAGATGTGCATTTGTTGCTATGTATCTCTCAAACGGGTGAACTTTATTTTACCAAAAGCCAATCAACACGTCCCCCATCAATCGAATCGAATTTTTGCTAATAAATCTGATCGGATAACTCGTTGTCAAAAAATTATCAGCACGTCTCTCGAACAATAGGAATCGAATGATTTTTGAATAATTCAAATCCTGGGCTTGAAATCGTAGACAAATTTTATTCACACTAAACACACACACACACACGCACAAACATACGCCCATTTTCTCTAAAGTATGCCCTCTAAGAAACATCTGAAACGTAAAGATATTCAAATAAGATTATTTTTTATTGATAATTACTATAACTTTCCCTAACGAAAGTTAAAAAATAAAAGAAAAGGTGAAAAGTAATTAATTCATTAAGCCTTACTATATATATTTTATTTTTTTTTTTCAATTCATTTTAATCCCAATTCTCATATCTCAATCGGTTAATCGGTTTACAACATAGCATTTTAATCTCCTTTAGGAAAAATGATTAGTAAATGAAATGAATGTAAAATCTACTAACTTTTAAGGGCAAAACACACGCTGTCAAACATTTGTCACACGTCTAGGTCATTGATTGCCCTTTGTAATGTTCAGCTAAAATCACATTCTATATTAACAGTCTTTTGCTGTCCACCCCGTGTATTCAAGACAGTATTTATGTGTTCCTTCGATATTAGCAACCAATTCTCTGCCCCATTGCGTTCGGATGACTAGTTCCAGTGTCATCGATCACCCGGCACCAGAAGTGCGACTGGACGTGATGACAATACAAACGCGATGTGATTTCCTGTTTGGGACGCCAGCCGTGAAGATGGCCACTTCCTGAAAAGGACTTACTCAAAACAAGATGACGTACTATAAGCGAAACTTTCTTAATGAAGATAGATAAGAAGAAACTTTGATCTATTGCTGATTGGCAGC
>NW_020537324.1:47429259-47464287 GCF_003426905.1 Ctenocephalides felis | reverse complement strand
AGATTATATTATTAAATTTCTTTGGTATAGATTTTTTCTGGATCGATATAAGAATAGTTAGAAATGAATTGATGAATGAATAGAAATAAAACGTAAAACTAAGCAATATTCTTGCTTATCAACTGCATTTCTGCACTTACTCCTCCGTAATTTTAAAAACCGCCTTTACAAAAATACCACTTTCCTATCTGTATGATTGCACCAAAACCACAAAAAAATACCTGCTTTATAAAATAACCAAAGAACTTTTAACAATAGATCTTTAAAATCTTTGCCACGTTTAATAACTCTCTGAAAATGTTCAGTATTATTTATAAATATTAATTATTAGTTATATGCTACATTGATTATCTTTCAATCATAAAAATCTAATCTACTACAGTGTGAAAGACTTGAGAAACGTGGAAAAAACATATTTGTGTTACATTAGATATTCCAAATTTATATTATTACTTTAAAATAATTCACTGATATATACCTGTTATTAGTTTTAATTAATATGATTCTTTATATAGTTTTGACACATCTGTATAATTACTGTACAATCTGATATTAGAAAAAAATATGTTGCGCGACACTGTATATATAATGATGATAGGTAGTACTGCTATAAGGCAGGTCCGTGAAATGAGTTAAATTTCTACTCGATTCAAGAAAGAATAGTGAGAGAGATTTCACATTGACATTCCACATTGTTGTGCCCGAAATGGGCTATTTTTAAATTGGAAATTTATTTTTGATCTATATTTTCCACTGAAAATTGATATCACTACTGCATGATATCAGATTATCCAGGAGCGCGGTACGAACTCACGACCCGATCCACAATGAGATGGGCAGAACGCTTAACCGTTTCGTGATGGAACACTTTATTAATTAATAATTACATATTATATAATATACCATGTGAATAATTTGAAAAAACTCAAACCAACAATCAGTTAAATTTGGTAAATATTTAATATGATTAATAATCCAAGTTTTTCAATTTTTGATATTAATGAAGGTTGGTAAATCAGACACCCTTGTATTAATATTTAAAAAGATCATCTGAAATTAAAAGATCTAAGAAATCGTAAGAAACGCTAACGGCAAATACTCATCATCCATTTGATTAAGGACTTCACTTACATAAACGAATGACGCTTACAAAGTGATAACATCAAAGAAATATTAATCAAAATAATTTTTACTTTCACAAAGTATGCAAACGGTACCAAATATAAATCAGCTATTTATATTAATTCATTCCGTTTGTAGCAGTAGAAATATTAAAGTATGAGTATATATATGTAGGGTCTTGAAGATTCGCATAAATTGCGGGTAAAAATGACGACCACTATTGTCTCAAGAACAAATAAACTTAGGATTTTTTAAATAGCGATATTTGAAAGTAGACAGCAAAAGATGTGTAATCCGGCATCGTCTTAAATCGGTCGACTTTGTCACCACGATATAAACGGCCATTCTTTCAACGAAGTTCCATATGAATGTTGAACCCAGAGCAATATTTATAAAAAATGTGTCGATAAATAGAAGAAGTTGCATTTACTTCATTTACAGTAATTGTATTTCAATATACAATGGGTTTGATTAAGGTAAATTAAACAGAAGTACTTATTAAAGCAAGATTTTTGAGAGTAGCAGATAATAGTAAGAGTAAATTTTTTTGTTCATTATGTTCAAAAATACATATTAAGATTATGATTTTAAGTTTTGTTGTTCAATCTAATACTTGAACTGCATCGCATTGATTAAATAATTATTATTTGATAAAACCACTTTAAAATTAAAAATAAAATGTTGAATCTTCTTGCCCCGTGGTTGTCCCTTCTTTCCCGACTTTGGGGTAAAAATTAAAAAAAAATAGGGAGCAAACAGGTCTATATAATGTCTTGTCAATGCAAAATATAAATTTCATGGGTACATTTTTACAGAGATATTTGTCAGAAATATTCTTCAGCGGAGTTGGAATAACTTTTTTTAACTTCCCATGGGGTAAGTTATAGTAATCGCAAAAAACATTATATTTGTATTGACAAAATAAAGTACCGTGTAAATTTTTGGTAATGTGGGTTCCGCTTCGATATTTTTTCTCTAAAACAGCCATGCAACACGATTGCTTTAAAAAAGTTCAAACTCTTCAGAAAAGTTTTCAAAAGACTTATTTTTCCAAAACATTCAGAAATTTCTTCTTCCAAATTAAAAAAAAAATATTTTTGGTACGGGAAGTTCCAGCAATTTCCCTTAAGCACAACTAGTTTAATTTTTTTTATAAAATTGCTTATTTTAACTTATTTTTTTTATTCACTATTTTGGTTCTTTTTACCCCCTCCCACGTGTAACCTTTTATAAAAATAGTTATATGAAAAAACTGTTGAATTTAACTTAAAATTATTAATACTTCTCACAAAACAATTAAATAACGTATACTTAAAAATTATTTTAAAATTTTGCAAACTAAACAATAGTGCTCATCAACAAAAGGGAGCATAAGGAGGGATATTCAACCATTGCCGTATATCTCCCGACAGCGACGTTGTGAGAATGAAGGCGATTACTGGTTATACATCGTTTTCCCTCTACTTTCAAATACTGTTGTTGAAAAATTCTTAACTTGTTTTTGAAATATCGATTGTGCCGCGCTCTACCCTTTTATTAGTACATTTACGAAATGAGCTTGCTAATAAACAGCATTGTAATAATTTGATATAAACACAATAGCATTGACTTCTGGAAAATCTAATTGTTTGACAACAGCAAGATCGGTGATGCGGAATCAAACCGTTAACAAGCTTCTTCCTCTCGGCGGTATTTCGGAACCCTTTCTCTTTGCCAAAGATGCTTGATGTCTCGAATTAGAAGCAGCCCGGTCAGAGTCGATACACACGACCAGACAGTGGAAGGAAGTTCACTCGTAGCACGCAGAAGT
The DNA here is from genome assembly GCF_003426905.1 of Ctenocephalides felis. NCBI lineage: Eukaryota > Metazoa > Arthropoda > Insecta > Siphonaptera > Pulicidae > Ctenocephalides > Ctenocephalides felis. The sequence goes on along the minus strand of NW_020537324.1, from coordinate 47,461,355 downwards.
TTAGGCTATAGCCGCAGGCTATGCCGCTACCTACTCCAGTTTATGTTCTATCTAAACGTTGTATACTCAGTCAGTGGCTTTCGACTTGAAAGGTTTAATTATTGTGACGGCTACGGGCTACGGCAGCGAGCTCGTCGAAAATCGTTGGTCGTCTCGAGTGGATGAGCGTAGCCGATGCCCGGCACTGTATGCTCCGTCTCATGTTGATGTACGGAATCAATAGGTCTTGGCAGCAAATAAAGTAATTATATGTTGATTTTAATGTCATTTATATCAGGAAATGGTTCAAATGCTCTTTGTTATTTTGCATGACAATAGCTAGTTTGGAGGCTCATCTTTGGTTTGTGTAGCCACTTCATAGTTTTTTTCATTCTATTTAACAAATATTATAAACATAACTAGTGGAGTGTGTGGCATCGTGCCTTAAGGCAAATTGCTGGAACTTCCCGTACCGTAACGAAATGTTTGAGGAATACTGAATGTTTTCAAATAGATTATTATAAATATTGTAACATTGTCTGATATTTATAAAGAATTATATAAACTGAATTGCAAAGTTTAAATTATTTGTTTAAAGTATTTTAGAACTATAGTCCGAATTAAAAATAAAATCTGATTTATTTTCGATATACAAAAAAAACTTTTTTGAGAAAAAAAAAAGTTGAAACAAAAATTTTTTTTCCAAAATCAATTATTTTGTTAAGACAAGCAGAAAGTTCTTTGAATCATTTAAATCGGACTCTTAGTTCTTTCAAAAACTGCCATTTTTTACATATTTCGCTCAGTATCTTCGAAATGGCTGGGCCTGCTTTTGCACTACACCCAATCATTACTAATTGAATGTTTTTTATCATTCAAATCGGATACTCCGTTCTCTCAAAAACTCAATTTCTATTTTCTGCACTCTTTGCTCTTTATCTCCGTAACTGCTGGACCTGCCTTTGCCAAAAACTAATCAGCACATCTCTTTATCAATAGAAATCGAATGTTTTTTGAACCATTCAAATCGGTTGATCCGTACGCCCGAAAACGTGGACGAAAAATTGTACCCATACATACATACACACACACACACATACACACACACACACACATACACACACACATCCATTTTTTCTGAAGTATGCCAAAATATTCAGAAACCTTCAAAACGTCGAGAAATGTAAAAATTTTCAATTTCGATTTTCAACCCATTACAATAACTTACCCTACGGGAAGTTAATTATAAAATATAACGATAATAGGTGCTCTACCTTTGGGCAAGTAGGCAAGCTGAGTTAAACTCCAACTTGAATCAGAGAAAAATAATGTGTGAGATTTTCTGTTGCCATTTTACACCGCAATGCCCAAAATGGGCTTTTTTCCATTGAAAATATATTTTTGCTCTATATTTTCAAGTGAAAATTGATATCACTTCTGCATGATATCATAGAGTGGGGGGTTGAACTCACGACCCTGTCCACATAAAGCATAAAGTATACGCCATGAAGCAATAAGGGATAAAAAGGAAAAAACGGAGGGCTAAAAGATTCTCTATTTTATTTTTAATTTAAAAAAGTTTTACGGAATAATAGCTACATAATTGAATTATTAGACTTAACACTGTAATTATTACGTTCAACAATATTGAAAGTTATAATCTAAATAAATATCGTTGAACATAATAAACAAAAATCTTTGTCGATTCTTATTTATCCTTTATCATAATTAGACATTGTGTTTTTTAAAATACAACTGTTACAAATAAGATAACTCTCTTCAAAATAAATATTTTATGGGCACATTTTTTGCCAAAGATCACACTGCATGCAACCTTCAAATGGAACTTTGTCGAATTTATCATCAGACTTAGAGTAACTATTAATTAACTTCTCATAAGGTAAGTTATAGTAATAGGCCGAAAATCGAAAATGAAAGCTTTTGCATATCTTTACGTTTTAGAGGTATCTGAACATTTTGGCATACCTCGGAAAATATTTAAATGTGTGTGTGTGTTTTATGTTTCCTCATTTTCTCGTCCACGTTTCGGGCGCGCGGGTCAACCGATTTGAATGGTTCAAAAAACATTCGATTTCTATTGTTAGGGAGATGTGCTGATTAGTTTTTGGTGAAGGCAGGTCCAACTGTTACGGAAATACGGAGCAAAGAGTGCAGAAAAAAGAAATCGAGTTTTTAAGAGAACTGAGCATCCGATTTGAATGATTCAAAAAACATTTAATTCGTAATAACGGGAAGTGGTGTTTAGTTCTTGGCATAGGCAGGTCCTGCCGTTTTAGAGATACCGGGCTAAATGTGCAAAAAATGCCAGTTTTTGAAAGAACTAAGCATCCGATTTGAATGATTCAAAAAACTTTTTGCTTGATTTAACAAAATAATTGTTTTTTTTCGAAAAAAAAATGTTTGTATGTCGTAAATAATTCAGTTTTTAATCTTAATTCTGGCTGAAGTTCTAAAACTCACTTATTTACTTGAGATAAATAATTTTAACTTTGTAATTCAGTTTATATAATTCTTATAAATATTATGTCCTTCATTTTAAATTTCATTGATTGAGTTTTGTTTATTTACTTTTCTGTAAACATATATAGTATTTATAAAAATCTATTTGAAAACATTTAATTTTCCTTTCATTACGGTACGGGAAGTTCCAGCAATTTGCCATAAGGCACGATGCCATACACCAGTAGTTTAATGTATATCTTAGAAAAGGCTTTTTCTAACATATATTACTTTTGTATTTACTATTTCCTTGTTGTTTAAATCGTTTTAGTGTAAAAATTCAAATGATTCTTTTTACTCCAATCACATGACAGCTATTCTTGAGGTTATCTAATAAAACCATTGAATTGAGCTTAAAAATAACAATACTCATAAAAAAATTAAATATATTATTTTTAAAAATATATTTAGGTATCGTATACTAAATATCATTGCTTAAAACAAAAAAGAACAACAGCGAAAAAAGCTTTAGTTAAAAATTGATAATGGTCATAGCGATGTCGCTAGATGCCATCTTTTTTGGAATGGTATCTTAAAAAATACTCTAGATTACTCGTTTTTGAGTAAATGGCAGTGGACCTTGTTACCCCCGAGCTTTTAAACTTTGTTGTACTTTATTCCTAACAATAATGAATTTGTATAATTAAACCCCTTTTTGCTGGACCACATTTGTTTAGTTAGATTGTAGAAAACTTAAATTCTATGATCATATCAAGTTACAAAAAATAATAACTTAAAAAGAAATGACCTGGCTAATAATTGTCAAAAACTAATCTGCACAATTATAAACTAGATATATAGATTTAAATTTTCAAAATCAGTTCAGGATTTTTTTGCACGAACGTTGATAAAAAAAATTGCACGTTCATGATTTTATTAAAAATCTGCTAGACCGTTCGACTATCAAACCTAATCACCGTGAGTCTTTATCGGTTTTCAGCGAATGGCTTTTATGTTTTTGAAACTGGTGCCGTTTTGAGATCAGCAGATGGTGAAATTTTGTCTAACACACATCCATTTTTGAAATTTGGTCTCAAACGTTTCAGAATAATCTAAATAGTCGAGAAATCATAGAATTAGCTAATCGCACTTTTGGACAAAAACATATTCTTCTTCGAGAAGTTAATAAAAGAATTTGCATCTAATATTACATTTTTCTCATAAAAGTCATTTTCAATCCATAAAAAGTATGTGTTTTACTGAATTGTGCCCATATGCATTTTTCTAAAAGTTATTTATTATGTCAAGCGTGTACATAACTCTGTATTTGGGTTTGACTTGATTGATTGTTGCGCGTAACAAGCTAACGGGTGTCAGCACCGGGTTCGGCGTTCGGCGTTTTTCCGCTCAGTTTCCCTTCGCGCTCTAATATAAGCATTTCCATCGTCCGCGGCAGTCGTAACCGTCAACCTATCCATCTTATCAACAGTTCCACTTGTCATCGCGCGAATGAGCAAATCTCATAAACGAAGCACTGGTAACAACTAATACATATTCATTTTTTTGAAAGTCTTAACTTTAGTTTTTATTAGTCAAAAAAATTCTCAAGAAATTAAACAGGGAGACAAACGTGACATAAAAATTTGTTTCTACTCGTAAACAAGATAATAGGATATATCAGAAACAATAAGTACTAATGTTACCGTATAAATAAATACGGTTAATAATTTTCTTATTTATATGATAGAGCGGGGATTAAGGGTTTCTTTGTAAAAAGGTCCATCATCGGCAAAGTTTTTAGTGATATTATTTTAATATAGAGAGTATTTTCTTTCGTTGGTATTTTTTTGAAAATGAAAATTATTAGATATTTTTAAACGTTTCAGAGGTTTTTGAACATTTTGACATACTTTAAAAAAAATTATGTATGCGTGTGTGTGTGTGCGTGAGTTCGGAAACAAATTTTAGTCGACGATTTTGAGAACACGGTTCAACCAAATTGAATAATTATAAATCATTCGATTCCTATTGATAAATAGTTTTTGAACAAGGCAGGTCAAGCCATTTCAGAAATTCGGGGCAAAAAGTGTCAAACATGGTAATTTATTTTTAAGAAAACGTAGCACCCGATTTTTAAATGAAAGAAGAATTTAAAAAACAAATTTTTAATTAAGGGCCAAGAATGTAAATTTTAATTAAGGGCCAAGAAAAAATGCTTACTGTTATTTCGTTGGGAAAACTGGATGCAAGCCTATTGCATCCATGATTGTACCTTAATACCTTAATAAATTTCTTAGATTTCTGTATTGAAACCTATTTCTAGAACTATTAATTGGTCATGATCATATGAGATATTTTACAATATTTCTTTACAGTAATTCAGTCGACAGTTTTCCGGAAGCGTTATTAATTCTCGATTTCAAAAAGACAAATGTTGAAATCTTTGTTTGGTTTGTGAAATTAATATAACCAAACAGCAAAAGTATACATAAAATAAGATTTCGGGTCTAAAATTCTTTCATCTTGTGATAATAACGCTTCATTATCTTTTGTATTTAGTTCTTTAAAATAGTTATTGAAATCCATCTTTTTGCAAATTATTTGTTGTTCAACAAACTATTTCAATAAATTTTTATATGTTGATTCGTAGAGCCTATTCAAAAGATTACTTAATAAAATACTAGTTTTTTGTAAGTCATTACTGGCGTGTTGTAAAGTTTCAGAAGAGAAACTTATATTTTTAAACAGTGAAGAAAAAATCTGAAAATGATTTAGTTGATCATATTTATAAAAATCTAACTATTAAACTGACGCGTCATGTAGATAATTCAAGTAGTAACAATAACAAACAAAAAACGATGTAAATATAAATATAACAATTCCAAATTCCAATTTCGCTGGCTCGGGGGCCCCGTATTTTTGATACGGCTGATACGGCGGTAGTTACGCCCCTGTATTGAAATAAAGAAATTTTTGGCGAGGCAGTTTTGGAGATCGAGCTAAAGCAGCACGATTGTTTTGAAAAGAAGTTCAATTTTTTTTTTCAAAAATGGTTAAAAATCAAATTATTTGAATAAAATTATTCTTATTTCAAACATTTAATTTTTGGTACAGGAAGTTATAGCAATTTGCCTTAATGCACCATGCCATAGACAACTAGTTTTAAGTTAAAATCAACACGTTTTTTATATAACCTTTATAAAAGCTTACATGTGAGTAGAGCAAAAATGACCACATATATTTTTAGATTGGCAAAGGTGTAAACAAACAATTGTAAATAAAGAAGTAATTTAAGTTAGAAATAAAATTTTGCAATTTGCGAACTATTGATGAATATTTCTTTTGAAGTACCAGATCAAGGTTATATACAATGAAGTCTTTCGTAAAATCTTCTTAAAATGAAAAAGAAAGACATTGCATATGTTTGCCCACATATGCTTATTATTCTCACCCAGTCATGGGGCAAAACAGGAAATTTAGATAATTAATAAAAAAAAATTCTATAATTAGGAGTTTATTCAAAATTCTTACTTAACATTATTTGATAGTTGTTTGTTTGTTGAGTGTTTTGTACTGTGATTTAATTTATTTAGTTTTAATAGTACCTATAATTACTAAAAGTCAAATTAGATTTTTCTGCCTCGCTCTATCTTATATGTGAAACATAACAATATTCATTCTTAAATGATAATTAAAAACTACAAATTAAAATTTTATTCTGATAATATTTTATTTTTAATATGAGAAAAGAATAAACTGAAATTATGGAAAAAGGAAAGATAGAAAATCTATCTTCCAACTAATTTTACACTATTATTGATAGATACAAGAACATATGTAGCCTTCTATAATTGTATTGAATCTAGTAACATGAAATTATAAATAATGCATATTAATTGTACAGAATAATGATTGCAATTTAAAATGGATAATGTACTTGTCCAAAGTCAATACAAATGAAAAAAATCGCAATTGACTTATCATTTAATTCACTATTTAAAATTCATTTCAGTATAAGTACATGGGCGCTTTGTCTATATACAAAACGCTCTCAAATGGACGCTGACACCACGCCGAGCTAAGAAATGAGTTAAAAGGTTTAAAACAATTACAAGATTTAATTAAAGCCAACTCTCTGAGAAGAACGTGAAAACAATTTATCACCCTAAACGCCATCTAGGGTGCCACAACCGGCATTGGACCTATTTTCTCACATGTTTTCGCAGCCTCTCAGTACTTAAGTAGGGATTTCCACAAATGATTTAGAAGATTTAGATAATGGTTTTCATTTGCGAACGAACGATTTAGAATTATAGATTGTTGTTTGTTTTCAAATCAAAAGGCCAAAAATTGATTAACAGTTACATTTATGTGAAAAACTTAGTGTTGAGAAAATTAGAAACTAAACATCACAAACTTAAAATTTTTGTGTAATTATCTTGGTAATAAATATATTTCTATACTGACTTTATTAGTCATTCATTTATAGGTTTTATTACATGATAAATAATTACACTCAAACATACTTCTTTCGCATTCATTCATTTTTAACTATTTAAAATAGGATTAAAACAAACAATTGTAGAAGAAATTTCAAATCTACTATATATTATTATAAATTTTCACTTATATATACTAACACAAATATATACTTTTTCCAATTAGCATCAGCATTTGTGATTTCAACAAGAAAACAGACTAAAATGTCGTAAAAATCATTTATGTAAATCGCCATTGTTTATGATTTTAATTTTGAACATTTATTGGCTTTAGATAGTAAATAGATGTAGTTGTTATGAATTATTAATATCGAATTGTAAAAATAAATGTTATGGGAGGGACCAGATTGATATATTAAGTGATCAACCAATCTAATTTTTCTACGATCATGTGGCAAATGAGATAAAACTATCTCAAGATTTGTTATAGGAAAAAACATTTTTAGACCAATAGAAGTATTAAGCTACATAACTTTATTCAATGAAACTTCCAGCCGTTTATCTCCTGATAGCAAGATCGTAAGAATCAAGGTGATGGCAGATTATACGTACATCTATTTCCCTCCACTTGCAAATATTGTTGTTAAAAAATTATAACTTTACTTGTTTTCACCGAGATATCGGTGGTGGAACTTTTTATTTGCCGTCCAAAATTATGTCAGGTCAAATGAGCCCCGCTCTACTCTATATATATATATATATATATATATATATATATATATATATATATATATATATATATATATATATATATTAACAAAGTCTAATAATCGGGCATAACATCAATAAAAAACATGAATTTCTTTCAAAAATTTATTTTAAATCCATAAGTTTCGGCTATAATCCTAGCCTTCATTCAGTGGAAACTAAAAATAAAGCTAGTGGGGTGGGTGGCATCGTGCCTTAAGGCAAATTGCTGGAACTTCCCGTACCGTAACGAAATGTTCGAGGAATATTGAATGTTTTCAAATAGATCATTATAAATATTGTAACATTGTCTAATATTTATAAGAATTATATAAACTGAATTGCAGAGTTGAAATTATTTGTTTAAAGTATATTAGAACTATAGTCAGAATTAAAAATAAAATCTGAATTATTTTCGATATACAAAAAATTAAAAAAAAAAAAAAAAAATGGTCCAAATTTTTTTTTCCAAAATCAATTATTTTGTTAAGACAAGCAGAAAGTTCTTTGAATCAATTGAATCGGACGCTTAGTTCTCTCAAAAACTGCTATTTTTTGTACATTTAGCTCTGTATCTCCGAAATGGCTGGGCCTGCCTTTGCGAAAAACTAATAACCCCTTCTCCCAATCATTACTAATTGAATATTTTTTATATCATTCAAATCGGATGCTCCGTTCTCTCAAAAACTCGATTTCTATTTTCTGCACTCTTTGCTCCTTATCTCCGTAACTGCTGGACCTGTCTTTGCCAAAAACTAATCAGCTCTTCTCCTTATTAATAGGAATCGAATGTTTTTTAAACCATTCAAATCGGTTGATCCGTACGCCCGAAAACGTGGGCGAAAATTTGTATCCATACATACATACACACACACACACACACACATCCATTTTTTCTGAAGTATGCCAAAACGTTCAGAAACCTTCAAAACGTCGAGAAATGTAAAAATTTTCAATTCCGATTTTCGGCCCATTACAATAACTTACCCTACGGAAAGTTAATTAAAAACTAAAACAATTGAATTGGAGTGAAAAGAAAAAAATAAAATAGTAATTAGTACTTACAATTAGTTGATCTTAGTGTTAAATTGGAAAATTTTAATAATCCATGGTATTAGGATATGGTAATGCACTACACTATGTATTATAAACATTAACTTGAAATTACACAATATTTTCACAAAATACTGATTTGAAAAAATCACAAATGGATAGTGTGTTATTCAAATTGTTCCACACATGTGCAGAATCTTGGTAAAAAATATTTTTTAAAAAATGTCTTTCTCCATTACATCTTCAACCAGTCTACGAATAACACACTATCCATTTGTGATTTTTTCAAATCAGTATTTTGTGAAAATATTGTGTAATTTCAAGTTAATGTTTATAATACATAGTGTAGTGCATTACCATATCCTAATACCATGGATTATTAAAATTTTCCAATTTAATTTATATATATATATATATATATAGATATTGATATATAAATTCTTCGGATTGTTTCTTGTGCCATATGGACTAAAGTTGCAGTAATGATGTTTCTGAATAACCTCGTTGTCTTTTTTATTGCGGATAATATCAGCACGCGTCGCAATTTAAAATAAAAACTCAGGCCGACACAAGACGAGCAAGATCTATAAGGCGCTACTATATTATTTTCTGCGGGAATTTCTTATTGTCTGACCGCAAGTAGTTTACAGAAGCTCTATATTAAAAAACTATTACCCGCACATAGGATAACTCATCGAAAAAACAAGAATAGATTGTTCTTTGTGAAACTGATGCCGATATAGTATTGCGGTTCAACGAAACGCGAATCATCTCGAAATATTTTACTTACTTCTGAATTTAATGCGAATTGTGTATTACGTACAGCCAGATTCCTGGTAGTAAAGGCCGGATAATGTATCATATCGCATTAAATCAATCTTCAATTGCATGAAATACTTTATGTGTTATATTATCCTTGAAAACAACTAAAATTCCTTTGCGTACGATGAAAGTGTATAGCAAATTAGCAAAACATCTGAAATCGATTTATACAGCAATAAACTATTCACTTCTAAATGTGATTGGTTATAAATATATAATAATCAATCATTTAAAAAAATGATACTAATAAATCATATAGGTATCTCATGTAGGATCGAGCAATACAACTGTAGAATGCTGAATTTTTTATAATAAGCTAAAATAATTAATAGGTCGAAGTCCCCTAGTGGCAAAAATTTTTTTACGAAATGTTTATTAAGTTATGATTTATGTTAGATAACAAAGTTAGAAATCAAACAAAATTCACAAAACCGCAATCTTTCCTAAAAATAATTAATACTATCAATCACACTTTGGTATAAAAAAATATGATTTTAAACAGTGGCACCTAGTACCGGACATTTCAAAATAACCTGCATTGATCACATATTTTGCCATCTCCACACTTTGGAATGTCTGCAAATTTGTCTTTAACGAATATATTTAGATATTACAAAAAAGTCTCTATTCATCCACCCTTTTGGCTGGGCCACACTGATGCTCTCAGCTGGTGCATTCACCATAAGCTTTTCATTCTTTCTTTGACTAGGAAATACGAAAAATTGGGGTATATAGTGACCGTTAGCACTCATACAGAACAAAATTAAATAATTGAAATAAATTACGTAAATTCTCACAGGAAATATCAATATGTTTACTCTCTGGCACTAAGAGACGACTTAGTGTCCGGTGCTAAGGGACAGACATTTTCGTTTGGTGGCACCTACTAAAATTGGATAAAAGATCTCATAATATTCTACCATTTTACGGATAACAATCAAGTACAACTTTTATCTTTGCATGCCACTCAAATGTAAATGCATAAATATGCTAGAATTACTTCCATTGATATTTAGGCGACGCCGTGATTTTGCACCTAAAACAGGAAAGGGTTGCTCTCGCCGTGGCCGTGTGTGTCACAGGCGAGGCTTGGCGCGTGATCCTGTACCTGTGTGCCCCCCAGTGCCCCTTTCACTTGTATTTTGAAATGAAAAGAAATATACTTGCTTAAATAATACGTGTTAAATAGAGTGTCCGGTGCTTAGTGCCGTCCGGCGTTACGGAACTTCCCACTAATCAAATATATAAAATACAATTGGGTACAATCCTTAAATTAGAACTTGGATGAATTAAAACATTTAAATAAATAAATTCAATCTTAAAAATTAAATTCTTACTATTTTTCTGCTTTTCAGGACAACTTATATTTTTGCCCTATTACTTTCCATGACCACCATTTGGACCCTATTTAAAAAAATACAATTAAATTTATCATAAATATATACTATAAAAGGGTTAAATTTGTAAGCTATGTTTAAGTTATTATGTTGGATTGTGTTACATATTTCTGACAATAAACGTAGTTTATGAATAGGGTTTATACAAAAACCGACTTTTTACAAAACCGGTTTTTGAATTTTAATTTTAGCAGAAAACCGGTTTTAACCGGTTTTCAAATTTTATATAGAAAATCAATTTTTGCTCGAATATTTGGTAATAACAAAAAATTATCCGCAAATTTAGTGCGATTTAAAGCAGAATTTGACTGAATTTATTTATTGTTTAATTTTATGGATAGAAAACAAAATCATTTTAAGTTTAATTAGTAGAAAAAAATATTGTTTATCTGGATTAAGTAACTTTGAAAATAATCATTCGTTATTACATATTTATATTTTATGATAGCGGATATATGTTTTTATGATACTAAAAGGAAAGTTTTCAAATAATTTAAAATAATATATTTTTAATAAAACATGTATTAATTTTTAAAAAATAAATAATAGATACATCTTGATGCATACTTGTTAAAATCAATTTTAGTTTTATAAACAATTAAGCTTATCTATACCGAGCAATTTTTATTAATTAATTTCAAAAGTTCTAATTATTGTTTTGTTTAATAAAATATGATTTTAAAAAATTGAAAACTATCGATTAGTTACTTAGACGTGTCTTATGTTTACACACAAAATTAGAAAAAAAGAAAATACTCTCTCACTTGCGACCATGATAGGCTTAATTGTTTTTAAAGCCTGATATATTAATTCTAAGTTTTCTGTTCTAGGTTTTTTGTTCTTTTATTTGTGGCTTCTAGGGCTCAAAACTCTTTTTTTGAAGCTTGAGTAGAGGAAGTTACTTCTTCAAGATGTCACACTGATTTAAATTAATATGCACACCGGTGTAAAAATCTAAATAAATATATACATTAGATAAAAAGATAACACAAAAACTTTCTGAGAACTATAGCAGACTGATAAGATTCCAAATGCTATTGAACCAATATGATTCTAAAAATCAAAATGTTTGAAACTATCTTTTAAATTTGGCTATATTTCTCATTTTCCATTCATACAGTCAAAACCGACTTTTTCTACTAAAAAACCGGTTTTCCAATTCTATAATATTCGACAAAAACCGGTTTTTAAAACCGGTTTTTGAAAACCGACAAACCTTAGTTATGAACCATTTTGGTGTTTATATCTATTGTAGCGTTACATATATTTATGCGTGTCACAACCGTCCTTGGGGTATGGGCGGTGGTGCATTTAAAAACAGTATTTCAGTATTTTCACGTAGACTAATATTAAAATTACTTTTTAATTTACTTTTGTCTCAGCTAAGTCGCAAATCGACAAAACTATGGCTGATCAAAAAAAAGTAAACCAGTAACCAGTCATTGTACCGTAACTAGTTCCCCCTACTTAGTAAATGATGTAACTCATAATTAACAACAATAATGAGAAGTTTATCATCTTATTAAAACATTTTTAATCTCTAAATGCATTATTACCCACATGTGCGTTTATGGCGCATTGGCCACGGGAGAGGAACTATCGTATTAGCTGCGTTCAAACAAGAAAGACCGGGGAAATAATTACAAATTAGGCAAAGAGAAGGAAGAGCCCGAGGGTGCGTTCGTCGTCGTGCCCTGTGTCCCCGATCTCGCAAGGAACTGTTTGGTTAAGATTACCCGCTTAATTAACCCCGCTAAAGAGATACGACGCCCGCGGCTCGTCGCCGTGGCGGGTCGCCTGCTACCGAAATGTACACGCAAAATTGTGACAACATTTGGGTACGCGTTTGTAAGCAGTTGTCTTTTGAGGGTGACTTGTTTGCTCAGAAGATTTGTAGGGGATATTGTAAAGTGAGTGCTAAGCAAACAATTTTAATTTTGATTACAAGTCGGACAATTCTAAAACAATTTAGATCACGGAGACACTTCCGCGACTTTTCAGCAGCGAATACATGAAAAATGTTAGTAAGTGAAGTTTAATACAATTGATATGTAATTTTTTTCTAGAAATTAAAACTAATGTCCGCCGTATCCAAGCTACTGTAATACTTAGAATTGAAGCATGCACTTTATAGAAAAAGTGGACATGATACAGTGCTTTACTATTTTATACCACATACTCACACCAATTCCAATTATAGTGCACAGACATGTGTGCTTGTATATGCTCTAAAATTGCAGCATATTCAAGTAATTTTAATTGATTTACATAATTCAAACAATTTTTAAATTCCCGTAGGGTGAGTTATAGTAATCGCAAAAAAATCGAAAATAAATTTTTTTATATATCTTTACGTTTCAGAGGTTTCTGAATATTTTGGCATACCTTAGAAAAAAATGGATGTATGTGTGTGTGTATGTGTGTGTGCGTGTGTGTATGTGTGTGCGGATACAAATTTTTGTCGACGATTTCGGGAACACGGATGAAGCGATTTGAATAATTCAAAAAACATTCGATTTGAATTGATAAGGAGACGTGCCGATTAGTTTTTGGCGAAGGCAGGTCTAGTCGCTCCGAAGATATGGGGCAAAAAGTGCCAAAAACGGTAACTCAGTTTTTAAGAGAACGGAGCGTCCGATTTAAATAATTTATAAAACATTTTACTTGTATTAACAAGATGAACAACTGATCGAATTTTCATAAAGGCAGGTCTAGCGGTTTCGGAGATCTAGTGAAAAAAGTAAAAAAAAATGCCATCTGGCGGTCAAAAATGATCATTAGACATATTCACATCAAATTATCAGATATATTATAGAGATTTTAACAATAAGTATAAATTTTGTTTACATTCCTATGGGTTCCATGCCAATGCTTATCCGTTAGACGGCGGTGCGGCGCTTACGCGCTTTGATATTTCGTCTCTATGCAGTTAAAGCAGTACGATTGCTTTGAAAAAAAGTTCAAAATTTCCAAAATATTTCAAAATACACTTTTCTTCAAAAAGTTTTTTTTTTCAAAATAAAGTAAATTTTTGTCAACAATTTATAGTTTCTCAAAAATCTAATTTTTCAGAGTAATTTTTTTTTCAAAAATGTTAATCTTTAAAAAATTTTTTTTTGATACGGCAATTTGCCTTAAGACACGATAGCATGGGCCCCACTAGTTGTAGGACTGTTGAGTGCATGAACTTTTACGCTATGTTAAGATTCATGAAAAACGTCGAAACATTTTTTTCAAGAAATTTAATGAATTATGTATTAACTTTCCGTAGGGTAAAATTAATTTTGTAAAATATTAAGTATTTGCTATGAGAAAATACTGGAACGATTACATATGCCATAAAAGTAACATTTTTTACACAACTAGAAGTTTTGTAGACTTCGCACTTACTTTTTTGCTAATTCCGCATACATTTCTAATTGTTTGGCCGATATTTTTGCAAACCTAATCGTGGTTAGTTTTTATGGAGTTTATTTTGATAGCTTTAAAATTGTGAAATTCAAATTTTGACTTATCACATCACAAAATTTTGTTAATTTTTACAAATATTGATGAATTTTGAAAATGAAACGATTTGTCGTATGACCGTGATATTGTAGTATATTTTTAGGAGCATGATATCTATTATCTATCATAAAGAGTTTCATAAAAAAAAATTCAATTGTTAATTACGAATGAACGACTTGGCCGATCTCTGTCCAAAATTAAACAACACTATTCCCAAATAATATCCTGCGAATAGTTTTTGAATTTTTAAAATCGATTCAAAATTTTTGGCTAAAACATGAAGATGATTTTTTTTCACTTTTCTACCAGTTATAAAAAAGTAGAATAAAAGTGCGAAACGATAGCCCTTATCAAGTAACATCGAATGGTTCAAGTCGTTTTTGATAAAACGTCGATGAAAATCCTACTTTTGACAAACGCCAAATAATTTTATTCAAACTTTGATGAATTTTTAAAATTAAACTTCTGGTCGTAGGAGCGTAATATTTTAGTATGATCTACAAAACTATGAAATATATTGTCAAAAAAAATCATAAAAATCGTCGAAAACATTTTCAACAGTTAATTAGATGAACACGTGCCAGCAAATCTTTACCAACAACTAATCAGCACTGTTCCCAACCAATATCTTTCGAATTGTTTCAACAGTTTTTTGGATTTTCAAAATCGATTCAGGATTTTGAGCTGAAACGTGGCCACACACATACTTTTTCCAAACTTGGTCTCACTTGATTCAGAGTGGCTTGAAACCTCAAGAAAATAAGTAAGCAATGCGGATTTTCTGGTGAAAACAAACTTCTCCTTCGAGAATTTAATAAAATATATAAAATTTAGAATAAGTGAAAAATAATAATGCAAACCGAAATTTTATATCGCATATATCAAACATGAAGCACCTGCACAGTTTTCTATATTTTGTCGGCCTGCGCGGTAGTATCAAGACAACAAAAAAATACTGTTTTAGATTCTTTGGAAAAATGCCCGGTACTATATACCCCTGTTACAACATGTCCCTTGCCTCCCTATTTCGAACATTGATAACGTATTTCAAGGATAAAGTAAATAATGTACTAACGCTAATCAAAGAAATTTGTCATATATACATTGAAAATAATTTTGGAATCAAAACTAATCAAATTGTATTACGAGTCACTGTCAATATATATTTAATTGCCTACCCGGGTATTTCTAATTCAGACGACTGCGCGTGTAATGCACGCCGAGCAGAGATATTGCACCGCGTGATATACTGAGGTGTTTAATGTCGCGGCCGCTGGAGGCGTTCGGTCGCGAGAGCGCATCGCAATTAACAATATTTTATTCGCAACAGATTAGCCCATAAATCGCTAGTCCCGGGAATTTGTGCGAATGAGCGCTCGTGCAGGCGGCCACGGAGACCGCTCTCAGTGCACTAATTAATTTCTTGATTCACGACGAACAACACGTCTCAAACGTAAGCTTTAATGCTTAAATGCCGTTCCCACTTCCGGCCGTTTCGCTAAATTATTACTTCTTCAGGTTACTATTTGCCTATTCGTAATATGCTTTTGTTTTAAATCCTAGAAAGCGAGCTGCTTCTGATCTGTTTGTTCTCCATGAATAATGATAAAGGTCATTTATGTTAAACAATTTTAATATGTATATCAAAATATCATCAAGTTTTGGTTGTTTCAAGGGATTATTAAATTGCCAACTATCTAGAAACTAATATTTTTAAAAATGTAGTAATATTTTTAAAATACGGACACAATGGTATGGTGTTTAGTATTTCAATGATATTTACTTATTTAATTATATTATAATCAGTCTCAATTGTTTTTACTCATCTTAGTTTCATTGACTAACTAGTAACATATAGTACGGACAAAATTACTTTTAAGGTAAAGACATGTTGAAATACTTATTCTTAAGAGAACTGTTCATAACTAAATTGTTTAGCCCTCTGTTTCATTTTAGTGATGTCAAATCACTAAAATGAAACATGAGCCCAAAGCGCACAAATTTTACGTCATAATCAACAGTCCCAAGTGTTTTCTTTTTACCGGTGATTCTTTGGCCCAGAAGTAGCTCAATTAGAAGTAAGAAACCTTTGAAAGTAATCGAATAATGTCATTTTGTCCAAAAGTGAACAAAACTGAGTAATTTTTTTTTATTATTGTCATAACAGCAATCAGAACTCTTACTATTTATACGTTCTATAAGCTGTTTGGTTCAACGCTTATGATCTAAGGTATTATTATGAGAGACAACCCATCGGTTCACCATTCTCCTATGTGTGGATTTATTATATATTAGCTCTTACGTCTAATAGATTACATATGATTGAAAGATGCAACTATGTCCACGAAGGACGATTTTCACTTATAGTTATATTATGATCTATAACCCCAGTGATTAAATTTGGCATCAAAGTTGCCTGATGTCAGGCTACGGCGGTATTGGGAATAGAACCAGCCAACCTGAAACTAGTTGCTGCTAGCCCACGCTCTAACCGATATCGCCACCGCTGGCCCAAAAATGAGTAATTAATCAAAATTCCATCTGACAATTGTCATAAAGTTGTCAGAAATTACTAGTACTGGCACAAGTTCATTGATTTTAATCGAAGAAACTGCAAATAACAATATGTAAGAAAAATATGAGAAAAACACGATCAAAATAAACTTTAGAAAGCGCGATTTGGTTTGAACTGATTACTGCGATAAGACTGTGACAATGACGTTCAATTTCTGACAGAAGTGAAATTATGGCTTTTTTACATTATATAATGGTGGCGTCCAACACCATTATCTCAAAAATAACTTAAGCGTGGGATTTTTTAATGTTACTATTATTTCAAAGTACACAGTACAAAAGATGGGTAACCAGCCATCCACTTTCAGATGCCTTCTCACACTGCCTAAGGAGTAAAAAGTGTCACATGTCAAATTTTAGAATTATAGCAAAAAACACATTTCTATATTTAGGAATATAATAAACTGAGTTTGATGTGTGTGTTGCAGTTTATTTTGTTATTATGGTTTAATTACATATTGGACTTTTGTGCCTCTTTCCATCCTGCAAAATATTGATCGAGCATTAAAAAAATTACATGATTCCATTTTCACCATACTTACATTATCATACCCATATATAATATGATATAATAAGTTCCTAACGAACTAAAATAAATTATATTAAGCGTAATTTTCAGAGTCCCGTTTTAATCCTCAGAAATTATTTTTAGAATATCGAAAATAATTTAGATTTCAATTATGGCTAAAGTTTTAAAGCTCACTTTTATACTTTCAATAAATATTTTTAACTTTGTGATTCAGTTATAAATATTATACAATGTTACACTATTTATAATAATCTATTTGAAAATATTTAATATTCCTCAAACATTTTGTTACGGTACGGGAAGTTCTAGCAATTTGCCTTAAAGCACGATGCCATACACCACTAATTATATTTTATATTAAATATTTTGTGCAAATTAAATACTGAATTTTCTTCTTTTTTATTTCATAATTCATATGCGAATATGATAGATACGCAATTTGACCATTGGCTAAAGAGCTGCTCGAAGTACAAACACGTCAGTACTTGCTTCGATCTTTGTAAAAAATAACTTTACAATTTGAACTCGGTCAGGTTGTAAATCTATAGCAAGATAAGTCGAAGGCAACGCGAATGCTTGCAAGACGCTCGGTGCCGCTTAAAGGTTATCAATTTCCGAGCGGCGGCGCCCATCGGCCCGCGGCTTGTTTATTGAACGACATAAATTAGTCGGGTGACAGAAGTAATTAAATAACTTAAGTAAAGCAGCTCAAAACAACAAAAGTAACTGACGCTACAAAAACAGTCGCAATAATGCGGCAACGCCCAAACGCCTTTAAAGGAAATAAATATTGAGGCCGACTGTCGAAAGTAATTCATGAGACATAAGTAAGTTTAGGGTAGTAAATTATAATGCTTTAGAAATTGACTCGCCATGTTGTGATTAAATATGCATTATTCATTGAGTGTAGCAGTATTAATGAATAAAAAATTTAGCTATTCATTTTCTAATATGTATAAAATAAAAATCTATCTTTCTTTTATACGACTGGACCTGAATCATAGGTCTCGAGTTCCATCCTATCGTCAAGCAGTGGTGGGTTTTAATTTGGAAATATAGATAGCACTGATAGCAATATTTTTGCAAGTGAAAATAACTCTAATCGGGCATTGCTGCATCAATAAAAGTTCTCCCTAATACAGAAATTGTAATAATAATTCATCACACAAAGAGGGGACAATTATTTGAGTTGCCTTCTGTAGAACCGACTAGTATTAAGTATTGTATTAAATCAAATTAGCTCAACATCTTATAGGACTCCTTTGTCCTGAATGCTGTTCAAAAAATAATGAAGAAACATTTTTTTAAAAAATCTTTCTAGTATGGGATTCCATAGTAGTTCCATTCCTATACGAAACGGCTAAATAATAAAAGGTAGAGCGCACAAATTTCTCTAAAATAAGTAAAGTTAGGAATTTTGTAATAACAATATCTGAAAGTAAAGAGAAAGAATGTGTAATCAGCCATCGAATTATCAAACAATTTTGTTATCAAGAGAAAATCGGCTAATCGTTTAAAAATACTTAATAAAAGTATTATATTTCGTTGTTATTTGTTTTGGTTGTTTACGAGATCATAATATATTTTTTAATATACGTTGTTTAATTATTTTATAAGATGTATTGTTAATTTTTATGTAAGATTCAACAGATGTTTTTATATAACCTCCATAATAGCTTACATGTGTGTGGGGTAAAAAAAGCTGAATCTTTATCCTGGCAAAAATGTAAACAAAAAAAAATTGTAAATAAAATGTAGGTTCATATGAAATAACATTTTGACAAGAAATAAATTAAATTAATGCTTATTCCAACTCTGCTAATAAATACTTCTGACAAAATACCAGATCAAGGTGTTAAATTCGTCAAAATTTGTCCATTAAATTTATATTTTGCATATGTTGAGTATTGTTGCTAATATAATACAGACAGATGACAAATCTCAGAAGAGGTGTGAAAAATATTTCTAGAATTGTGGTTTAACTGTAAATTTTACTAAACGTCATACGATACGTTTTTAAGTGTTATGATGTAATTTATTTGGATTAGACAGTATAATTACTAAAAACCAAATTGAACATTTGTGCGCCGCCCTAATTGATTGAATCGAGTTGTGTTTATTATTAAAATATTTATAATAGATTGCAATATCTTTAAAATATGCAATTGTTTTCGGGTAACAAAAAATATATAACAAATATGAATAATTGACTCTTTCAAATAGCACATAGAGAATAAATAACCACTCGCAATAAGACTGATAAAACCTAAATATTGGATAAATTAATTATTGCTTGTTATGCATTTATAGATCCTTAGATATAATTCAAATAACACCACTTGAAAAAATTGTAAATAAGTTAATAATCAATTAAATTAAATGTAAATATTTTGTAAGAAGTATCTGTGTTTTTGTATGCTACAGGGTGTATCTACGTGACCACATACATTTTAAATTGGCTAAATATGTCTGTATGACGTATATTTATTCACATTCTATTTTTTATTTTACACTATCTACATAAGGATATATATATCTACGATATTTTTACTATATATAATAAGGGCAACAAATATGGTCATTGAATAATATTGTCATTAAAATGATCATGTATTAATTTCTACATATAATAATTGTATGAAAACATTTTTTATTACATTAGAAATATTATTTTCATCTAAACTTATAAATTCTAAAACAAATATGACAATATCAACGAAAATATTATTCTATGCACATATCTGCTGCTTTTATTAGTAACATGATATATTATATCGAATACATATGGTATTCCCAAATAATAAGGTTGTATTAAATAATGTTTATTCTCGTGTCAAAACAATCAACCCTTTGCTCGCAAACTTCCCTCAAAGAACCTGTCACCTTAACACGTCTAGTTTGTTGATCAGCCAATTATTCTTTCTTATTGAATTCTATCAATCATCAGTAGACTTACCCTTTTGTAACCGAATACTTTCATTATTACTCGTACTGTGTATTAACATTGTGGCAGGAAATATAACTTTGACATCAAACAATAAAATATATTGTATATAGCTATTTAACAAGTTTATTAGAAGTTATGCAAGAAAAATCTAATTTTGAATTAAATATGATCGATCGGTTTACTGCAATGCATGACACAAACTGAATTATTAATATTCATCATCTCTTATTTAAGACGTAGTAGTAAGTCTTAAATCTCTGTTATTATTTTCTCTTTTTACTACACATCTTTAAAAACATCTTGTCTGTGTTATATACATATATATATATATATATATATATATATATATATATATATATTCATTTTTTTCCATTTATTTTTACAATATTACTATAATTTTATAATTCTTCACATCATGAAAATTTCCCTCGACAAACTCTAAAAAGATTTATTAAAATCCGAATAAACGTTTAGGAAAAGTATCAATTCATACATCATTACTGAATTTGGCACTATCCAGTCTCCAAATGGTCAGTACAAACCGAACCATTTTTGAATCATGTAAATCGGTTGCTCCATACTATCGAAAACTTGAATTATTATTAAATTCTCTATAAAATATCTGATAATTTGATGTCCAATGATAATTTATCACCAGAAAATTGCATTTATTCTAACTTTTGAGAGCTGCCTTTTCAAAATTTTGGTCAAATTTTCATTTTGTCTATACAAGCAATACATTTTTTGAATTATTCAAATCGGACGCTTTGTTTTTTCGCAAAGTAAATTGCCATTTTTGCCCCGTATCTTTGGAACGGCTGGACCTGCCTTTAACAAACATTAATCAGCACGTCTCCCCATTAATACAAATCGAATATTTTTGAATTATTAATATCAGTTGATCCCGAAGAAAATTATAATATAGTATAATTCCGTCGAAGAAAATTATAAACCGCGGTATGCTAAAATGTTCAGAAGATATGAAAACGTAAAGATGTATGTAATGTAAATCTTTCATTTTCGATTTTTTTGCGATTACTATAACTTAAGTTAATAAATAACTATTTGTTCAGTACGTTTCGACACTGTATGTGTATCTACAAATTTTTAAAAATATTTTACAAAGTTTCAAAAGTTTTAATTTTTTTTAACACGTTTACAAGAAGATATAATAAATACTCATATCAATACATACCAAACCAGGAAACAACCCTACACACAATTTTTAGAGACATTAGCTTGTGATAATTTAATGTCAGTATAATTGAGAAATATTATTATAATTACAAATTTAATTTTTGTATTATATTATGTAGTGCATTACCATATTCTTATACCATGGATTATCAAATGTTCTGTGTCTGTAACACTAAAATTATAACAAACTGTAACATGCGATTTTGTTGTGTGTGAGTCTTTAAATAGCAGCACGCAATTTTTAGAAGATTCAACCTTTGTTTAGTCAACATTAATGGCATACCATTACAGAAAACAATTAAAAAGCTCAGAACAGATGGTGCCCAATGCTCTACGTATAATCGTGTTCGTCGTTCGCTCCTCGTAGCAGACGTAGCGTCGGCGTAATAGCCGAGTACGCGCTGCGACATTCATCCTGCTCAGGGTCCATCAATCCAACCACAACGTCATTAATACTCAGCCGGAGGTATAAGTTCTAATCAGGCTGTCTCGTAATCTAAAATAATAGCTGGCGAACAAACTACCTAACGGAGCCGGGTGTTGGGAGTCGGCTGTTCGTTATCGGACTGGGTAAAGCACGCGGAGGAACGGTGGACGGTGGACGGTTCCTTCATGGGAAAGAGGAGCGGTGTCTCTGGCCGCAATGTCCGTTTGTAACGAAATGACCAATGTTACACCACAGAGCCGTTTTAGATTTGTAGTCATATAATATTCATCAAACAAGTTGACCGTATAAACTTACAATATGAACAACGAATATAATACGTTAGAATAATTGCACTAACATTTTAGTTTTAATTGATCACTTTTAATATTTTTGAATAGTTTTGAATAGTGCTTGTCGTATAGCCAGAACTTCTCGTACCGTCATTAAATATTTGAAAAATAATAATCAATAAATATAAATTTGGTCAATCATTAATAACGAATTTTTAAATATTTACAAATAGATTATTATAAATACTACAGATTTTATCATTCATATTTTTGATTTAGGGCTCGCCTGTAGGTAAGCGGTTAAGAGCGACGGGACTTGTTTCAGAGGTCCCGGGTTCGATACCCACTTCGAACAGCCTGTTGTCAGGCAGCAGTGACAACGATTTTCACTTGAAAATATAGATAGCAATATGTTTCCAAGTACAATAAACTGTTAATATACAAGGTGGTACTCAAGCCCATATGGACCTACGGTCTCCAACTTTGGGGTACAGCAAAAAAAATCAATCTGAGCATCATCCAACGTGCTCAAAACAAAATCCTGAGGCAAATATTAAACGCTCCTCGCTACACCCCTTCATGGGTTATCCATCAAGACACAGGCTTGCTCATAATAGAGGAACAAATTTCAGTGGTTGCTTCTAAATATAAAAATAGGATAGACGTACATCTCAACGAATTGGCCAGCAAAGTTTACCTGGATAGTCAGGCCACCAGATTGAAAGGAAAGTTGCCACAAGACCTTATCTAGTCCAGTTAAACCTAATTACTATTCTTTTTTATGTTTCATTTGACTGTTTGTTTTTTCTTATCGTTTTAATTAACATGTGTTATATATACCTAGTAGACACGCCGCTGGGTGTTGCTACTATCTTCTTGTTTATATTATATGATAATTATTGTTAGCAATCTCTGCTTAATGTTAATGAATATGTATAACAGATTGCAGAATAAATTAAATAAAAAAAAAATGTTTCCAAGTGAAAATAGCTCTTGCCCGGCATTGCTGCACCAATAAAATGTCAGCCCTATTAGATTAATTCTAATAACGTAAAAACATCAAATATGGATAGATTAACCATTGGGTTACCATCTAAAAAATACGAAGTAAGAAGAAGTTTTAGTCCAACAGCTCATAGGACGTAAGGTTCTGATTGCTGTTCAAAAATAATAAAAAAAAAAATTGCTATGACCGTATCGTACAAAACACTTGAACATGTTTTGTTTACAAGAGATGTGATGATATTTAGGACCTATACTGAGCTCGCAATCTGAATTAAAATATGTAATTTACATAATACTCACTTATTTACATAATGCGAGTGAGCTTTCAAATTATTGAAATTTAGTAAAGTCTGATTTTTTTCGATATTTTTAAAAATAAATTTTTTGTTTTTTTTTGAAATTTTTATTTTTTTTAACTTCAAAAAAATTACTTTTTGATTTTTTTTTTTGAAAACTTTTAGATTTTTTAAAAAAAATTAGAATTCTTGAAAATTTTGATTTTTTGAAAATTTTAGAGTTAAAACATTTGATTTTATGTAAAATTTTGTGATTTTTTCAAAATCATGAAACCGTTGGATCTTCGTTCCTCAAAAACAAATAATTTCTTCTAACTACCAATATAAGCAAAATATTTCTCTGAATCACTCTAATCGGATGATCCGTTCTCTCAATACTTGCAGGAACATTTTTTTTTTACTTTTGGTGTTCTAAACATAACCTGGTTCCGAACCGCCAGTACGAACCGGAAAACGAATGTTTTTTTGAATTATTCAAATAGGTTGTTTCATACTGTCAAAAATATCGAGAACCATATAAGTGTACTATAAAAATTGAAAAATTAAAATTATATAAAAATATTATATATAAAATTTTATATATAAAAATTTAAAAAAATCAAAAAGTTCAATCAAACTTAGTACTTAATATTGAAACAACAGTAAAAAAAACTATTACATTGACGCCAAATATCAATTTTTTAAACTCTTATACCTATCTACTGTACCTCCGAAATCCAAAATTTAATGAGTTTTTTAGATTACCATTTTTCGCATTTTTTGAAACACTTGTCAGAACGTCTCCCCATTAATAATAATCGAATGTTTTGCGAAACATTTAAATCGGTTGATTCGTGTTCTCAAAATCTTCGGCAAAAAATTGTATCTGCACATACACACACATATATCCATTTTCCTAAGGTATGCCAAACTGTTCAAAAACCTTTGAAACGTAAAGATACGCAAACATTTTCATTTTTGATTATTTTACAGGAAGTTAGTATATGATAAGAATATTTTTTGTGTAAGAAACACCGCAATACAGCTCTGATAATGTAGGTTGAACGGTCAGCGAACGCGTCGCGTTATATTCGACAGAGTCATTACCATTTGTCTTGTCCAACAAAACGAGTGCCCACTTAGTTCGTACTCAGTTAGCGCGGACTACGATGATGTTACCTCGTAAAATAGTTAGGGTTGAATCCACATACGATATATTGAACACTAGCCAAAAATATAGAAGCGAATTATATTTCATAGGTAGTTTGTAATGGACATTGTGCCCAAGAGCTGCAGTCCGAATAAAGACAAATTTTCAGTTAGCGCTATTCAAGCAGTTTAATAGCTTCGAACAACGCGAATAAGTTTTAAAAATACTGCGCGGCAATGGATTATATATAAAATAGGTTTTATATATAAAAAACTATAATGGAGTTTGCAATAATGTTGGTAGTAATTATAATTTATTTTAAATTAAATTTAGTAATTATTAAATAAAAATCTTCATATTTTACAAGTGCAAAATACTGTCGAAGTCTAAGGTATAGCGGGGCACAAAGGTTCAATTGGATTTTGAGCAATTATATTGTGAAAACCAAACTACTTATATCACAACAAGTAACACATATCAAACAAATAACTGGCTATGTTCAGCAAAACTCCCAGCTGACTGATCATTGTAGAAATGTATTTTTTGCTGTTTTCCAAAAAGTTGACACTTGATCTTTTTACCTCATAAGCGAGGTAAAATCGGACCGCCAGGGAAAAACAGATCCAATGTCGTATTTTTAATTTTGAAGAAATTCTACAATATAATAGCAACTTTATTTAACCAATTTTTTATTGGCTGATAAAACTACCTTTTTCGTACAAAACTTTGCAATTCAGTGAAGTATGTTTACTTTGGAATATATTTAATGTGTCGAACTATTTAAACTGATTCATTTTTATCGAAGAGCAAATTCCTAATCTCATCAATTAGTTTTATCGACTTTTTTTGAAGTGCATATGTTTGATTAGAACTAGGACATGCTTTATTTGTATCAGTTTACTATTTTAAGTTAAAATAGTAAACTGATACAAATAAACCTATAAAACAAAATTCAGTTTTCCAGGTATTAATTACAAATAATGTTTCCCACAATTATTTTATTCATGATTCTATTATGTACCAAAATAGACTATTTCCCGAAATGGTCCTTTAGGTGGGTGTTCATTATGTGACTCTCAATGAATATTTAACGTTAACTGCGGACACAATGACGGTCAAGTTGTGTTAATGGTATCGTTAATGTGGACATAAATGGTTTTACGTTTTTCTTGAAGAATTCTCTAGAGAACAAAGCGATCTGGACATATAGAAGTAAATATTTTATTAAATTATTAATCTGTATACTAGCACTAATACTTTAGAATTTTAAAACTAGTAATGCATGATATCGTGCCTTAAGGCAAATTGCTGGAACTTTCCGTACCGTAATTTAAAACTTTTCAAAGCAAACCATTTGCAAAATTTAACTAATTCGTCATTATACCAATACAAATGATATGATATTTGAATTATTCAAATCGAACAGTCCGTTCTTTCAAAATTCCAATTCTTGTTACTTTTTACCCCGTATCTTTAAAACGGCTGAACTTGCCTTTACCAAAAAGTAATCGGCATTATTGCGATCGTCTCCCCATCAATACAAATCGAATGTTTTTTGATTCATTAAAATCGTATGCTCTGTGCTTTTGAAATCGTGGACGCAAAATTGTATCCAAACATACATACATACATACTACATTCGCACATACATACACACACACAAGCATACATTCATTTTTTAAGGTATGCCAAATTGTTCCAAAGGTTCTGAAACGTGAAGGTATTTAAAAATATTCCTTTTTCGATTTTTTTGCGATTACTATCACTTACCCTACGGGATGTTGATTAACAACTTGAAGTTTTTTTATTTATCAAATGTTTTGGAAGTTTTTTTCGCAAGATTTCCATTCACAAGACAAAAGAAAAATTTATTATGTAGGGTAAAGCTACTATTGTCTCAAAAACATGTAAAGAATGGTAATTTCTAACAATACGATTTTATAGTAGATGGCTCAAAAGCTGTAACCATGCTTTGCATTAAATAGGACTATGTGGCAATTGATTGTCTCTTGATATACAATTAATACAAATGAAATAAATTTTACTTCTGTTTGAAATGCATGGGCGCGTTTGTTACAAAGATTACTCTGCAAACAAACTTTTTTTATTCACCAATATATTTACAACTGTCCTACATAGACATGTAGTAAATTTTTTGGTAATTATACATAAAAAATGACATTTATATATAAATAGTGAAAAATATACAGTTGTAAGTAATAAGTAATGTAATATGACATGAGTAACGTAAATGACAGGAATAACTAATAATTTAATCTATCTCAGGAAAAAAAACAATTTTTAATTTATTTTACTTCTTTTTTACTATTTTCTTATTGTTTACATCTTGCCAGTGTAAAGTTCAGGCGGTTCTTTCTACCCCAACCGCATGAGAGTTTTCCTAGTAGAAGTTATATAAAATCTGTTGAATTTAACTTAAAGATATCAATACACCCTATAAAACAATCAAATAGCGTATACATAAAAATTATATTCAAGTATGAAAAACTAAACAACAGCGTTAACACGAAAAAAACTAACATACTTAATACTTAAAAAATACTTAATAATTTGGTTAAAAAAAATTAGTAACTTGGCCGTTTAATTGGTGATAGTGATGTCATCCGATTTATGACTAAGGCTGCTTACACATCTTTGTCCTCTGATTTAAAATAGAATCGTTTTTGAAATAACGGTGATGGTCAGGTTTAGCTGCGAATCTTTAGGCCCCGCTCTACCCTATTAAATTGTCTCTAAATATAGTCTATCAACAAAATTATTTAGAAATTCACATGGTGTTAAATGTGAAAAACAAATAATATTTCATTACACAACAAACAATTAATATTGATGAAACCATGACACATTAACAACTGTTAATACAATCTAATTAAACATCTCCCAATAAATGGACAGAGTACCGGTCATCTCTGTTATTTTCGCTCGGAACCCGATATAATGAAGAGCGGGCATTACCATTTGTCACGCGGACAAATGGTTTGCCGCCACCGTCATTACATCACAATAGTAGGCAACGAAATGATTTTGCTCACAGCTAAAGGGATGATTTAGTGCGACGTTAAAACAACAAAATTCGAATTGCCGGGACGTCAGCGGAACAAAGCATCTGATGAATGAGGTATTTTTGCAATTCAGTATTGTCATCGAACGTTTATTAGGTGCTTAGTTTAGAGTGATGAATTATGTAACGTAATTTAATTAAATTTATACGTTTAGTATACCCATTTTATAAAAAAAATCTGTTATTGCAATTGTTATATTCCTTTCTCAAATAAATGGTACTTGTAGTTATTTTCACGAAAACATTATTATTGGTGAACAGGTGAACTGGTAAATTGGTAGACTGACAAATAAATTAACAGGTAAACTGGTAGACAGGTAGAGTAGTAGACAGGTAGTTATTTAGACGGGTAGACAGAAACACATGAAAACTGGTAGACTAAATGTAATATTTTTACGCATTGTCGTTCTCTTTTTAAATTAAAAGTAAAACACGGCAAAGCATTAATAGTTAATTAATAGTTTAAAATTCAATTCTTTATATAAACGATTTACTTGTTTTCATCATGTACAAGAAAAATTGAGCAAAGTAAAATACTTCTACTAAAGTTTTTAAGTAAAATACATTTTTCGAACATCAAATTGACTAGAGGTGGCAGAGTGGTGAAATTTTCTATTTCTTAACTTGATGAGGTTATTATTTCGTGTACCTGTATTAATTTTTATCTCTAAATGTATTATGAAAATTATATGTAAAAATTAAATTCGAATGCATTGATTTGGCTCATTCACTCGTTCAATCGCCAATAAGTCCAATAATCAAAAAATTATGTAGCACATTTATTCGAAAATAGTTATACATGTTATAAGCAATATAAATTTAATGAGATAAAATTTAAACTAAATATAAAAGTACTTTAGAGATAGAGGAATAACAAAAATATACCTAAACAATTATTCATTTCAAGTAAAAAATGTCTAAATTAATAAAAAAGTATTATGCAAAGTACTACTACAACTGTATTATGCAAAGTCATTCATTATATGGGTCTTATCAAATCATCAATAAAATCTTATGTTATTGAAAACAATAAAGATACATTAGACAATTTCTATAATTTAAAAACTACACTATGAATCACTTTTAGAACAACATGCAATGAGACGTGAGATGAGATTTTTATT
This sequence comes from Ctenocephalides felis, assembly GCF_003426905.1. Taxonomy (NCBI): domain Eukaryota; kingdom Metazoa; phylum Arthropoda; class Insecta; order Siphonaptera; family Pulicidae; genus Ctenocephalides; species Ctenocephalides felis. The sequence continues at coordinate 47,432,351 of NW_020537324.1, read as the reverse complement.
TCATGTACCTGTATTAATTTTTATCTCTAAATGTCTTATGAGAATTATATTTAAAAATTAAATTTGAATGCATTGATTTGGCTCATTCACTCGTTCAATCGCCAATAAATCCAATAATCAAAAAATTATGTAGCACATTTATTCGAAAATAGTTATACATGTTATAAGCAATATAAATTTAATGAAATAGAATTTAAACTAAATATAAAAGTTCTTTGGAGATAGAGGAATAACAAAAATATACCTAAACATTTATTCATTTCAAGTAAAAATTGGCAAAATTAATAAAAAAGTATCATGCAAAGTACTACTACTGCATTATGCAAAGACTAATTATATAGTCATCCATTATATGGGTCTTATCAAATCATCAACAAAATCTTATGTCACTGAAAACTACAAAAATACATCAGATAATTTTTATAATTTAAAAACTATACAATACATGTTATAAGCAATATAAATTTAATGAGATAAAATTTAAACTAAATATAAAAGTACTTTAGAGATAGAGGAATAACAAAAATATACCTAAACAATTATTCATTTCAAGTAAAAAATGTCTAAATTAATAAAAAAGTATTATGCAAAGTACTACTACAACTGTATTATGCAAAGTCATTCATTATATGGGTCTTATCAAATCATCAATAAAATCTTATGTTATTGAAAACAATAAAGATACATTAGACAATTTCTATAATTTAAAAACTACACTATGAATCACTTTTAGAACAACATGCAATGAGACGTGAGATGAGATTTTTATTTCATGTACCTGTATTCATTTTTATCTCTAAATGTCTTATGAGAATTATATTTAAAAATTAAATTTGAATGCATTGATTTGGCTCATTCACTCGTTCAATCGCCAATAAATCCAATAATCAAAAAATTATGTAGCACATTTATTCGAAAATAGTTATACATGTTATAAGCAATATAAATTTAATGAAATAGAATTTAAACTAAATATAAAAGTTCTTTGGAGATAGAGGAATAACAAAAATATACCTAAACATTTATTCATTTCAAGTAAAAATTGGCAAAATTAATAAAAAAGTATCATGCAAAGTACTACTACTGCATTATGCAAAGACTAATTATATAGTCATCCATTATATGGGTCTTATCAAATCATCAACAAAATCTTATGTCACTGAAAACTACAAAAATACATCAGATAATTTTTATAATTTAAAAACTAGACTATGAATCACTTTTAGAACAGCATGCAATGCAATCGAAATCTGAATGAACCTTTCAAGCCAATCTTCTTTTTGTGAGAATAACTAATAATTCCAAAATTTAGATGTTTTATTACGATTCTATCATATATTTATCAACAACTACTTTTGGTCAAAATATTTTTTATGTGTTATTTATTAGGAAAGAGGTGCGTTGTCTTAAACCCCTATTAGGACCATTTGATTAGCAATCATTTTTTAATTTAAAAAAATATTTTAGATGTTCATAACATTAATGATAGAAACGATTCAAATCAACCAGTCTATATGTTGTTTAAAACAATCAATCTTCGTTATCAAGTGATATAAATCATTACCTTGTATTTAATAATAATTCGTATAAATTCTCAATTGTTTTCTATAGCAACTTATATATGTATTATCTACATGAACTGGCCTCTACCTTTATCTCAATAATAATTATAAATTGTAATTAAGATATTTTTTTTACTTGAACAAATTGTAATGTATATAACATCCATTTATATTTATTTTAAATTATTTATTTACATATCCGATATATATATTTATAGTATTGATATTCTAGTTCCTTTCTCTGAGATAATATAAGAGACTAGGTAATTGATGAAATAACATATATTTTATATGTTATTATGTTTGTATGTTATTAAGCTTTTCTACCTGTTTTGTTTGGAATTAGTTTATTGGCACAAAAAAGCAAAGACACAGTTATTTATACATCATATATAACATTACATGTGAATTGACTCAGTATTACTAATAAAAACAAAAAATAAAATCGAATAGTTATTCTTCTCTCCTTATTTCAGTTATTGTATCAGGTAAAATTATTACAGAAAATGTGTATCATGTAAATTTTAATTAAGCTTTATGCGCAATATTAAGTTTTCGTTTTTGTATTCTCAAAAACATTGACGTGCTTCTAAATTTAAAAAAAAAGAAGTTTAAGTTCATATGATTAATTTTTCAAATAACAGCAAACTTATAGCTTCAAGAAAATATTCAGAATATGTATGATTAGGTTCGTATGATGAGTTCCATATTTCCAAAACGTTTTCAGTAGAAAGGAATCTAGTATATCAATAAGACAAAATCAATTTAGCTTTCATTTCTTAAAATATATTTTGTTATTATTAGAAATTTCGTTTCGTTAATATTAGAAATTATTCTGTTGATATAATAAAGATAAAAAAAATACTTCTAAAATGTTTATTTGTTCATGTTATACAACTATAAAATTAAAATGCGATCATTCTAAATAAATAATCAGCACTGCAACTCCAGAACAAATAAATATATTAAATTGACTCGTTTACTAAGATATATTTTGCAAAAAAGCATGTGTTTATAAGAACGTTAATTCCACGATAAACATAACAGTGTATCAAATCAATAATTATAATTTACATCTGGTATATAAATTAATTAGAAGAATTAATTGAAGACGATAAATTTTGCAGCAGCAATCGCTTGGAACGTGATTCACAATGACATCCCCGAGAAAGTTGGTTTGCAATAGATGAGTTTGCTATTGATAAAAATATACTATGCCTTTCACTTTATATCTAATCTCAGGTAGGCTAAATAAATAATATTCTTACGACTATCGTAAACCTTATGAACTGATTAGTTTTTGCAAATTAGAAAACGTGCTCACAAGTTAAATTCAATGTGAACGAAATTTATTACACAATAGTAGATTGTAAATTAAAATAAATGCAGTTTGGGTATACCTACTGTTCATTTCAACTTATTGTAGTATACATATATATGCACATATTAATATGTTTACACACACACACACACACACACATATATATATATATATATATATATAATATATTGAATGGTAGAGTCTTGGAT
>NW_020537324.1:47405808-47428259 GCF_003426905.1 Ctenocephalides felis | reverse complement strand
CAAACGCTTGACAATACGGCCCTGAACGAAGCGAACACGTGGTTTCTTAATAGCGTGTCAAATTCCTTAAAAAATAACAACATCCCATCGCCTTTTAAATTTTCCAAAAAATATCAACACATGCTAAAACTACTTTGAGAAAGTTGTGACATTTCTATCCTAAACTCCGAAGAGTAAATACATAGTTTCGACAACTTGTCAAGTTATCATGATTATTAGTGTGTTTTACCATTTGTGATGTTTGTGTTAAAAAATACATATCTTATCAATGTGCACATACTCATACCATGGATTAATAATGGTTTCATATGCTATATTAGGATACAAAATTGTAAGTGTTTTATTACTATTATTATTATTATTGTTTTTCCATGAAATTTCCTTTCATATAATTTATTTAGTTTCAATTTTTATAGTTAACTTGATTACCACTGAATGATGGCTAAGATGCTAGTCGAAACGTATGGATTTTAAATAAATAAATTTTTTAAAAAAACTCATACTATTTTTATTGATGTTACGCCCGAATATTAAACTCAAATTAAACATATATATCAACATCAAATTCAAGACTATTCAAAAATATATATATATATTAAATTATATTGGCCTCCGCTTTTACAGCATTTTTGGCCACCTACATTATTCATATTATTTTTCATCATATTCTATACAATTCTTACATATATATTTCTTATACAATCATCATATATATGTACTATCTCTTCTTATATCCTAATCTTTCATTCAATTTTCTTTCAACTAATTTTCATTCTTCTTGTTTCTCAATATGTTCTTCTCATCTTTCACACTAAACTTCTTTTTTTCCTTCTTACTTCTAATACAATTTTTTCTTGTATTCTACAAATTAACAATTCTTAGTTTAATATTATATTTTTTAATTCTGGTATTGCTGGAGATTCGAACCGAATTCCTCCAGTGTGTGAGTCAAGAACTCTACTGAGTGAGCTATTCCCGCCACAGGATATATTTTTATACATAAGGTATAACGCCGCTTAAAGGTCCACGAGTAAAAAAAGTATACCACCGATATCTCAAAAATCAGTATGTTGAGAATTTTTCAAACACTACATTTGAAAGTTGAGAAAATAAGATTTATAACCAGACATCAGATTAATTCGACGTTGCTATCGGATGCAATGTTTGATAATCCATAACAAGAGTACTTTCATTCGTTGTAAGTTTTCGTGGTCGCGAGCATTGTTGCTCAGTTTACGAGTGTCTTAACATAATGTATGAGTTATTTAATTATTTCACAAAATGTATTGTTAATTTTAAGTTATATTCAACTTTTTTTTTATATAACCTTTTTAAAAACTTACACCTTGGTGGGGTTAAAAGGAGCAACTGAACCTATAGCCTGGCAAAAGCGTAAAAAATAAAATAATATAAAAAGCGTAAAAAATAGCGAATATAAAAGTTAAGATAAAAAGTTAAAAATGCAGTTTTGCAAGAGATAAATTAAAAACCAGATTAAGGTTATTTACAGTGAAATTATCTCTGTGAAAAATGCACCAGTAAAATTTATTTTTTGCATTGGTTGCATGATGTACCTCTTATTCTATAAAATTCTTTCAAAATTAAAATAAAACATGGACATGGAAAATGGTTAATTTTATTTTTTGAATGTCTGATTGCTAGGCAGGAAGTTCCAGCAATTTGCCTTGAGCACATATTTGTATTTGTAACACCTTTCAAGTATTTTGATTTCCGAGAAATGAAGTTTTTAGTATATTCAGAAAATTTCAGAATTAAAATTTAAGGTAAAATAAATAATTCAAAATTAAAGAACATCTAAACAATAATAAATAAAACAAAATTATTAAATATTTTCTAGAAGCTGACGTATGAAAAACTTAATTGAAAGATTAACTAGTGGTGTATGGCATCGTGCCTTAAAGCAATTTGCTGGAACTTCCCGTACCGTAACGAAACGTTCGAGAATACTTAGTAATATTAGAGTAGTCTAATATTCATAAGAATTTTATAAACCGAATTGCAAAAGAACAAAAAAAAATGGAAAAAAAATCAAAATATTTTTTTTTTTCAAAAGCAATTGTTTTGTCAACACAAGCAGAAAGTTTTTTGAAACATTTAGCTCAATATGTTCGAAATGGCTGAACCTGTCTTTGCCAAAAACTTCTTGACATCCTTACAAATGGATGTTTTTCAGATCATTCAAATCGGATATTCCGTTTAAAAACTCGATTTCTATTTTCAGCACTGTTTGCTCTATGACCGCTGAACCTGCCTTTGCCAATAACTAATCAGCACATCTCCCTACCCATAGGAATCGAATGTTTTTGATCCGTGCGCCCGAAAACGTGAACGAAAAAGTGCGGACAAACAAAACACACAGAAACATACATTTTTTTGAGGTATGCCTAAATGTTCACAAAGCTCTGAAACGTGAAGATATGCAAAAAATTAATTTTCGATTTTCGGCCCATTGCTATAACTTACCCTACGGGAAGTTAATAAATAGCAGAATTACCTGCATGTATGTTAGTCCAAGTCGGCAAAATCTGATATTGAGTTGAGTTGCAAAATTGAATAGTTTTGAATACACTGATAGCGTTACATAATGAAAATAACTGATAACACTCAATAGAATGAAATTGTCTTCAATGGACGAATTAAAAAATAACTAGATATTAGTGTCTGCACCGGCCTTTTATGTTTGTCAGAATTGCCCGATTTTAGTAATTTTGATAGATAGAGTTGTCCGATTATGGCGCAAAAAGTGACTCCTAAATAAAATTACCTTGTATGAAATTCTGTTGTATTTTCTTCATAATTGATTTAGTAAAAATTAACACTTGTGCCAGGTAGTCAATAGGTTTGCTTTCATTATTTTTGCTAATTTTATATTAGATGCTATTTTAACTCGTCTTTGGAATTTTGCATTCGGCAATTGCCTGATTCAGATTTCAAATTTGTTTACTCGTGTCTGAAATCTGATAAGATAATTGTGATCTTATTATCAAGTAGTTGCAAAGATTCAATTTAAACCCATTTTCAAAAACACTGAACAATCCGGGATAAAAGATTCGGACAAATATTACTTTTGGAAAAGCCTAGGACACAAGGTGGATTTCCGGAAATGTCCTGACCAAACAGGGACGTTTGGTCATCTTACTCTTGATAGATAAACCGAAGTCAATTGATCTCTTTAGTATAAATTATTTACAATTTATTTTATTATATTCGGTTTAAGTTAAAATAGAATATATATGATTTTTATAATTACAATATTTCTATGGTCAAATAAAATTACTCATTGAATTCAAATAAATGATGAAATTAGATAATTCATATGAGTACTACTCAATGATCATAGTTGTTATATCATTACAATAGATATAAATATCCTTTCATAATGAAAGTTTAAAAAATTAACTCAAAAACTTTTTTTTTCTAAAATATCCAAGAAAATCTTGATATTCACTCACCCACATGATTTAAAATTCTATTTTCGCCCAAATCGCATACATTAAGACTTTGAAACGGTTGACTCGAGGGCGAATTAAACCGCTTAAAATGATACTGAAGCAGTCGGGTCACGATCGCGAAATGTTAAGTGATCGCAGAATCGAAATAAAAACCATAGTTTATTTTTCAATTCACATGAAATCCACCCTCGATAAAACACTGCGGGGCAAATACAGCGACCCCAATGATCGTTTCCTCCCCACATCTCAAACCAAATATATTGAACAACTAGAAGATTTGTCTTTTTGGCACAGGACGCAGATACGAATTCATAGACAATGAAATTAATAAACTTTAATATAGGCTTATATACACATATAAATATTTTTATATACATGTCTGTGATCTTAGCTTTTCCATTTTTTTTCATTTCAATATTAGTTACAACTGCTAAATTACTTTTAGTAACATTATATAAGAATTAGAAATAAAATATATTACAAAATAAAGAACACTATTTCATTTGAAATGATATCCATATGATGATAAATTTTAATTTTGATTTATTGAATTTATCGAAAAATGACACCTTTCATATTTTTTTGCAAAATACAAAATGTGTGTGCAGTGTGTTGAACTAATAACAATTAACTAAGTAAATATTATTAGTATTTAAACTAAGTAATCATACATTCAGAATTTGCTGAAACAGTCGATTAAAGTTCCACTTGAAATCCGGGTTTTTTAGAAACAATTTAAAAAAAAATGACAAAATTGTACCAACGATTGTCAGTTTGGACTGACCATAAATATTTGATACATTTGATTATATCCTTTTTTGTTTATTTCCTAACAAAAATTTAATTTAATAAATCATATTTATGTTATTTACCCTCATTACTCCTTTTCATTCTACAAGTTCCTCTTCCAGATCTGAAATAAAAAATATGGACATCTTAGTTAAACAAATATGTTGACGACCAAGACCTGATAGAAACAGACCAGGTCATGACTTAACCATAGCCATGCTAATAAAATGTAATAAAGGCGTATTCATAAGAAGATATAATTTTAGAAACATAACCACAAGACATAAGATTTTTAGATATCATTTGGAGAGACATTGTCTAAGTTGCACAAAAATTGACAAAAGTTGACAATCCATGGACTATGTTTATCATTAATTCTAGAACAAATATTGCACATCAGTATTTGCTGAATCTGCTAACAAGTAAAATTCGTCCCTGTAACTATTTTTTATGTCCAAGGGTGCCTAAGGCAACAAGTCTTCGAGTCATGTGATATTCTATACGGAGGGCGACTGGTTGTTTGACATCGTAAAACAGTGTAAAGAATGTTAAGCGACATCCCATTTTAATGGATCACACTCATCATCTCGAATCGTTTGGGGTAAAACCAAAAGAAAATATATTTTTATTGCGAAACATATGTATCGGATTCCTACCATAATTTGATAAGAACCATATTTATTATCATATAGTATATGACATATACAGCTTTGAATCAAACTTTAACCAATATTGCAACGTTGAGTATGCTTTAAGAATTAGTGTATATGATTTTGCATTTTATCTACTGTTATCAAAATAACAATTATTGATATTTGTTTTGTTTTGAAGATGAGTTCATATAAGGGAGGTCTTTTTCACTAATTTGAATAAAAATCAGAGCTTAAGGATTCCATCAGCTGGTGTGGTGAATTACTTGTAACTACGCGTCACCTACGGTTATTACAGATGACAATCTAAACAGTCGTCACATCTTTATGTGAAATATTTAATTATTACAATTTATGTAATGGCGATGAATTTTCAATTGATGCAGCTATAAAGAGTAAGGGCTATTTTGACTAAGAAATTTATTCATATAAGTATTTTGAAGTAAAAACCACTACAGCATGAAATCAAGCTGATCGAAGCGGGTGTCAAAAACGAGACCTCGGAATAAAATCTCATTCTCTAACCGCTAACCTGCGGATGAATCCAAATAAAGTTGCTGCAGATATTAGCATACCAGTCATATAGTATCAAAATTCACATTTTCAAAACTATTTCGGTAAGAGCGTGGCACAAAGATCCAATTTCACTTTGAACAATGATATTGAGAAATCCAAACCGATAATGTATATCACAACATCTAACACATATCAAAGAAACAACTATCTGACTATTTTCAGTTTATCTCTCATCTGATTTATCATTGTAGAAAATTTTTTGGTTGTTTTTAAAAAAATTTTAGGGGGAAGTCTCCTAGTGGCGGACACCTAAGGTTATTTATAAATAAATCAAAAAATATTCTACGAAATGTTTATTAAATTATGATTTATATTAAATAACAAAGTAAGAAATCAAACTAAATTAACAAAATCGCAATCTCAGCTGAAAAATAAATTAAACAGTGGCACCTAGTACCAGACATTTCAAAATAACCTGCATTGATCACATATGTAGCTATCTTCACACTTTGGAATGTTTGCACATGTGTCTTTGACGAATATTCTTAGATATTGCAAAAAAAAAATCATTATGGCTGGGCCACACCGATGCTCTCAGCTGGAGCATTCATCATAAGATTTTCATTTTTTGACTAGGAAATACGAAGAATGGGGGTATGTAGTAACCGTTAGCGCTCATACAGAACAAAATTAAATAATTGGAATAAATTACGTAAATTCTCACAAGAAATATCAATATGTTTACTGTCCGACACTAAGGGACGACTTCGTGTCCGGTGCTAAGGGAAAAATATTTTCGTTTATTTGGTGGCACCTACTAAAATTGTTTAAAATATCTAATAATATTCTACCATTTTGCGGATGACAATCAAGTACAGCTTTGCATACCACTCAAATGTAAATGCATAAATATGCTAGAATTACTTCCATTGATATTTAGGTGACGCCGTGATTTTGCGCCTAAAACAGGAAAGGGTTGCTCTCGCCGTGGTCGTGTGCGTCACAGGCGAGGCTTGGTGCGTGATCCTGTACCTGTGTGCTCCCCATGCCCCTTTCACTTGTATTTTAAAATAAAAAGATTTATATTCGCTTAAAATATACGTGTTAAATAGAGTGTCCGGTTTTTGGTGCCGTCCGGCGTTACGAGACTTCCCCCTACCTGTTTTTTTTTTAATCCAAAAGCGGGTTAAAATGGGACTTGTTCAAATACTAATTTGCATGTCTCCTACTAAATAGGAATCGAATGTTGTTTGAATCATTCAAATCTGTTGAACCGTGTTTCCGAAATCGTCGACAAGAATTTGTATCCGAACACACACACACACACCTATACACACACATACATCATTTTTTTCTAATGTATGCCAAAATGTTCAGAAATCTCTAAAACATAAAGATATATAAAAAATTTCATTTTTGATTTTTTTGCGATTACTATAACTTACTCTACGGAAAGTTAATGTATATATTTGGCTTTGTAGATATTTGTCAAAATCTATCAATCATAACCCTAAAATTGCTTTTAATTGGATGCTATCCTTTTATAAAATGACAATTATGAGACAATTTGTTTGTTTTTGCGACCACTAACTGCTACTTGTATCAAGAATATAAAATTTATCAGAATCAATTTCTCACTAACACTTTTATAGCAAGTTATTCCAGTAGTATGTATTATTGAATAACAAATGTGAGTTGCATGTCAATGCGGGCGTCAATGTACTTGATGCTTCATTCATCAGCTAACGAATGTTTGTTGTTTATTAATAAGTCCAATCCAAGAAAGTTTTCCGAATACTTTTCTATTCAACAACGAGTCAGTCGTGACCAGAATGCGCAATGATCAGATTCCCATGTTCGATATATCGGGCACCCTCAATCACGAGCTCTACCCTGAGGGTCTTATCATTATGCCTCTTTTGTTTGACTTTGGTCTTATTTTATATAAAGAGTTAGAATGTTCATAATTAAATTGATTTTGAATTAACAAAACTAAAATAAATTTTGCTTAATATTTATTTATTAACTATGAGTAAAGTCGTATCATATGTAACATATTTAGATAAAACATGCTAATTTTTTTTTTTTTTTTCTGTTAATTTTAACAATCAGATTACAATACAATCTATAAGTTAAAAGTTATGGTATTGAAAATCAAAATCAAAAAGAAAAAAAAATAGAATAAAGGAAATTAAAGAAAAGAAATAGAATAAATAAATGAATAAATAATAATTAAAATAATAGTATTAATAATAAAAACGATAATCAATAATAAATAATAATTAAAAATAACTTGTTTGAAAATTTTCCTGTGCGAAACAGGGAAATTATGTTGTTGACGGTAGATCGCTGGGCCATTTTCTTTTCAGGCGTTTTAATTTTTCGGCTGTTTGTACTATTTGCATTTCCGGATTGACGTGTGCATCCAATTTGTTTTGAAAGATAAAACTTCTGTTCTTAATAACTTCCGCCACTGTTGGAATTTTTAGGTCTTTATGGATCATGTGGTTGGTCATAAACCACGGAGCCTTACAAATCATTCTCAGAGTTTTGTTTTGTACTCTCTGGATTATTTGAATGTTACTCTTGCTGGCGCAGCCACATAGCTCTATCCCATAAGTCCATATTGGGATTATTATTGCTTTGTATAATAGGAGTTTATTTTTCTAGAGACAGTTTAGATGATCTTCTCATTAGCCAGTTTATTTCCTTCAGTTTCAAATCTATTTGTTTTTTTTTTCTTTAAAATATGCGTTTTCCAATTTAGTTTACTGTCTAAATGTATTCCCAGGTATTTTACGGAATCCTGGTTTGGTATAATTGTCTTATTCAAATACAAGTCAGGACTTGTGTGACTTCTCAGTGAAATGATGAGGTGTTGAGATTTCTTAGCGTTAGTTTTTATGTTCCATTTATCTAGCCATAGTTCTATTTTCGCCAGATAATTAAAACATGCTAAATACGTGAGAAATAATAATTACTGTGTACGAAGTAATATTCACACCTTGTCTCTCAAATTTAAAGTATTCATTACATAGGTTAATTATTTACCTCAGATCTTTTATCAAAACATATATAATGGAATATTTAGTAAAGTGCAAATCATATATTTTTTGCTACCTAGTTGCGCGAATGTGAGAAGTAGCTGAATAGAAATTTACATTATCATAAAATCTAGGTAAACCTAAAATTAAAATTGAAGTAATCTTAAATCAATCTATTTTGATAAAAAAACAAATTCGATTTTGCAACGTATAAATAGAAAATAACAAAAATTCATCAAAAAAGTCTCAAATAAAAAATGTTATAACTCGTATAAGCTTGTAGTAAGAAGACCTTCGCTTTAAGGCAAGTTGCATTAACTTCCCGATACTAATCAACTTAATCAATAAGATTTTAGATTCAACTATTTGTATATAATGTTCAACTGTTTAAATTTGAAATTTTCAATACGATTTCCAAATGATGTCTTTCAAACATACTTATAATATCTGTAGTTTTATAATTGAATTTTCTTTAAATTTTATTTCATCAATTTCCGGTTCTAAAAATTTATTTTATCAAAGTGTGGACGTTAGCTATTGTAGCTGGTCAATACTGCAAAAAATATGATCTCTTGTTTTGATTGTCTGGCTGAACAATTTTTTTACAATTCGACATTCATTGGTATTTTTTAAAAATTAATATTTTATTGGAATTTATTAACTTCTCGTAGAGTAAGTTATTGTAATGGGCCGAAAATCGAAATTCAAAATTTTTACATTTCTCGACGTTTTGAAGGTTTCTGAACATTTTGTGTGTGTGTATGTATGTATGGATACAATTTTTGTCCACGTTTTTCGGGCGCACGGATCAACCGATATGAATGGTTAAAAAAACATTCGATTTCTATTGATAGGGAGATATCCTGATTAGTTTTTGGCATAGGCAGGTCCAGCCGTTACGAAGATACGGAGCAAAGAGTGCAGAAAATAGAAATTGAGTTTTTGAGTGAACGGAGCATCCGATTTGATTGATCTAAAAAACATTCAATTAGGAATGATTGGGAGAAGCGATTAATAGTTTTTGGCAATGGCAGGCCCAGCCATTTCGAAGATACAGAGCTAATCGTGCAAAAAATTGCAGTTTTTGAGAGAACTAAGCGTCCAATTTAAATGATTCAAAGAACTTTCAGCTTGTTTTAGCAAAATAATTGATTTTGGAAAAAAAAATTGTATCTTTTTTTTTTTAGTTTTTTTTTTGTATATCGAAAATAATTCAGATTATATTTTTAATTCTGACTGAAGTTCTAATATACTTTAAACAAATAATTTTAACTTTGCAATTCAGTTTATATAATTCTTATGAATATTAGACAAAGTTACAATATATATAATAATCTATTTGAAAACATTCAGTATTACTCGAACATTTCGTTACGGTACGGGAAGTTCCAGCAATTTGTCTTAAGGCACGATGCCATACACCACTAGTTTATTCATAAATTGTATGGGCGCCTAATTGTCTAGTGGATCCTTTACAACAAAATAATTTCCCTGATATTTTAAAATTTTCATTACTTAAATTTCGGCATTCATTTTGAGACTTATATGCATATTAAAATGCATAAGATAGTTATTATAATAAAATGAACTAAAATGTTTGAACTGTTTGTTAAGCATTTCCAAATACTTAATGACTTCTTATATATAGAAGAAAGTCCCCCGAGTGCCGGTCACCTAAGATTATTTATAAATAAATCAAAAAATATTTTACGAAATATTTATTAAATTATAACTTATGTTGGATAACAAAGTTAGAAATCAAACTAAATTTACAAAAACGCAATCTTTGCTAAACAATAATTAATACTATCAATCAAACTTTGGTAACAAAAAATATGATTTTACAAAGTGGCACCTAGTACCGGACATTTCAAAATATCCAGCAGTAAACACATATATAGCCATTTCTACACTCTGGAATGTCGGCACATTTGTGTTTGACGAATATTTTTAGATATTGCAAAAAAAATCACTAATTATCCACCCTTTTGGCTGGGCCACATCGATGCTCTCAGCTGGTGCATTCATCATAAGATTTTCATTCTTTGACTAGGAAATACGAAAAATTAGGATATGTAGTGACCGTTAGCACTCATACAGAACAAAATTAAATAATTAGAATAAATTACGTCAATTCTCACAAAAAATATCAATATGTTTACTTCCGGCGCTAAGGGACGACTTAGTGTCCGGTGCTAAGGGACAGACAACTTCCATTTGATGTCCATTTTCACTTAAAAAGATAGATAAAAAATATTTTTCGAATTGCAAATATTTAGGGTGCCTATAAACGTTTTCAACTTCCTTCTGCGAGGGACGATATACATAGATCAATGGTGACAACGTCGAAGATTAAACAGTTACTAAAACAGGTCGCTTGTATTTCGCGCACGTTCAAAGTGGTCACAATACTGCCAGCCGCCCTCCGCGAATGGTCTAAGGTTGGACTTTCGTTTTAGAGTACTCACATATCATGCTGCTTACTAGAGCTGTCAAGAACCGTCATTTTCAAGAACCGGTTCCAAAGTCCAAAAAGGACACGGTTCCGGAAGAACCGTGAACGGTTCCAACCCGGAAAAGTCCGGATCGATCCCGGAAAACTCCAGACCGCTCCGGAAAAAAGTCCGGTACTTTTTTTTCTTATTAAACTTCCCGTAGGGAAGTTATTATAAGGGGCCCGAAAATCGAAATTGAAATTTTTTAACATTCTTGACGTTTTGAAGTTTTCTGAAACTTTGGCATACCCTCATAAAAATGGATGTGTGTGTGTGTATCTATGTATGATAACAATTTCCCAGCACTTTTCGGGCGCACGGGATCAACCGATTTGAATAATTGAAAAAAAACATTCGATTCCTATTGATAGGGAAAAGAGCTGAGTAGTTTTTGGCAAAGGCAGGTTCAGCCGTTACGAAGATTAGGGCAAAGAGTGCAGAAAACAGAAATTTTGAGAGAACGGAGTATCCGATTTGAATGATCTAAAAAACATTCAATAGTAATGATTGGGAGAAGTGTTTATTAGTTTTTGGCGAGGCAAGCCCAGCCATTTCGAAGATACAGAGCTAAATGTGTAAAAAATGGCGTTTTTGAGAGAGCTAAGCGTCCGAATTTAAATGATTTCAAAACATTCTGCTTGTGTCTTAACAAATAAAATTGATTTTGAAAAAAAAACATTTTGTTTCAATTTTTTTTTCAAAAAAATTTTTTTTTGTATTCGAAAAAATGCAGATTTTTCTTTTAAATTCTGATTATAGTTCTAATATACTTTGAACAAATAATTTCAACTTTGCATTCAGTTTATATGATTCTTATAAATATTAGACAATGTTACAATATTATATCTTAGTAATAATCATTGAAAACATTCAGTATTCCTCGAACATTTGTTACGGTACGGGAAGTTCCAGCATTTGCCTTAAGGCACGATGCCATACTAGTTTTTTATTTCAGTCACAAACATCCGTTTCAAGCTACGTGTCTCGCTTTTTGTTCTTGTGCATTACATTATTATTTATATATTTTTTGCCATGAATGCAATTCTCAAATTCGAAATTGTTACATTCGAATAATATTTAGTCTGCTTTCATTATTAGGTTATATGTATTTTCATAAACTTTTAAATAAATAATTATAACTTTTTCATAAACCAATAAATTTGAAGCGTATTTTTAGTTTCTTTAGTTTTTAGTTTCTCAATTGAAAGTTTTCGATATCCATAGCAAGAGGCGGTTTCTTTGATCAGGAGAATTTACAAAACTGGCTGCATATAGTATTAAAAAAATAACATATTATTAAAAGTATTACAACAAAACCCTTAGTTTAATTGAAATAAATAGTTTACTTCATAAAAGTAATTTAATTTCTAAATTGTTAACTTCATATAAATATAAAATTTCATACTTTGCTAACCTTATTTTTATACCTAAGCTCTTCCCATTATGTAATTCGACACTTGCCGTCAGAGAGCAAGTGGACCTTATGATCATAATATTAGTAAATGTACTAATACATATATATCTAAAGATTTCAAAGCAGAAGCGTACTTTTAGAGTCTGGCGATTGTACATCGACTCATAAATCGTAAAACAACAAATTTCAAAAATTCCTTCGAGTTTGCCATTAATTTTGAAATATTGCATATTTTAAAATAGTTTTTCATAAATAAATAACAAATATATAAAATAATATTTATTAGAAACATAACTAATATATTTTACATAAACTAAACTGATTTTTTTAAGTGACAATTTAAATGTAGAAGTGTTTTTATTAACTTCTATATCGTTTGAAATGTTGTTGAAATGGATAAATATTTAGTTCAGAAATAATATTTAGACGGATTAACGAAATGCGGCCTCTTGTAGTCGGGTGTAGTCTATTGAATAGTTGGAGGTCTTTCTGAAAACAAGTGTCAAAGTATGATTTGGAGAAGTCATTAAAATCAATATTAATGGGCTAAAGACTGATGGCTCGCAATGAAAAGATTCAGGCTATACATATAACAATGTTTAATTTTTTTTATATTGTTTCGCAAACACGTCTCCTTTCCCCATCTGTAAACAAAAAATCCTTCGCATGTGGTCTGTGTATCTGTGTTGCGAATGCTTTCTTTAAAGGGACATAAGCGATGAACAGCGGCAGTTCATCCCTAATTCTGTCCCTTTCAAGCATTCGCACAAGTTCCGATCTCTCTTTCTGCCCAAATACAACTGCTGTGTACAATTGTACATAAGTTAAGTGTACATATTCAAACAAAATTAATAAATTTATAAATTCTTAAAGCTGAATATTGAACTGAAATGTACTTAATTTATAATTCATTATTATTGAAAAAATCGTTGTAGATTTGATGTAAATAATATTTTAACGGTTGATTACGAAAAAAAACCCGTTCGATGTACTAATCAGTACATCCCCAAATTTTTCGAATAGTAATATTCAAATCGATTTAAATTTTTTAAGAAAAGGTTTTGAATGATCAACAGCTCAGTTTGTGAGAAAGTGAAAGGTAACTAGTAGTGCTTGGCATCGTGCCTTAAGGCAAATTGCTCGAACATCCCGTACCTAAAATCATTTTTTTAAAATTGAAACTGAACTTCATTTTTTTAACTTTGAAAAACAGGCAAATGTGGTCTCTAATAATACAGAACGACTTATTAGCATAATATTATCCAGTCAGATTTTCTGGCTAAAACAAAGTACTCCTTTGCCAAAGTTATATAGGTTTAACTCTTAAATCGAATAAGTTAATCAATTTGAATCGAAATTAGGCTTTGAAATGGAGATAAATAATGTCTTGAGTTCTTATATTTGTATATTTGAAATGTTGAGTTAAAATTAATGAGAATTAGAAATAATAATATAGGATATAAAAATAAAACGTTGTAGATGACAAAAAAAATTAAAACTAGTGGGGTGTATGGCATCGTGCCTTAAGGCAAATTGCTGGAACTTCCCGTACTGTAACGAAATGATCGAGGAATATTAAATGTTTGAAATAGATTATTATAAATATTGTAACATTGTCTATTTATATTTATAAGAATTATATAAACTAAATTGGGAAGTTGAAATTATTTGTTTTTAAAGTATATCAGAACAGAAATAAAATAAAAATCTGAATTATTTTTAATATACAAAAAAAATTTTTGGAAAAAAAAATTAAAAAAAATAATTGGAAGCAAAAATTTTTTTTCCAAAATCAATTATTTTTGTTAGAACAAGCAGCAGAAATTTTTGGAATCATTCAAATCGGACGCTTAGTTCTCTTAAAAACTGCCATTTTTTGCACATTTAGCTCTGTATCTCCGAAACCGCTGAACCTGCCTTTGCCAAAAACGAACCACCCCTTCTCCCCGTGATTACGAATTGAATGCTTTTGGGATCATTCAAATCAGACGCTCCGATCTCTCAAAAACTCTATTTTCTGCACTCTTTGCTCCGTATCTCCTAATCGGCTGGACCTGCTTTTGCCAAAAACTAATCAGCACATCTTCCTATCAATAGGAATCAAATGTTTTTTGAACCATTCAAATAGGTTGATCCGTGCGCTCGAAAACGTGGACGGAAAATTGTATCCATACATACATACACACTCACACACACACACACATCCTTTTTTTCTGAGGTATGCCAAAATGTTCAGAAACCTTCAAAACGTCGAGAAATGTGAAAATTTTCTATTTAGATTTTCGGCCCATTACAATAACTTACCCTACGGGAAGTTAAAAAAAAATGGAACCGTCGACGGTTCCCAAAATTTGAGAACCGGTTCCAGAACCGGTTCCAGAACCGGAACCGCGCTGGACCCGGATCCGGTTCACAGCTCTACTGCTTACCCTCTCCTTAAACGCTAAACGAACTGCCCTCGCAGGTCAGTGATGAATGTCTTGTCGTTAGGGCTACGATACGCTTTTAGATGTACAGAAAAATAGTGAACAATTTTATTTTTAGGTTTAAATATTTACAGGAAATACTTTTAGTAAGGTTACGATAATATTTACTAAGCACCGCTTGGTGGCGTTATGCCTTAGGGCAAATTGCTGCAACTCCCCACTACCGTACATAAACATTCGAAGAATAAAATTAATCAATAATAAAAAAAAATTGATGAGTGATTAGGAACAACTGTTTTCAATGTTTTTTAATCAATATTATAAATCAAGTAAATTTCATCATTCGTTTTTATAGATCAAATATAAAACACATCAAGTAACAGCAATTGGACTGGACAAACTGCAGGATCAAAGATTTCAAAAGAAAATTCTAAGAGCCACCGTAAACGTCTCCTGGTTAACAATGAGACCATCCAAAACGTTTCAGATTTACCAACTGTCCAATAAGTAATGAGAAAAAGGAACTTGAGAAATGAGTATCAACATAAACTTAGGCAACATCCAAACACACAAATTCAAGAAGTCGATAAAAAAAAAACTGGAAGATTGGAGTAAAATTTATCAGCAGATTTAAGGAATTAAATCAGGAATCTTCTCACTGGCATGGACCTTTTCACAAGATTCAATATGAGCATATAGAAATGTATTTTATTTCTGAATTATTACCTCAATTATTAATATAAGGTCAACTACTATACCATTAAAAAATACCAAAAGGCAAAGTAACAAGAATAAATTGTAATAAGCGTTGAAAAACCTCTAGTTCTTAAAAAAATAAACTGTTCAATTACAATATTTGCACAACAAATTAATTATCCTTGTCACCTGCTATTATACTTAAAAAATCATGTAAAAAAATGTGTATAATACAATGAGTGCTTATATTTGGGTGACGACTTGTATATATGTTTTCAAGAATCGAAACAATTATAAACAATACCTAATCGGAATGGATCCTATCTTCGGAATGCTTCTGAGGACCTTATCTCATATTTTTTATTTTAATTATATAAATTTGAAACTAAATTCCAAATTTAAAATTAATTATTTCAAGTATATGAGGAAACTTTAGAATTATAAAACTTTATACAAAATCCAATATTAATTTTTCTACATTCATATTTAAATAATATATTTAAATAAGAATGAAATTTTGAAATTTTCTAAATTTTGAAACCGCTAGCCCTGTCTCCCCCAAAATCTAATAATTTCCTCACACCATCAACACAAGCAATATATTTTGAATCATTCTAATTACATGTTCTCTAAAAAACTAGCATTTTCCCCCTGTTTGCTCTGAATCTCCAAAACGGCTGAACCTGCTTTCGTCAAAAACTAATCAACACATCTCCCTGCCAATACGATCAAATGTTGAAATATTCAAATCGATTGATCCATGTTCCCGGACAAAAACTGTATGCCAAAATGTTCAGAAGACTATGTTTTCTTGTACTGAATTTTTCAAATTTCACCTAAAAAGGACAAGAAATATATTTCACAACATTTACGTATCACATAAAACTAATTTCTGGTGATTAACTACTAATGTTTGTCTTACAGCAAAATAACAAACAAAATGATATACAAGTACCAGTTATCATTAAAAGAAATTCATCAAAAAAACTTACTTTTGCTCTTTAGAAGCTATTTGGTCTACCGATCATGTAAATGTAGGTCGCTGACTCAATAATGGAAACTTGTTCGAACAAACATACTTCATTTATATCCCTTTGAACCCTATATCAAAATCAGTATAGTTTAGCTGTCATGACGACTGTCACTACCGTAACTTAAACTTGACACAACCGTACCCAGCCTCCTCTATTTACTGATAATACGATCAAAAACTTTCGCAAGCTATTTATATCCGGCTACAGATTTACTATCAGCTGACTATGTTTACGGGCATTGTTACGATTTCTATTAATCTTTACCTTGGCTGGAAGTAATGGCTTTTGGCGTTTGAGAGCGGTAAATTCAGTACTTCGCCGTAATGCTGGAATATGCTTTACACATAGGTTCGTTCGTTGCGGCTCGCGAAAGCGTGAGTTACGCGTCCCCAGTGACACATTCCGCATACACTACAAGACCGTGTGTCATTGTGCGGACCCTGGTCAACTCTCGTAGAGGAAACGCCCGAACGCCTTCGCTGACCCTACCCCGAGAGAAATCCGTCTTACACAAGCCGGGATGATTGAACGGATTCCGAGACCATATGTTTACAAATAACATAAACCATGTTGATAATTAAAATATTTTAAGAAAACAAAAACATAGAGCAAGTCAGGTTGAATAAGTGATCATGTAACTATTTTATGTTTTTACACATATTAAGAAAATAATTTATTTACAAAAAGGTTCGAAAAAAAGTGTTAAACTTTTCGACCACATTTAAGCTCATTCTACCGAATCATTTTCATTGGGAATGATACTGATTAGTTTTAGGTAAAAATCTACACAGTTTTCTTGTAATTAACTGTTGCAAAAAAATGGAACATTTTTTGGCGATATATATCATGGTCTTACAGAACGTATTGAAATATTACGGCCTTACGGCAAGTTGTTTAATTTAAAAAAATCATCAAAGTTTGAGAAAGTGAGTAGTTTTTTAGACGTTTGTTAAAATTAAAATTAGACGATTTACTTGGTATAACGGTAGAGTACTTGGTCTCAATGAACATACTAAGCCAACGCCGAGTGTTCGTTCGTTTTCAATTATGTATAATAAATCCACTCGGAACTCTTTTAATCACTCATAAGTTAATTTATTTTTTAATGATTAAGACGATTATTTACACATATCGGAAATTTCATGTAACTTGCTTCAAGGCAAAATACCAATAGCAATTAGTTTATTAACTTCCCGCAGGATAAGTTATTGTAATCGTCCAAAAATCGAAACTGAAATTTTTTGCATTTCTTCACGTTTTGAAGGTTTCTGAACATTTTGGCATACCTCAGCAAAAATGGATATCTGATTGTGTGCAACCGAAAGCGTTGACGAAAAATTGTATCCATACATACATGTATATATGGATACAATTTTTCGTCAACGTTTTCGGGTGCCAGGTCAACCAATTTGAATGGTATAAAAACACTCAGTTCCTATTGATAGAAAGATGTGCTGATTAGTTTTTGGGAAAGCCAGATTCAACCGTTTCGGAGATATAAAGCAAAGAGTGCAGAAAATAGAAAGCAAATTTTGGAGAAAACGGAACATCCGATCTGAATGATCTAAGAATCATTTAATTCGTTGACGGGAAGAAATGGTGTTTATTTTCTAGCAAAGGCAGGTCCAGCCGTTTTGGAAATACCTAAGCTAAATGTGCGAAAAACTAGTGGAGTGTATGTCATCGTGCCTTAAAGCAAATTGATGGAACTTTCAGTACCGTAACGAAATGTTCGAAGAGGACTGAATGTTTTCAAATAGATTATTATGAAAGTTGTAACATACTCTAATATTTATAAGAATTATATAAACTAAATTGCAAAGTTGAAATTATTTCTTTAAAGTATATTATAACTATAGTCAAAATTAAAAATAAAATCTGAATTATTTTCGATATACAAAAAAAATTTTTTGAAAAAAAAAATTTTTTAAAAAAGTTGAATTTTTTTTTTTAAATCAATTATTTTGTTAAGACAAGCTGAAAGATCTTTGAATCATTTAAATCGGACGCTTAGTTCTCTCAAAAACTGCCATTTTTTGTACATTTAGCTCCGTATTTTCAAAAATGGGCCTGCCTTTGCCAAAATTTTATAAACACTTCTTCCAAAAATTACTAATTGAATTTTTATTAGATCATTCAAATCGGATGCTCCTTTCTCTCAAAAACTCGATTTCTATTTTCTGCACTCTTTGCTCTTTATCTCCGTAACTGCTGGACCTGCCTTTGCCAAAAACTAATCAGCACATCTCCCTATCAATAGGAATCGAATGTTTTTTGAACCATTTAAATCGATTGATCCGTGCGCCCGAAAACGTGACCGAAAAATTGTATCAATACATACATACACACAGACCCATCCATTTTTTCTGAGGTATGCCAAAATGTTCAGAAACCTTCAAAACGTCGAGAAATGTAAAAATTTTCAATTTCGATTTTTGGACGATTACAATAACTTACCCTACGGGAAGTTAACTAGTGGTGCATGGCATCATGCCTTGAGGCAAGTGCTGAAATTTCTCGTGCCTTAATGAAATATTAAATGTAACTTTCACTTTTCTTATTTTGTAGACTAAATATTAAGGCTTATGAATAAGACGTTGACGTTTATTTAGCTTAATTAGTGGGATTTAAAATGAAGGACATTGTCTGAAATTATTGGAAGTATATAAATGACTTTTAAACTTTAACTAGAATCAGAATTAAAATCCGAATTATATTCGATATTCAAATAAATAATTACTTGTTCAATATCAAGAAATCACGTGCGACAACAATCTCAAAATAGCAAAAAAATAATCATCTTCAACATAATAGTTTTTAGAGATTCAACTTTCAGTACAGAAATTCTTTACATTTGGTACATTTTATGTGGTCACAGACGAGTGTTATTGTGTTGTAAGGTGTAGATAAAGTTCAGCCGAAGAGGGTCGGTAATGTGCCGCAATAAAACTATTCGCAAAGTGCACTCAAAAGGGCTGGGGAAATGAGAACTGTATTAATTTGCGGAATTGTCCGCAGTAATGATTGAAGGCTCAGTAGGTACGGTGATTTGCGACGATATAAAATGAACTTGCTTTGCGAAGTAATCAAGACTTGTCATGGTAACAAACAACACACTGCAGTCATTTCAGTTTATTGTGCTTCACATATCCCAGGAAATACTTTCTTAGACATGACAAAGTTTTTGATCATGTTAATTACATTAATTAAGTTTATAGGCGTAAATGAATGATCGCAATGATAAAGAAAACAATGCTAAATGTATTTATTTTTAATGTATTTAATTATTATTTACAGATTATGTTAATCTGTTAACTAGTGGTGTATGGCATCGTGCCTTAAGGCAAATTGATGGAACTGAACATACCGTAATAAACTATTCAAAGACTATTAAATGTTTTTAAATAGATTATTATAAATATTGAAACTTATTTTATAAAAAAACATAAGAATTTATGGATTAGACAAACATTTTTATATCGAAAATAGTTCGGAAGCTCACTTATATACTTCAAATCAATGATTTTAACTTTGCAATTTAGTTTATATAATTCATTCATTTTGAATTCGATTGATTAAGTTTTCTTGATTTACTTTACTTTATTTAGATAATGTTAGTCGACGAAGAGTAAGGAAATCATTGATTTGTGATAGCCCTCACACCATGGACCTGCCTTCGGGCAGACTTCCATTTGTTATTATTATAATAAAAACTAGTGGGACGCATGGCATCGTGCCTTAAGGCAAATTGCTGGAACTTTCCGTACCAAAAATTAATTTTTTTCAAAAAGAATTAAAGAATTTACTTTTTTAGAAAAAAAGGCTTTGAAAAAAATTTTTTCTTTATTTTGAAATATTTGGAAATTCTGAACTTTTTTTAAAGAATTGTACTGCTTTAACTGCATAGAGACAAAATATCAAAGCGCGTAAGCGCTGCGTCGCCGTCTAACGGATGAACATTGGTACGAAACTCATAGGAATGTAAACAAAATTTATACTTATTGTTAAAATCTTTATAAAATATCTGATAATTTGATGTGCATGTGTCTAATGATCACTTTTGACCGCCAAAGGGCGTTTTTTTTACTTTTTTCACTAGATCTCCGAAACCTTAGACATGTCTTCAAAATTTAATCAGTTGTTCATCTTGTCAATACAAGTAAAATGTTTTTTGAAATATTAAAATCGGATGCTCCGTTCTCTTAAAAACTGAGTTACCATTTTTGTCACTTTTTGCCCAGTAACTTCGAAACGGCTAGACCAGCCTCTGCCAAAAACTAATCAGAACGTCTCCTTATCAACAGCAATCGACCGTGTTCTAATCGTCGATGAAAATTTGTATCCGCACACACACACATACATCCATTTTTTCTAATGTATGCCAAAATGTTCAGAAACACCTAAAATGTAAAGATATATAAAAATTCTCATTTTCGATTTTTTTTGCGATTACTATAACTTACCCTACATGAAGTTAATAATAATGAACAGTATTGCCCTAAGGCAGGTCGGTAAGCTGGGTTAAAATCTAACTCAATAGTTTCGTGTCTTTGTTAACAAAAATAAGTTATAACAAAAAAAATGATTTCGTGATTTCAATAAATAAAGGTGATTTTCATATCAACATGAATTTCTAAAGGTCTAAATTAAAAGTTCTACTTAATTAAAAAATGCATTACAAGAAAGACCTAATTCTATTGAAATTGTATAAATCCTAAGCCCACATGGACATTATTTCGTCATAAAAATCCAATTCACCGTAACATCTTTTATCTCATAAATATGGTATCGCAGTAGCGGCATTCGATGGCAAAAGCAAACAGTTACCGTTTCCTTACTCGAACATCAAAAATAGTAGAACGCTCACCGGTCGACGTGCAGCCCGTCGAAGGGCTGATCGCTAACCGATTCGATTGGATCGTGAGTATCCTGCTGCGGCAGTTATCCTCAATCACCGATAGATGCCCCAGAGCGTCGCATAGATCCGTAGGCATTGCCCGAACAGCATATAAAGATTCCATCAGTTTGATAGAACTGCCCCTCGGAGGGCCATCGTGGACACGTATCGCACATTGACCCGCCGCACTGAGCGTAACAACAGTCTGATTATATTTCACTTGAAAATATTTTATACTGGGTAGATTTGTGGCTGATTCATGGTACATTCGAAAAGTCTTTGTTCAAAGTATTGCAATAAAAGTTCTTATTTTTAAGTAACTCTTCGCAGATTCATCACGCAAGTTTAAAACTAGTGGGGCGCATGGCATCGTGCCTTAAGGCAATTGCTGGAACTTTTCGTACCGGAATTAAATATTCAAGAAATGAAAATAATCTATAATTATTTTGAATAATTTCAAATAGATTATTTATTATAAAATACATACTGTAAACTTATAAGTGCTTTGTAAATTAGGCGAGGAGCATATTCTATAAACAACTTTTTTTCAAAATTTTCAGATTTTTTAGAAATTTGAAATTTTTGGATTTTCTTTAAAAAAAAATGTTTGTTTAATTTTTGAGAACTTTGAGAATTTTGAAAATATTCGATTTTTTGAACATTTAGAAATATTTTTGAAAAATTTGATTTTTTTATTTTGAAAATTTTCAAATTTGGAAATTTTCTGTAAACCCATTTTTGCACTCTGTCTACTCAAGCAAAATGTTTTTCAAATTAATTCGAACTGCAAAACACCCTTTGCGTTTTACAAAAGGCAAATTGCTGGAACTTCCCGTACCGTAACGAAATGTTCGAGGAATACTGAATGTTTTCAAATAGATTATTATAAATATTGTAACATTGTCTAATATTTATAAGAATGATATAAACTGAATTGCAAAGTTAAAATTATTTGTTTGAAGTATATTAGAACCTTTAGTCCGAATAATAAAATATGAAATCTGAATTATTTCGATA